>NC_136592.1:17787896-18077896 GCF_910589615.1 Taurulus bubalis | reverse complement strand
GTGACACCTGCCACGCCCTCCTCCTCCAGCGATGCTCCTCCAATCCAACGTGAAGGAGCCGTGACTGCTTCAAACCATCTGAGCTCAAACTCATAAATCCCCATCCTCTGGCCCTCTGTAAGATCCATCTCCCAACTTCTCTCAACAGAAATGCTGCTTGAAATGGACCGTGTGCATGAACATTTAGTGCATTTGATTTGTCTTAATTTACAGGTTGAAAAAGTCCCTCATAGACAAAAGCATGTCTACATCATTCTGACCTGTCTGTGTTTGGCATCACTACTTTCCTAACATATGCTCAGCAGTATTTATTACAACATTGTCTCTTGTAATCCGAAACAGAGGTGGAGGACAGAGCTCTGCTTTAAAAGGAGGAACTACTTTACCATGAACTGATGAGCACTGCTGCAGCTAAATGCAGATTCTCAACCAAACCTACAGTCTTTTAAAGGACTGCATCATTATAATGCATGTATCAGGCGTCAAACTGTATAAGTAAATGAATAGCCAAACAGATGAGATTATATATTTATTACATACAGTATCGTGGCTTTGTTACTGAGTCTTGATTGCAAAGCACTCTCTTTTCATGTGGAGGGAAATTGTACATGCAATATAAGGCAACATTTTCACAGGCACAAAAGATTAAGTCAATCTGACGGGTTAAATTCAACTTTATTAGATACTTAAAGTTACTACACATAACTTTAATTTTGTGACGATTTTGACGGTTCTGTCCGCGGTGGGCTAGTTGCTGCTGGAGGCCCCGCTGGAGTCTGAGCTAAAGGAATATCTGGTGAACCTGAATTATTTGACGATTACTAAGAATAACTATATATATATAAATAGCCAATCTTCTCGCTGATGGTTGTTTACTTATGAAGGTTATAGAGAGGCATAAGTTTTAATTTGAGACAGTTTCAGAACGAGTTAAAAGTTCATCAGTGTCTTTATTTTAAATATAAACTGGATACATGTTTGTTTAATTGGCTATGAGAAGATCAGAACTGGTCTAATTTTTTTGTACGTGTTTTAATCGCAGTCATTTCACAGAAGCAACATGGAGATATATTCTATGACAATAAGACAAAGACTTTCTGCAATTTAAGTCCAGGAAAATGCACACCTCAAGCTGATTTTTTCTCGCTGACACAATGACCAGACTAGTTCCCCTTGGGGCTGTGTCTTTCAAAAGGAACTGAAAATCGTTGTTTTTCCTTTGTTTGTTTTTTTACAATGTTGGTGCCATTTGTGCCTGCGTAAATGCCGTGAATATCATCTACTTGTTCTTCTCGTGTTGCCAAAATGAGCCCTAGATTTCTACAGAGAGGATTTCTGTTGAGAAAATCTAAAATACTTAAATAGCAACTCTAGGCAAGCAAAGCGATCTAGATAAAAGGTACATTTCACTGTTAGTTTTCAAACACTAATGCAGTGAACGCTGCTTTAAGGACCAAGAAGAGCAACAAATGCCATCATCTCTGGTGACAGATTTTAATCAGACTGCCTAAATGGCTCTTTAGTTGATGGAGCACTGACGGCTCGCTCACAACATGACCACTTCACTGACTAGTTAATGGGTAAGAACAGACTTAAGTGTTACACACCTTTGACACAATAGTAGTTTTGAGCACTTGGCAATCCTATATTACCTCTAAATATAGATTCATTTGAAAGTATTTATATTTTATTTTGTATTTTATGCACATTGATTTTTACTTTCAGAAGTCCAGGGAACTTGTTTGAGCTTTCCCTGTTCACTTGAAGTAAGTTGGAGATGTGAGAAGAACCACATTGTACTGCTGCTCCATTTCTGAGATGGAAAGTTTGAAACTCTAAACCAACTTAGTTCCTCCATGTGTTCTTAAACTAATGCTGATGACTGTAGTCTTCAGTGACGGGTTATTATACGAGTTATGATACAAGTCCCACTGCACATTCTAGTTTTGTACTTGTACAATGTTTACAACCTATGACTTTAAGTACTGGAAGTATTCATTCCCATGAAGAGATACAACAGGCCTGGGTTCAATTTAAAGTGTTTTTAATGTTTAAATATTAGTACTATAGACAAATGTTTCTGAATTGCACCCAGGCCTCCAACCTTTTTGTACAGTGTCGTTCTTATAAATCTCCCAGCCTTCCGTGGGACTTATACAGTGTTGACACCACTGTATGCTGTACATAAATGTTGATAATCACGGTGACCCTTTAGTTTACTCAATCCCGCCAGTTTAATATTAACTCTATTGCCAACAATATGTTGTCTTGACTGTGTAGCAGTTTCTGATTAAATCACATCACAAACAGAATTGTTCATGTTGTTTACTGTCATTATTGTTCGTCATTGAAATTTCTCCAGTGAACATTTACTGTTTTTGTTTGGGTCTTTTTTTCCACTCGCGTCTCTGAAATCAACTCTAATTTAGTTCCCTGTTAACACCTCATAAGTAGAGGATTCTTTGTATTTGTCAAACATAATTATCTATGGCATACTATATTTTGACTTTGTTCATGCATTTTTTTTTAAATGGTATTCTATACTATGAATTTTTCATGGTATATTTTTGTGATACTTTGTATCATAGTATAGTATGTCATGTTATTTTTAATAGCATAATATACTATGAATGCTCCTCCAATGAATCGCCACCATAACGTGGTGGAGGAGTTTGAGTGGCTCAGTGATCCTGGGAGCTATGTTGTCCGGGGCGTCAGACCCTGGTAGGGTCTCCCAAGGCAAACAGGTCTCGGGGGAGAGCCCAGACTAAGAGCGGTTCAAAAACCCCCTGATGAATAGCAGCCCACGGTCTAAAGCTACTTCGCCCGGACAAGGGAAACCGGGGCACCCTCCCGGAGCCAGACCCAGGAGGGGAGCTCGTCGGCGAGCGTCTGGTTGCCGGGCTTTCGCCCATGGGGCCCGGTCGGGCTCAGCCCGAAGAAACAACATGGAGCAGCAGTCACCCCGTGGACCCACCACCTGCGGGGAGAATTATCGGGGTCGGGTGCTATGCTGACCGGGCGGCGGGCCAGGCAGGAGACCTGGGCGAGCCGATCGCCGGCAGCATAGACTAGCTCTAGGGACGTGGAACGTCACCTCGCTAGCGGGGAAAGAGCCGGAGCTGGTGCAGGAGGTGGAGCGGTACCAGCTAGATTTAGTTGGGCTCACCTCCACGCACAGCATGGGCTCTGGAACCAAGCTCCTGGAGAAGGGTTGGACTTTGTCCTTTTCTGGAGTTGCCCAGGGTGAGAGGCGCCGGGCGGGAGTGGGGATACTCACGAGCCCCCGGCTGAGCGCCGCTATGTTGGAGTTTTCCCCGGAGAACGAGAGGGTCGCCTCCCTGCGCCTACGGGTTGCAGGGAGTAAAGCTCTGACTGTTGTTTGTGCTTATGCACCGAACAGCAGTTCAGAGTATCCTTCTTGGAGTCGGTGGGAGGGGTCCTGGAAAGGGCGCCGCCTGCCGACTCCATAGTTCTCCTGGGAGACTTCAACGCTCACGTGGGCAATGACAGAGAAACCTGGCGGGGTGTAATTGGGAGGAACGGCTTGCCTGATCTGAACCCGAATGGTGTTTTGTTGTTGGACTTCTGTGCTAGCCACAGTTTGTCCAAAACGAACACCATGTTCGAGCATAAGGTGGCTCATAAGTGTACCTGGTACCAGAACACCTTAGGCCGGAGATCAATGATCGACTTTGTAGTCGATCATTGATCTGCGGCCGTATGTCTTGGACACTCGGGTGAAGAGAGGAGCATAGATGGTTCCCATCTTCAAGAAGGGGGACCGGAGAGTGTGCTCAAACTATCGTGGCATCACACTGCTCAGCCTCCCGGGAAAAGCTTATGCCAGGGTGCTGGAAGGGAGGCTCCGACCGCTTGTCGAACCTCAGATTCAAGACGAACAGTGCGGATTCCGTCCCGGTCGTGGAACAGTGGACCAGCTCTTTACCCTTGCAAGACTACTGGAGGGGTCCTGGGAGTTCGCCCAACCAGTCTACATGTGCTTTGTGGACTTGGAGAAGGCTTTCGACCGGGTCCTGCGGGGGGTGCTGCGGGAGTATGGGGTGCCGGACCCGTTGGCACGGGCCATCCGGTCTCTGTACGCCTGCAGTAGGAGCTGTGTTCGTATCCTCGGTAATAAGTCAGACACGTTCCCGGTGGGTGTTGGCCTCCGCCAGGGCTGCCCTTTATCACCGGTCCTGTTCGTGACCTTCATGGACAGGATATCTAGGCGCAGCCAGGGGGCGGAGAGGATCCGGTTCGGGAGTCTCGGGATCGCCTCTCTGCTGTTCGCGGATGATGTGGTCCTGTTTGCCTCCTCGGACCGTGACCTCCAGCATTCACTGGGGCGTTTTGCAGCCGAGTGTGAAGCGGCAGGGATGAGAGTTAGCGCCTCCAAATCTGAGGCCATGGTGCTCTGCCGGAAACCGGTGGATTGCTCCCTCTAGGTGGGGACAAACTGCCTACCCCAAGCGAAGGAGTTCAAGTATCTCGGGGTCTTGTTCACGAGTGAGGGTAAGGTGGAGCGGGAGATCGACAGACAGATCGGTGCGGCTGCAGCAATAAAACAGGCGCTGTACCGGTCCGTCCTGGTGAAGAGGGAGCTGAGCCGGAAGGTGAAGCTCTCCATTTACTGGTCGGTCTATGTTCCAACCCTCACCTATGGTCACGAACTCTGGGTCGTGACCGAAAGAACGAGATCTCGGATACAAGCGGCCGAAATGAGCTTCCTCCGCAGGGTGGCTGGGCTCAGCCTTAGAGATAGGGTAAGGAGCTCGGACATCAGGAGGGAGCTTGGAGTCGAGTCGCTGCTCCTTCGTGTCGAAAGGAGTCAGCTGAGGTGGTTCGGGCATCTAGTCAGGATGCCTCCTGGACGCCTCCCATTAGAGGTTTTCCAGGCACGTCCAACTGGTAGGAGACCCCGGGGAAGACCGAGGACACGCTGGAGGGATTATATCTCCCGGCTGGCCTTGGAACGCCTCGGGATCCCCCAGAATGAGCTGGAAAGTGTTGCGGGTGAGAGGGAAGCCTGGGTCGGCCTGCTGAACCTGCTGCCACCGCGACCCGACCCCGGATAAGCGGCTGATCATGGATGGATGGATGTTCTTTGACATACTATATACTATGACAAATGAAACCATTTACAGTACATTTAGATACCAATTTGTGTATTATTATTATTATTGCTTATATTTTAACATAACAATCTTGATATAAATACCTCTTCAAAAGTAATTTCAGAGTCAGGGAGACAGAAAGAGAATTAAATATAAAATTTATTATGCAAAATGTACAACAGCTGCATAAGCCATTTATAGCTCAAATATAGACTTTATTTTACTTCCACTCTTTAAGAGTGGAATATAATATTTAACTTAGTTTTAAATTCTGTAATGAACTGAAAACATTCATAAAAAACTCATGAGCTCACATTTATCAAACCTTTCAAACCAAGAAAGCTGATCTGAAATGCAGGATGGTCAAATGTTCTGTTTAAATCTGCATTTCTAACCTAGAAATACTTGTAATGTTTTGATGTAGTGTCTCACTGCTCCACCTTCCCAAAGAGCATCTTTCACCTGAACACGTCACCCGAGTTAGAATCCACTGATTAGATTAAAGTGACCGTGCTCAGTCTCGACAGTGCTACAAAATTATTCTTTTCTGTATCAAAATATAATTGTGTGTGAATATTGAAAAACTATATTACAATAGCCAATTGTTTTAAAACCTAATCTCGTAAAACATGTTCAGCACCTACATCTCAACTGTGTTCTTCAAATGCTTTAAGGAAAGGTGTAATAATAGTGCTTGTTAAGGTCATATCTGGTCTGTTCTGGATTCTGAATTTAAGTTTCAGAACAAACCCACAATAAAAAGAACGACCGTTACACGAGTGACTGACTTCAGATCAGCTCCTTTGCTCATAAAAAGCAATTGAGTAAATGTGGCCTGAATAGACGCGAGACAAACGTCAAGATGGATTGGGAAAGCGGGATGACATCATCAGTAAGAACATCGCAGCCCGCTGCTCCGTGAGCTTCCGCCCCCTGCCGAGTTACCGTAGTAACCACCCCCACCACGACCTGTCATGGTTTCAGAAAGATAAGTCAGCGTAAATAGGAGGAAGTCATTTCTCATAACTAATGAGTTGTGTGAGGCATTCTATAAGAAAAATAACTAACAGCCAACTTGTGTTTATACCTTAGTTAACATAATCGTTAAGAGGAACTCACTCATTTCAGCGGCTCCACTGGCTGTTGAGTTAAGAAACAGCTCAATATACCGATGCTCTGTGGAAAAAACATCAACCTATCAATCAAATGGAAGAACTCGTGTTTATTCCACTGTTAAATGTAAATTAAATTGACATGCTAAATTTCCTAGTTTTGATTGCAATCTGATATACTGCATCTCAAAAAGTGTCGTGAACAACACCAGGATCATATTTTCTAAATGAAAAATCTGTCGAGTTTATTCATTTGAGCTATTACTCCAGCTCTGTAGATATAATGGATCCACTCTGCTGGCTGTCATGAAGGTAGTAAAAGGGAGGACATACGCATGTGGTTCTTGTCTTTGGACAAGGCTGCTACAGCGTCTTCATGGGAGCGAAACTCCACGTCGGCTTCTCCAGTCGACTTTCCGTTAGGAGCCACATCGATGTGGACCCTCAGTGGATTCAAAGGAGAGAAGAACTACAAGATCAAAGAAAAACAATTACTGCCATCATGATTATGATTTTTAGTAGTCAAATTTGTATTTCTGCTACTATTACTGTTTTTATTATTATATTATATTATACCCACTGCTACTGATATTACTACTCAGATATATGCATCATTTCTGACTTATGGATTGACTTTGTTGTATTTTTATTATGTTGTTCACGTACACATGACATCTATTGTAATTCCGGCCATCCTAAGAGAGGGATCCCCCTCTATCGCTCTCCCTGAGGTTTCTTTCTTTTTATGCCCCATTAAAGATGTTTATTTCAATCCAAGGACAGATGATGAGGTATGCTGTACAGATTGTGCATCTACACAGCTGTGCATTTTATTTAATCATCTTGACCTTAACCAAGATAAGTGGCAGCAAAATGAAAGATGGATTAACCAATTACAAATTAATATTCTGATTAAGTTTTTACTAAAATCCACACTAGGATGTGCTTTTTTTAATTAGCTAGCAGTCGTGACAGTAATTGCTACAGATCTGATGGTGTCGACTAAAACTCCACAAAAGAGCGCAAAACAGCCTCCTGCAGCACACTGTCACAGTAATCCCACTTTGTAAGTGTATAACTTCTCACGACAGCCCTCAAAAGGATATAGAAAACTTTTAGAACGTACAACCATTTTTACATTTGTATTATATTTAAGGTTTTTTTTTAATACCTTCTATGGTCTTGCTTACAAACATTTCAGAACCTGCTGATGCCCTGCATAGAGCCCCATGGTTAAAAATAGTTGAAGAGAAATAACAAAAGTAACTGTTCTGAGTGAGTGTACGACACGTGATCTTACCGTGGCAATGTCTGCCTCTGTGGCACGGAAAGGTAAACCCCTCATGTGGACAAAATGGCCGCTGTGGAAGCTTGAGCAAACATCACTTTGACCACCGTAACCGTGGCCGCCCATCCCTGAGCCAAAGCACACACATAGATTAACAATGTAACCTTTAGTAATGTAGAAGAGAGAAGCAATGTGATACACACCAACATTAATTAAAACAATGGAGGAAGAAAGAAAATACTGTTATTAGGTTTGACGTAAATATTAGTGTTTCTTATTAAATTGTGAACTGTCTTAGAAGTCTGAGAGACTACAAGCTACGGTCAAAATCAGCTGAGTTTACAAAACCTAACCATAACTTATCAATTAATTTGAAAAAGGAAAACATGTACAATTATCAAATGTAAACAAATTACTGGAAAACATTTGGCTTTTTAACAGGGAATCCGAATAAAGTATCAATTGAGGCATTCACATTTATTCAGCATTTAAAAACACCAAACTCTAAGAGGGGAAATACATTTTGGACTTTACCTCTTCCTCCCCTCTCTCCTCTCACCCGCTCATCAAACATGCCGTTGCCAAAACAGTAGTTGTTGAAACCATTGAAGCTGTCAAAGTCACTGTAACCTGAACACAGACGAGCAGAATACAACTGACTGCTCTACATCACAGATGACAGAACTGAATAACAAGCCAACTGGATAACAAACTCTCTGCTTATTCAGAAAAAGAAAACATATGTTCGGCCAGTGAGATCATTAGTCAACCCTTCCACTCTGAAAGGAGAAGGATTGACTGTGTAAAGTAAGCATTTGAAGGAGGTCAAGTATGACTGGGTCTTAAGAATATTTAAAGTATTTTGTGATTGAGAGTCTTAAGGGCTCTGCGGACTGACTCAAGCATGTCGACTGCAGTGGGCCTTTACAGGCTGTGGCTCAGGGGTTTGCATTTCGCTGCTAGATGCTGGATAAACCAACGTTACATCTGAACTCTTCTTCACTTCCCAATTCTCGACACTCACAAACATTGCTTTACTGCTCAGAGTCCTATATTGAACCAAAAACCCAGACTTCTGATTAAACTGTTTTGTTCTACTAGCACTGATCAATTTCCATTATTCACAAAGATACCTGTATGCATGAATACAGAACCTTGCTTACCTCCTCCATAGCCCCCTCCACTCCTCATGGTGTCCATCCGAGCCCCGCCGCGGCCAGGCCCGGGCCCAAAGAAATCTCCCCTGTGTCCCCCCATCATGGGTCTATCGTAGGGCCCCGGTCTCTGGCCTCCCATTCCCCGCCGTGGCAGCTCGTAGTAGGCTCTGATCTCATTGCGACTGCTCTTAAAAATCTCTATATACCTGCAACATGAAAAGCCCGTGGGGTGGAGGGGAGCAGAGGACAGGGTTAAGGAGTAGAACTGGCTTAGCTCAGGTTACATACATATATGATTTACAGAGAGAGAAGATAAACACACAAAAGACAAATATCTTAAATAGTAGCCTAAGTAGTTTTAACCTGGAGCTGAGGGTCTGGATGACTGAACAACCTCAACTAAATATCATCATTAGCTGGGCTTAGGGCTGTAACAAAGCATTTCTACACTAACCTCAACTCTTCTTACTTACAATAAAAGAAATCCTTACAGGGCTTTTAGGTGTTGTATTGATCATTTTAATGATTAGAAACTGAAGTTTGATGCTTTAATAGCAGAGGCTGCCTTGACTGACCTCTACGCTTAACCCCCTTTTTCACAGTAAATTATCTGTAAAATACATGTGTCAAAGGATATAAAGGAAGTGCCAATAACAGGCTCTAAAATACCCAAATGTTACTCTGACACAATTCAAAAGAGCTCCCAGGTCTTAGACAACCAACAGCAAAATTGTATATAACATAAAATACTCACACCACCTTTAATTTACAGATTAGATACATCATCCCATTATTCAACATGTCACAAAATATAAATCCATTAAGCCCAGCCCCTTATCATTTTAATAAATATCACATGACCCACCCAATAAATGTACCCACTTTATCATTATTTTACCATAATTATTCTAGCACACCAACCCATGCTTATCATTCGAGCATAACAGAAGCCCATTAATACCATAATTACTATAATATGACCACCCATTAAATACTGCAATAGAAGCCCAACCCAGTCCAGCCCGTCCCTTTCCCATCTGTCCCACCTGTGCCCTATTCTTTCTTTGTGTTTCCCCAGAGCCTTTTCTGCTATCTCCTTTGAGGCAAACTGCACGAAGGCTTCCCCTGTGCTCCTCCCCTGGTAGTCCACTGGCAGAGTA
The DNA here is from genome assembly GCF_910589615.1 of Taurulus bubalis. Taxonomy (NCBI): domain Eukaryota; kingdom Metazoa; phylum Chordata; class Actinopteri; order Perciformes; family Cottidae; genus Taurulus; species Taurulus bubalis. The sequence continues at coordinate 18,068,062 of NC_136592.1, read as the reverse complement.
ATCCCATTTGGCACGATTCTCAACCCTTCAACCCAAGCACACATAAATACATAGGTCGGTAGGTAGACTGATAAATGTATAGAATAGAAAGAACAACACCCACTGCATCACTGGATCTATCAGGATTAATATACATCATGAACGCAAATAAATATCAGCTGTAGTATCTAATCAAAACTGAAATAAAAAGGGGCATCTCAGAGGACTGAAACAAATACTGGCCTGGAGTCAGCAGCTATAAAATGAAGAGGATGTAGCCTAAACATTTACACAACTGAATTTAGGTCTGGCAAAATCATTACTTGTTGAATGTCATTAAATCATGACACTAAATCATTACTTGTTGATTGACAGTAGCCTATAATAATTCTTAAGTGGTGATTATCTTAGAAGTACTGACCCCAGATCAGCATCATGGGACTGTATCCCCTCAGCCAAACCAGCCCAGCCCATACTATATTTTAACCCCCTTTAGAGGGCATGATATCAAGGTCATATGAATATGCATGCTAAATAAAGTGTAAACCTAACACTAACATGGTAAGAGGCATACTAACAATTCATAATGAGGACACATTTGTAAACACAGTTGGCTGAGTGTCCATATATAACTTTTTTTCTGGCATTAAATTTCTGGCAGGACCTTCAACTAGAAGCACCCAGAGTAGCCACACAAAAAAAGTCAGAGCGCTCTGAAAAAAGATGCACTTTTCATCTAAATAGGCCGTTTGGGAACAATGTTTAAAAAATGTGATGAAAAAACATATTGACACCAAGTCTATTGACAACAAACATACATTAGGCCTTTTGGCTATGACACAGAGACACAATGACTGACTATAAATCAATTTCAAGCCAATGTGAGAGAAATCCAAATTTGGGTATTTGTAAATCTGTTAATGCACATTTTAGTGTATGCTTATGTTGTGGTTTGTTGTTGTGGGGTTGATCAGCAAAATGGAAACCACTGTTCAAAGTGCAGTTCCATTAGGAAAAAGTCACATTTTGTAATGTGCATGCAAACATGGGCGTTGTTCCATTTTTGTGCAAACATAAACTTTCTATCAGAAGCATGTTAAAGATGCTATGGTGAAATAGACATTGTACATTGTGCTTTAAGTTCTACTTGGGCCTTTGGACGTGGAACAGTTCAAGGAACTGATAGTGGACTTTTTCTTGGACTTATTTCATTGGAACTATTTCTTGGATTTATTTAATGAAGCCTTCTGAAACATTTTATGTGACAGAGCTATACATAAACAGATACGAGATAAGTGGAATGTGTGCAGAGCTTACATGCATTTGGCCATTATTTTATGTTTTTGTCTTATTTTATTTCTTTGCACTGCAGGCTAAGATGTTCTTTTGCACAATTTAAAGCTAGCTGTAATTTTGTCAGTACCCTTACACTGTTGTGTGCACAGTCAAAAAACTACAGCATGTCTGTGAAAAAGCTATTCCTCAGGTTAATATAAAAAGTGTAATATAAAAATAATTCAATAATAATTGCAAAAGTTTAAATGTCTGTGTACCTGAGAAGAACTGAACAATCTCCTCCTTGCTGCAGCCAAACGGAAGGCCTCGAAGTCGCAGCATGCAACCGCTGCAGTTGTCATAGTCAGCAGGACCGCTACGCTTTAGCACCCAGTCCATTTCACTACGATTCGACTTGAACACTAAGTTAGAGACACAGACAAATAGACACACACAGATCACGATTTGAAAGGACAATTACACTAAACATAATTTTCTTAGTTTGCTTAAAGCTTATTACATACAAAATCTGAGAAATGTTTATTTGTATGGAAAATTTAATAAAAAGGTGAGCCAAGAAGCAAACTTCAAAATGCATTAACACAAAGGCAACAACATCTCCACAGTAAACTGATTAGATGTCAGCAACAGAGTATATTGCACTGTTTCTATCAATAACCTCTCACAATGCAGACATTGTTCCAAGAGAAAGACGACAAAAGTGAACACTCCCTTGTCCATCAATCTGTTGATATCGGTTATATTGCTTACCCTCTATGTATCGGTGTCCCATGTATTTACGGTCCTTGGCGAGGGCAGTCGTGAAATCCTCTGACATTTTCAGCTCAATAAATGCCTCTCCACTGGGACGGCCTTCTTTCGAGTAGGTAAAGCACACTCCATTTACTTTCCCAACGATGTCACAGTCTATAAAAAGGTAATACGATTGATTGAGATCTCCTTAAAATGATTACTAAACTGATACATTGACCACAAGCCAAGTTGTTAGCGGGAGAGAAGACTCTTGGACACAGTCAGAAGTCAAATGTCCCCTTCAATCATTCATTGATGTATTTATATTGCATAACTCAGCAGAAATGTGCTACAGTGCAACTTATTTAGATTTTTAAACAACAGTTCCCATTCACAATCAATACAAAATATTCAGGTGTAATTGCAATGCTTTATGTTGCGTTTACATTTCTAAACAATGTACAAGTGAAAGCAATTTTCTGTCAATTCAGAATACTCACTTGCATTAATGCTATCATTCACTCTGATGATGACCACCAGGGAAAAAATATGATCACAATTTCAACACTCAGCATTTAGCGGAGTTTAACGTTTATCATTAACTTCAGTCTTGCACTTACTAACAATGTTCATGCCTCAAGCTGTGAAGAAGATATGCATGTATATTCTCACCAGAGAAGAAACTGGCAACCTCCTCCTGAGTGCAGGACCATGGTAGTCCTCTGATCCGAACCACATAACCCTCTTCATTCAAAGACATTCTCACTGGCACAGAGAGCAGAATACAGCAGCAACACATTAAATTGCATATCAATAATACGTTTTGACCTCCTCACTCTCCCCAGACAAACTGCTCTAACCATGTTTGTATTATCTTGCACTAACTAACTCATACAAGCCATGTATTACTTCAATTTGCACAGTAGGTTCCATCATAACCAGAGCAGGAGCTCTGTGAAATATGCATATCATTCATATATATCAATGAATACATTACAAAACAACCTTTCTGCAGGAAGCGAGTTAGTGTTATTAACAATGAATTGGCTGAGACGAGAACAGCATACTTATGAGCAACACTAATTAAAAACAGCGAGTTATATCTAATAATTTAGAACTATAATGCACGCCACGTTACGGTAGTGCAGCTGTCACAACAATTGACCTTAACGTTAAAAACATGACGTTTGTTACTTCCTCCTTCAAACTGTTTCTCAAAGAATTGGTGAAACCAAGAGCCTTGCTAGCTAACGTCCCTCCAGCTCAACCTCAACTCACTAAAAGACCTTTACGCACACACATATTCTAGCAAGACGTCCTCTACTCTCTGGTGGAGTTACTTCTTTGAGTGCCGCCACAGGAGAACATTTCTTAGCTTGGTTCTCTAACTGTGTTCACGTCTCTCTCGCAGCAACGTTAGCTCGGTCACATAAGCAGCTAGCTAGCTAGCAGCTATGGCTGACAGTAGGCCACTGACAGCGGTCAAACGTCCGGGTCGGACCAGTTCAATCCCCACTGGTCGCACGCAGTCACTGGACATCAACGTGTGTCACCGGACAGAAGTGTGTCACGCGCTAGTGATACATGTGTGAAAACGTTTAAATGATCTCACGGTCGCTTCCCGTCGCCGGTCTCCTGCTCTTGCCCCGAGCCTCAGGTGTCACTCACGTTACCCACTCAGGTACGTTATTATCGCGAGACTTTGGACACGGAAAGCTGACGTTCAGGGAAAACATTAAAAAACCTTTTAAAATATAAATAAATATTTAGTATTAATAATACTAATAACTAAAATGGTTATACGAAGAGTTTTGGGAGGAGTGTAAAAGCATGTTATTACATGTGTATCAAAACGACTGTTTTCACTGAACTGTAATATATTTAAAATGGCCTGTGTGTGTTTGACCGACAGACTTTCTGAGAAGGTTATGCAAATATAATAATTCAAATAAGTGTGTATCTGCCCGTCCAGTAGCAGTGATTTATTGATACTTCTGGAGACAAGCAGATATAAATGCTACACAAGCTTTAGAGCACTATGAATGAACTAAGACCCAAAACATGCTTAATATTTGTATGATCTTCTACACATTCCTAATTCAGATACACATTTTGAGAAAAGGTCAATCCATCAAAATGCAGATTTGACACTCATCAAAATAAACGTGTTACTACACAATAACAAACTCCTCTCTGGCACTCAACAAAGCGTCTAACTCTAGTCGTGCCGCTGAAAACAAAGGTTAATATTCTGGAAAACCAGTCAGAAGGTGGAGCCGAGGGGCGCGTGCTGAAACCAAACACGCTGGGTGTAAAGTCCATCGACAGCAGCGGGTCGACTGTGTCACATTTTCAGTTATTTCCATATTTTTGTCAAATCATAATGGAGATTCCAGTGTATACACTAGATGCCTTTACTAATTTACCGTTCAAGGGAAACCCCGCGGCAATTTGTCCACTTACACATGTAAGTAAGATTGTAGGTTTATGTGACGACAGTAATGTCATAATGTAAACTTGTATGGCTGTTATGGCTTAAAAGATATCAAGACATTGAAGTGTCGACTGTGTCAACGTGTATTCAGTTGTTTGTTCAAGGATCAGACTGCTTCACTTATCGATTAATATGATATTTCAGGCAGTAAGATTCACCAGTTTGAGTTGTTCATACGCCACATTATTACACAATTTGTTGTAAAATAGACAGTTTAAGCATTTACATTTTTTCATCATATGCTATCTGCATGTACCTCAGTGTATAATGATTGCATGTCTAAACAAAACATGTGTATGTATACTGTATGTGTTTCTAACAGGAACTGAGAGAAGACTTGTATCAGAGGATAGCAGCAGAGATGAACCTGTCAGAAACAGCTTTTATCACCAGGATTGACCCCTCTGACAATTTTACCACAGGTCAGATAACATTGGGTTTAATATATATATATATATATATATATCTATATATATATATATCTATATATATATTTTTATGATTGACTAACGCTACCAGTTTAGATTGGTGATATGGGTTCAACAGAAATGCACCATTCTGGGCAGGGTATTAGTTCTTATAATTAAAGCCAGTGTTTTTACAAGACCTTACCAATCAATGCACAAGCTATGCCTTGTTATCGAAGCTGTTTGGATGTGGAGAAAAAAAGGGGTGCAAGACATACCTGCTATTGGCCAATAGAATAGAGCTTCAATGGTCATCAGTGTCCAATGTGCACAGTTAATCCGTGAGGATATGTACTCGACGAGGAAAGTGCAGGTTTTATCAGCAAGTTTGGACAATCCTCACTTACTGTTTATGTCTTCACTTTAGGATTTGTTTGGAAAATCAAGGCAAGCTGATGAGACTCAAACATTAACAGATTCAATTTATAACACTGATTGAAGCTGTTGCTTTAATAAAGTCCAAATACACATTAATCATTGCAGGTAATCAAGTGGCTATAACGACAAGTCACACCCTAGTTTAAGATATTCTGGTTGCAGACAAAAAGACAGTTTATTGTGCTAGTTTTGCCTCTGCGTTCAGGGAAAAAAAAAAAAAACACCTTTCCTGAGCAGTCTGACTGGTACAATTGTTGGTAACTGGAAGTACAATGCAATGAGCTCGTAGTTAAAAACACAGTGTGCAGATACAACTGCACAGAGAGGAATGTCAGTGCCATTCACACACAGGCATATATATATATATATATATATATATATATATATATATATATATATATATATATATATATATATATATATAAATAATCTTAATAATCTTAATTGGTCTCCTTGGGTAAACATTTTGCGAAGCAGTTACTGATTGTACACATTAAAACAACAAGTCTGCATTAAAGCTAACTTTGCTAAATTTGAAGCAACCCATTAACCATGTGATTAACAGGATCCAGGTTCAGACTTCGATGGTTCACACCAACCACAGAAGTGAATCTGTGTGGTCATGCCACTCTGGCCTCCGCAGCGGTGCTGTTCAAGCATAAGAGTAAGTTAGAAAACAATCCACAGTACAGCTAGATGAAATACATGATAAAATATTGTTAGTTAACATATCCACATTAGCCAGTTACATGTGCCCTTAAGTAAACCGAGCACGCCAGCCTGTGAGGATAATTTTCGATGTGTATTTATTATGTCCATTAGAGAATGTGAACCATAAACTGGTGTTTGAGACCAGGAGTGGAGATCTGGCAGTCACTGAGCAGGGGGAAGGGTACACCATGGACTTTCCTCTCAACCCACCCACCCAGGAGGTACATTGTGTGATCAAACAAACACATCAGGACAATACAATAGGTTCAACAATTATTTGTCTCAAAATATGTATTTATATCAAGTGACGGCTACATTGTTTGTATCTGGAAGGCTATGAGGAATGAAAACATTACCAACACTATGCAACTGAATTTGGAATTTATATAATATATAATTACATTTTATCAAACACACCCTCCGAGTCCTTTCCATTTCAACATCAATACTATTCATTCTTCATTGCCCACAATACCAAGACGTCAATTATTATCACATTAAGAAAACTGCTTTTGTGAAAACTACAAACATCTCATACTAATGTAACATACAGCTGCAGTTTGGGTTAACATAACTAAAACTTGCACTAGTACTGCAAGGTTTACCAAAAGGCATTTTTCAATAACTAAGTATTTTCAAAGACAACAAAACGCTATTATTCCAATAGATTTTCTTTCCATTTTCTTAGGATGCCGAGGAGTTCAGAGACCTCATCAAGGTCAGTAAGCGGCCTTCTCTTTCTGTGAAATCATGTCTTAAAGTAGACTCCTGCTTCACTGTCTACATGAACATCTCTATACTATAAAGTATTTGCCAGTGTGCTTACATCCCTGTGTGTGCATGCTTAACTGTTTTTTCTCTTGCATGTGGGATAAAGGCTGCAGTTGGAAACCACCCAATCCAGGATGTTTATCTTAGCGCCAACACCAAAAAACTAATGGTTCGACTGGCTGACAGCTGTGACAGGTACCAATAAAGCGTGCACACGCACCTAAATCCCTCACTTGTGTCTTGCCAGGATTGTTTGGGACTGTGTGACTTATGTGCTAAATGTGTGCTTTATGCAGGTCAGTTCTAACCAGTCTGAAGGTTGACCCTGTTGCTCTCCAGAGCAGTGAGACAAGTGGAAGAGTCAAAGGACTAATCCTCACCATGAAAGGTAAGAGCTCAAAACTAGTGAGACAAAGGGGGGTGGGGGCTTGTTGGACATCTTCATGACTTGTTGACCATATGCAGTAATTATGTAGTGATACCAGTTAAAACATGCAGTCTTTAAGGAAATCAGTGACAGTTGTTTGTTGCCTAAACTGACATGATAAACCCTTTATTAGTTTGCCGATATGTAGCATAAATCCACTGAAGGCGTCATGCCCAATAGCCAACACATAAGACATTTTAACAGAACACTGTTGCGACTGTGGGACCCTGTGGAAAAACTACAAGCCGTCGTTAATCAAATTGTCATTCTTTATCTGCCAACAGGATCACCGGATAACCAGCCTGGATACGACTTCTACTCCAGATACTTTGCTCCATGGAATGGCATCCCTGAGGATCCAGTCACTGGTAGCTAATGCCAATACTACTACTACTACTACTACAACTAGTGATGTGTCCTTTCGTGTCGAGGCTTCGATGCGTGTGTCGAGTAATCCAGATAGATTTTGGTGAAGCGCGTATCGAGGCTTGTGTCGATGACGTATGCGGTGACGTTCGAAGCCTCGCGAGCCGGCCGTACCACGTGACTGATTCAAAAAATAGTTTGTGGGTTTGCCGTGCGATTTGAAATATAAGAGGCAGAGAAACTCAATGGATTCCCCCCCTTCCTCTCTGTAACCAGCTTCATGTGTGCCTGTGAAAGGCTATTTTATAAAGCAGGCGAAATAGTCTCAAAAAGCCCAGAACAGTGGAAAAGTTCTTATTTTTAATTTAAAAAAATTGGACACATTAACAAGCGGAGCTGAGGCTTGAAACACCGATCCTCTGACTGAAAGTCAGATATTCTAACCACTGACCCACAGTCACATCACAAGCCTCTCCCAATTTGTTTCGAGTTTTGATTTTGACCCCGCCAATATATCATAAAGATAGACACAATATTAATAAGTTAATAATTGATGTATTGGCGTCACAAACATAATTTATTCCATTTAAAGCTTCACACACCAAAGCCATGGTGTCGTTATGATCACTCTGCCTGTTTTACATCTATTGTCCACTTGGTGGCGCAGTAGAGCAAATGAAGCTCCATGAAGCTCCGGTACATGAGCGAACCAATTGGATGGAAATCTTCAATGCTTCAGGAAGCTTCATCTCGCCATCACTAACTACAACTACACTCAGTTGCCAGACATTCAGTCTTTGTTGGGTTACAGAGTGTGGGATATTATGTTGCAATTTGTTTAAATGGTCAGGTACTTTCTAATCCAAAACATTTAAAAAAAAACAAACAGGTACTGGCAAAAATACCAAAACATGTAGTAACAGGTACAGCGCTCACGCAGTAAAGATGTCTTTTGTGTCCCTGCAGGTTCTGCCCACACCGTGCTGGGCAGCTACTGGTCTAAGAAGCTGGGAAAGAATAAAATGCTGGGTAATTAATTAAACTAATTCCTAATTGATCTAATCAGCAACTTCACTAACTCTAAATCAATGCAATTAAACTAAGCCAGAGGCCACGTCTTTTTGTGCGATTAACTTGATACCGGGTGTGATTTTCTCATTAGAAAACAGATACTGACACTCGTTTTATCCCTTCTGTGTTTGTGTAGCTTACCAGTGCTCCAGTCGAGGCGGAGAGCTGGAACTAGAAGTGAGAGACGACGGAAGAATCAATATATCTGGACAGTCCGTCACTGTGCTGCAGGGAACTATCACACTATAGCCACAGCCACTTATAAGCTCGGAGGGTTGGGGATGATGAGTCATTATGTATCCACACAGGCTTTGCACCATATGATTTTAAAAAAATAAGAGAAAATAAAAACAAACCAATTTCAATAAACGGGTTATTGTCCAGACTGCTCACTCTAATACTGAAACATCACTAACCGCAGAAACATACTAAAGGATGGACAAAACATCTCACGCTTTGATAGTATTGGTATTATTTATTTTCATATCGCAAAAGCAAAAATCTAAGTATGAACAAAATAGACATAAAACATGTAAAATCAGAGGTTGTATAGGTTTTCCAACTGCACTAATAATTAAAAACGTAATCACTAGTTAAATGATCATAGATCAGCAGCATTAAATCACATTAGAGCAGAATTTATTTCCTTCTAAATTGTGTTTTCCTACGTATTCCTAGAGTTTTAACAGGTTCTCATACCAAGTAGCTTCCTTTATAGTCTTTCTGTCTTCTCTTTTTCCTTTTTCTGTTACCAACAGTATAATGTTAACTGATGAATAAAGAAAAACAGATTATTTATATACGCCAGTTTTGAGTTTCAATTCCGTACTGTCAGTGTGGTCCATTCAAAGATTAAAACAGTACTGATGATGCAATATTTCTATATTGCAGAAACATATATTTTAAGTCTGTATGAAGTCCAGTGATTTACATTTGAGCCACTGAACAAGAAATGAAACACAGCAATAACCTCATCTTTTCTACAATACTTGAGGTTTGAGCTGCAACAAAAGACATTGATTTGGTCGATAAAAAATAATTAAAAAAAAAAAAAAATCAATTAAATTTACTGTAAAATAGTTCACTTTTCGGTTTAAAGTCTAAAGGTTTCATCCTTAAGGCCGTGTTTCAGTTCCCTGATAGACCTTCCTGAGCTTATCCGACTGTTGTAGCTGATTCAGTGACTTTTACTTTTACTTTTACTGACAGTGTCCCTTCTAAAGCCTACGGGTTATTTAGGTGTAATATAGTACAATCTGTATATCCAATTACAGGCCATAAAATCCTTGTGAGGACGTACAAAAAAATAATAAGAGGTTGGGCTTTAACATGAAGTGATAGGCAGTGACTATAGGCTGCAAATACCACTGAGACTTTTAGCAATATTATTTTTCCCAAAAGATGGACAGGACAGCAATGATTCTGATCCCACCCTTCAGATCATTCAGTGCAGTTTGCAGATTGGAATAAAATCTCTGACTGATGAGGTGATCCACAGGTGACAGACAGGTGACCTTGAAGCACCACGTGGCTCCATAGACCATCACAGGGACATGCATGGTAAGGCCTTGTGTGCAGCTGGGGGGAGCTGGACAATGTGAAGTAAGGGTTCAGGAAAAACTTTTCTTCTCTATGTATTCTGCGTCTACAAAGACGACATGCAACAAGAACACAGATAGCCACACAATAACCACACAGCCATTAAAAAATGGCTTAGAAGCAGTCTTGTAGCCTCCGCCACCATTTGCAATAAATTACTAGAGTTAATGCAAACAGTACTCCCATTAAAGATTATTTAGTAATTAAAGGATATCATGTTCTCTCGCTGCAGGTGGTTGAGTAGCTTCTCCACAGGTGCGTAGCGTCGTAGCGTTGTGATGGACCCCACCATCAGCAGCTTGTGTTTAGCCCTGGTAATGGCTACATTGAGGCGACGCCAGTCTTTCAACAGTTCTCCTAACTGTGAAAGGAGACGCAGCAGAGAAGCAGGTCAGGGTCACCGGATCATTTGCTAGTTCACTGATGCAGAGATTAAGGCTGAGAGAAGACAGGACGAGTCAAAAAAAGGCTGAGAGAAGACAGAACGAGTCAAAAAAAAAGGCAATGGAAGAGAAACACTTACATTTCCTTCCTCTGCAGTGCTCCTGACAAAAGAAAAAATTATCAGACTTTTGTCCCGTCCTTGGTATCTATCCACTGTATTCACCTCCACACCAGTGAAAGCAGAGGACTGCAGCAGAGCAGAGATACTCTTTAACTGCTGCCTGTAGGGGGCAATAACTCCTATATCACTGGGCTTACACCCTGCCTGAAGAAAGTAAAATAAGCAGGGGTTAGTACAATAAGTAGCTCCACCAATTATTACTATATCCGCCCCCACTGTATTAAGAACACTTCATGACCCTAAGAATTATGTCAAGACTTTAAAAACACACTGTATTATTCCATAAATACACATCAATGCATGCAACTGATGTACCTTCATCAGCAGTGAAAGTAACCGGTGTATGAGAGCAGCCTCGGTGTGATTGCTAACGCCTCCCTTCTCCACAGACTCCAGTGCTGGCACCTAAAGGAGAAAAACAAGATGTAGACCAGAACACCTCCATTGTCTTACTCACAACAATCTTATTTCACATAAATAACTTTCTTCGCCTGTTAAGGTAGCGGACTTCCTTCCTTGACCTTTCATGAGGAAGCAGACCTAATAAAATATGTGTCAATCATCGTAGCTAATAATAGGTAAAAACTTGGCTAGTAAAACATTGGCGTGCACTTTCAACCAACCATGGAGCAATCTAGGAAACAAACAGGGCTGCTGGGCAACAATGTGGCATGTATCCAAGCCAGGTCGTGCTGTGGATGAGCCTTAGAGTAGGAACTAAGCTCCAACTGAACAGAGAGCAGGAAGGGCAGGGTGAGCAGGGCTGTGGCCGTCCTCTCTGATCCACACTCAAGCCGGCCCTCATACATCAGGGAGTTACTGAGAGACATTATCTGCCTAAAAACACAGATCACACACACACACAGTTTATTATAGAGTGATGGGAATGCTTTTATTGTGCTTGTGAATAAGAGTTAAAATGCCATTTGAATGTTCTTGGATGAGCTCATAGTGTTGTCTGTGTGTAGGTTTACCTATTCATCCGGTACTGTACATTGAGTTGCACCACTGCTTCACTATGGAGCTCTAGACGCTTAAAAAGACTTTCGTCCATCCCAAGTGACCTAGAGGAAAAAGAATAATTACCGAACTGATATTTCTATTGACGTTATTCTCACTTTACATTCATTACCAAAATGACCCTGCATTTCCTATTTGTTTTACCATCATGAAGACAAATAACTACAATAACTGCACTAGAGGAATACTTCACCTTTATCATAAACATTTGTCATGACTTACTCAACTTAGTTTTTTTTCAAACGCCTCCACAGTGAACGGAGAATCCAAAAGTGAAAATCCTTGATGAATGGAGTGGATAAATGGAGGCCTTGTTTAGCAGAAAAACTAAATCAAAACTTCCTTTATACAACTCATGCAGTATAGTCAAAGTATAGTTTATCCTGTCGTACACTCAGCACTTCCCAAACAAGCATTTATCTCCAAATTTTACTACTTAAAAACACTTCCGCCACTCCCGTCTCCCGAGAGTCTGTTCATACAGCAAAAGTCGTGTCTTGCTGTTGTTAAATCTGGCCTCTATTTACTTAAATTTAGGGCTGCAACAACGAATCGATAAAAATCGATTATCAAAAGTGTTGGCAACGAATTTCATTATCGATTCGTTGTGTCGCGCGATTATTACGTCGGGCAATAAGTCGCGGAGAAGAAAAAAAAAGAGCGGAGCAGAGCAACTGGCCGGCCAGCGTTTCTGAGATTGGAGTGAGACACGAGAAAAGCTGAGGTTGTGATGTTCTCAAAAATAGAAGATCTTTGACAAGTCGAGTCTTGGCCAATCAGCGTCTTCATGTTCCTCAAACTAGTTTTTAATGGAAGCTAGTCAGCTTGCTATCGCGTTAGCTAACGTGTTTGGGTTGTGTATTGTCGTTAAAGTTACTTTATGTTCCGTTACAGTTCAGTCTTGCTTGTAAAAAAACGTAACGTGATGAAACATGCCGTCACCCACCGGTCTGGTTCAGTTCACCAGTCACTCGTCAACGTTAAACCGGCGGATCTGGCTGCAGGTTTTTTGTTTTTTTTTACTCAAAGTAGAATGAAGCAAATCACGTCGTTGGGCTTAGCCAACAACGTGACGTCGTGGTCATAAGAGACCCAGAATGAAAGAGTTTAAGGAAGAGGACGCTCTATATGGAGCAGTACAGCTTCTCTCTGTCCCAGTATTTCATACATATTGATAAAGCAGGGTATGTAAATGCAGCCTCTGGAGGGATCAATTACAGTACAAAGGGCTCACATTTGGCAGATGTAAAGCATAGATGTGTATGTTTTTAGTGTTAGTCCATTTTATTGTTTTAATTAACAGCTCAGGGATGTTCAAGGAGAAACCTGTTTGTGCACTTTCTGAAGATGTTTTGCACTGTCACTTCTGTTTTTGAATAAAGGGTTGGAAATTAACGCTTTTTTGATAAAAACAGGGCTCTCAAGTGTCACGCATTGAGCGTGACTGTCACGCATTTCGGTCTTAAGTCACACCCTCCCGCCACACATCGTATTTCTCACGCTGAAAAAAACCTCTAAGCTATTTAATGTGCCGCAGCGCGCAAACATGACCTGGTCGCGCTGCCCTCACCATGGAGGAATCAAGCGCGTCTCCCCGAATCCCCTGCCAATCAATAAAAAGAAATGGGCGACACGAATAGCCAATCAGAAAAGCGTATCTGTTGTATCTGGGTGAAATGTAGTCCCGGCCGTGCCTTTTTTTTCAATAATTCAAGGTAACACAGGGTGAATAAATGATAATTAATTCACATTTTAAGGGTGAAGTGTTCCTTTAGCCCACTAGTTTTGATTTTATCATTCTATCAACATATACCTCATCTACACACTTTACCTCGCCTCCTGATTTTGTACTATTGGTGGCAGCTGTTGGTGATCTCCCACCAGGACAAATCTCTTGGCATAGAACAGGGGTCCCAGACAGATAGGCTGGCTGATCTGTGACGCTTCGTCTACTATGCAGAAATCAAACCGGCGACTTGTGAAAATGGGATGCTTGATGCCCATACACGTGGTTGCCACTACCAGCTAGACAGAGAGAAAATCGGTTTTGAATGGTAAGATATTATCTCATTTTATACAAATGTTGTTAAGTTACAATATCAACAAGTTTCTTTATGCAGAAAAAAAAAAAAAGTGAAAATGTTGATTTCAGAGTCTATAAATTAGTCGAAGTTGTTGCAATTATGATATTCCACAACCTAACGCCTCACCTCCTTGTTATAAAGCTGTTCCAACTCTGACAGAGTATGAACTCCCTTCTTTTTGGCACTTTCCTCTGTATAGGGCAGGATGTCTGGATGAACCTGGAGAGGCCGGCAGAAAACAGGAGAGGAATCAGTCAGAGGAAAAAAGAAAAAAAAAAACAAAACACAAGAGTTGAAGACATTGGATGTTCTAAAATGTTAATTTATTTGTTCAGCTATTAAATAATTTAAATACAGATTAATCCATCGCCCAAATGTTTATTGTATACATTTAATAGTGATTTGTGCTTTAATGCAAATTATTATTATTATTATTATTATTATTATTATTATTATTATTATTATTATAAGAGAATGGAATAACCTTTTTTTTTTTTTTTTACAGAAAACAAAATGTGGGAAGTGAATGCTTATTTTCTATGCTGTACTGAACACATTGAATAACATCAAAATATAGTGCACCTTCTGCCCCTGCCCAAGACGCAGAAACCCAACCCGGAAGCGCTTTAGCTTCAGCAGGATGTTGTCAACAGCAGAGTGGGTGTAGCTGGTCAGCAACACGCTGAACCCACATGCGTGAAGGATGCGAACCTGAGAGAAAACGTGAGGAAGAGCAAGAAGGAAAGAGAACGGTGAAGAGAGGGGGTTAGAGTTCTGGTCTCACTTGGAGTAGATAATGTTAATTTATGGTTCAGGTGAGGTTTTTAAAGCATGGTGAGAAGTTTACCAGGGTGCAGATGGTTGTGGTTTTGCCCGTGCCTGGCATGCCAACAATCAGTGTGTAGTCTTTAGATAACAACACCTTCTTCATGGCCTGCTTCTGGGGTTTGTTTAGACCTGGACACACACACACACACACACACACACACACACACACACACACACGCACACACGCACACACGCACGCACGCATTAAAACCAAACCTGAACAATAATAGGTTCATTGTTAGAACATTTTCTATTATTGATTTAAGTGTGAAACTACAACTACGCAACTGTGCTAAACTTAGTTTGTAGTATTGTCCCACACAAAAAGAATGGCAGAATACAATTGAATAAAGGAAAGGAGATAAGAAAGAAAACGAGACAAAGGCAGAGTGGAGAAACAGAGCAGCGTGGCTTTGTCACCTTTGAGGATATTGGCCACAGTGTCCTTAGCCTCTCTTGGCAGAACAGAACTGAGGTTGTAAATAAACTCTGGACGACGAAGGTCAACAACCAGCTCCCTCAGGCGATCACTGCACAAATATAAAATGTTTGAGGCTATTGTTTTAATTGTTAATTTCCTCCGAGCAACAGGTAGATTTTGCCATTAGATACATTCTTTGTATTTTACTGTAGCTACCTGTCCTGACAGTTTTCCATAAGCCTGGAGAGATTGGTGAGATGAGTGCTGAGGCCCACCACACCTTCATCCCCGTCCAATCGAAACAACACACCACTAAACTTGGACAAGTCTCTATAAAACACATTATACAACAAAGCGTGTGTAAATCGAATGAGTGACTTCAACTGAGCAGCTGTTACAACTAGCTGTCCTGTAGTTTTCTTTTGGTTGAAACACTTCAGATGGCAGTTACATATACTGTATGTTGGTTTGTTCTCACCTGTCCAGAGTGCAGCTGATCGATGTCTCGCTGACCTCACGCAGGTATCCTGTTGCCAAACCAACCAGTCGACCTGTCTGGTCACTGACAACAATGCGATCCCCGCTGGCCAAACTGCTGCTGGCCAAACCCTCCTGTGGCACCACGCTGCTTCGCTGGAAACGATGGAGGAAAACCCCTTCAGACTGCACGGTCACTGGCCCACTGACCTGCACGTTCCCCACACAGCTCCCATTCTTCTCACTAGCAACACAGGTCAGATGAAACAAGTACTGTGTATTAACTGATCCATACAGTATGAAGGGTCTTATTCTTTACACACGTTTTGGTATCCAATATTGGATTTTACATTACTGAGAGTGTTTACATGTCTAAATTTGAGCGGACCGATTTTTACCTCTCCTCAGCCGTCTGAAGCCACACACGCTTTCGGCCATTCTTGGCCTCCATGCTGGCAGCCTCAAGGCAGCAGAGCAGCAGCCAATGAGAGAAATAGCTTAGTTGTGGTGAGATCAGGTGACCCGTCTCCTGCTGTAGGAAGTCACGCACAACATCCTCGCAGTCGTCTGCAGCGCTGCCATTGACCGCCCTGAAGGACGGGTGTTGAGAAGAAGGAAAGAGGGATGATAAGAGAGGAAGTGGTGAGAAACTAGGACAAGATAGATAGAATGAGCTCCATAAAACAATTTAATCTAACCATTTCTGTATTAATAGATTATTGTATACAAACAAACAGTTCACTGATAAGTTGAATAAAAATCATAATGTTTACAATTTCCATGGCTGCAACATGAGTTCAAAAAGTTACCTTTCATATAAAGCACAGTTTCTCTTCTGAGGACAATACTGGCAGGTTTGTCTGTCGGTCAGGATCTCAGGAAGTTTAGACAACCGGCTCCGCTTGGCTTCTTTCTCCACACAGTTGTGAATGTGATGAACCAGGGTGTTCCTCAGCTTCAGCAGCTCTGAGACAAACAGAGTTCAGCAATAAAGCGATGGCAGAGATGCTGCTGTGAAATAATGTAATAAGACTAGGCTCCTTCTTCTTTGTTTTCACTGCAGCATCGTGTTGTGGTTCAAACATACACAATGTAGTTGAAGGGAGACTGTAAATGTGTAAAATAAATAACACATTTATACAAGATTATATAGTCCAATAACAATATGTACTATATCGACTTATCATCCAAGATATGGACACAATAGAATAAACAGCAGGGTTTTCGCTAGTATTATTCAATTTGCACATTTTTGTTAAGAGTTGATATTATTTTGGTTGTGTTTTTTTTAACGTTTTCATTATTTAGAACATCATATATGTTGTTTTACATTCCAATTCCTGAATATCTTTAAAAATTAAAAGTACATTTTTCTTTTAAAGGGTGTACTGTAATTTTAATATTATTATGTCAGCAGCACAAAATAGACTTAAGAAAATAGTATATCGCAGATATTTCTGGGACAATATATCGGCCTACTAAATGACTTATCCTGACAGGCTTCAGATTCTACAATTATTAATGATATAAAATAATATTTTGAAAAATATGTTGATAGGAATGTTTAAAACTGTTGTTGGGCCAGTTGGTCGAGCTCTTGTGGGAGCACTGTACCTCTGCGGTCCATGTGGCTGGCCACTACAGGGTGCATGTTGCCAGTCTTGAGGTAAAGCAGGAGGCCAGCTTCAGAGTTGTATCTCTCCAAGCTCATCAGAGTGTAAAGAATCACCTACACACAGAAAGACACTTGTATTTGGACATCTTGAAAGTAGACTTGATTCAATTTGCGTACATCAGCGTCAACCTGCCTTTTCCATTGACCCCACCCGTCTACGTATGCGCGTCTACTGAGTTGAGCCCGCTGTGGTCCACCAACCTGACTGCGATGTTCTATCGAGTTGGACTCCTTTCCAGTTTTCAGCTCCAGGGGTACAGTCCTCTCCTCCGACGTTCTGTGACTGCCGCTTCTTGGCTTTTGAATTTGAACCCGCGCCGTTACATCAATTTTCCCTTTCAGACCAAATCTCGGTGACCACACATTCTCTTCTATATCTACCAGCTCTGCTACAGTGACAAAAGTTGAGGAGTCCTGACATCTGCTCGGAGGTCTGCTGTTGCTGAGTTCATCAAGAGAGAGATGGTGTGAATACGGTTTTCGTTACTTTAAAGAGCCGTTTATATGTCCGTTTTAGGTAATTAGACTTTTGATATTTGTTAGACAGATTAATACAAGATATGGACAAAAAAATAAAAAAAGTCAGGTCGAACAGCTAATTAAGTTTTGTTTGCAAATCTTTAGAGCTCCGTGTGTATACATACATTTTTAAGTTGATGGCTTTTGGTGTTGGGGAGCTCAGGTACTCCTTTGCCCAATGTTCCAGTGAGGGCAGATAATCATGCAGTTCCTGCTTCATCTCTTCCTGGGTTACACCCAAACTGTACCTAGAGATTAATGGACAAAACACAAACATAATAAACCAAAGAATATGCACACAAACATGAAGTGGACACATCACATGAAACACATTGTTAAATATACCAGAAACATTCCCAAATATTTACACACATGAACAGGTTTGTGGCACCATGTAAGGACTAGGTTGGGACGCACAGGTAGGGTGCAGGAGATTGTATTAGCATCGCCAACAGTTATATGTGCAGTACACCTTTGAGCCACATGGGGGAGCCTGAATGTTCCTTTTGTTCTGATAATTGTAGCCTATTCATAGCATTGCATCTAATGAGGGAGGGTATAACCTGACCACTTACATGTCTCCCAGGTACTGAGGACGACACAGGGCTTGGTCAGCCATCTTAGACAGTGTCTCTAAAGAAAATTCTTTGGCTGTAGCTGCTCTCTGGAAGACTTCATGGACTATGGTGCCGTTCAGCATTTGCTTTGAGCCCCCGTCAAAACTCTGCATCACGGAAAACAGAAAGAACAGGAGAAGGTAAAGAATAGCATTGTGTGTGAGAGTGTACTGGCCATTTCAAGATAAAATAGGAAAAAATACACAATCGACAAACATAAAAACGGGTACTGATATTAGTAAAGATTTTTACCTTGAACATATCTCCTAGTACTGCACGTCTCATGCAACGGATGGAGTTAGAGATGCTGGTACCTGAGATGAGACTATCAGGTAGTAAAACCAGGAAGCCCTGCTCCCTGCCCACTACCCAGGATCCGTCATCAGAGCAGCCCTCTAGATGCACCACATCGCCACAGAAAACAGGCGTGATTTCCCTGGAAATACAAAAAGAATGATCATTTTATACGGATAAGATGACAGAGACACAAATATAATGAAAACAAAAACACTGTACATAATGAATGTGAAAATTCAGCGCTACTTTCACAAATCCGGGCTTTGTGGGGAGAAGTTTGATGTATAGCACAATTATAAATAAGTAATTGAATAACAATGTAAACAGGACAGAAGACACAAGGCATTACCATCCATCTTTCAACAGACACGTTTCAGTTGGATGTAGAGATTTGGAGCATGAGATGGTCAGTGTTTTGAGGCCAGGCCTCTCCTCCACATCTAAAACCCAGTAGCGGTTGTTTAGGCCTCCAGAAAGGATCACATGGTCTGGCACCTTACTGTTTGAACAGAGAAGACATATTATATATGGATGCATTATTTTAATTTTTTTAATCAGCTGCCATGCATCATTTCTAAAAATCTGAATTAATTTAAACACCTGCCTACATAATGATGAACTGACAGATTTTCAGCAGCTTATTGGTCACCAAGGTAGGTGCTTTAAGCTACATATACTCAGTGTTAAGCTCTCATATTTTAGTTAATCTTCCCCCTTAATTATTGACATGAGAGATTTGATCATTGCCTAAAACTCAAACTATGCAACACAATTATCCAAGCTAGTGTGTTCATGTGTCTCTCACCGTTTTTTTTTTGATTTATCCTCTGTGACTAGACCTTCACTATGATCCATATGCTCTGTAAACCAGCTCTCGTCCAACATGTCCTCCATAGGACACGATGACGTCATTCCTGTTTTGTTTTTTTGCAAAAAAGAAGTTAGCGGGGAAAGAAAGGGTTGTAAAATAAAGCTGCATGTATATGGTAGTAATATATTATTAATACCATGAAGATGACATTCAATATACAATCATCAGGGATTCCATAGGATTGTTAAATAGCTTAAATCTGGTCTTTTCCTCATCTTAAAGGCTGCATTGTTGGTAGGAAATACCATGTTTTTAACTGAGGGCCCATCTCACGGACACTTTGCTGAGGAGAAAACCCTTTCAAACTCCATGATTTTCCAATGAAAGATACAATAATTGGACAAAAATAGTGATAGCTAATTATCTACAAAATATGTAGTAGGTGGCAATTAAAATTCCAACTCCATCAGCGTACCCCCAGATCGGTCCTGATGCGAAGCGGTGACATTGTGTCCGTCTACATTTGATGAGGTCATTGCTGTAGCTCCGGCCTTGTTACGGTCAATCTCTCCCCCCTTTGCACTTCTCTTCGTTGCAGGTGTGATAATTTGAGCACTAGGTTTGTGCCTGTGAGCAATAAGAGGGTGAGTTTCCTTCACCTCAGTTGCTTTCTGCTCTGTTATCACAGTAAAACCAGAATTTTTCTCATATTCATTTATCTTATCCTGGTGTTTTCTCTGTTCCCCAAAAGAGTTTTTGTTGTCATTGAAGACCACTTCAGTGCCTCTGCTGTGACTCTCCGACTGACCCTCTGACTGGTCCCTTGAAAAATGAGCCGTCTTCAAAATGCCAATCACAGGCCCAGCTACTGTGGGGCTGAGCACAGTTCTTTGTGTCTGTATATTGACATTTCTTGGTCTCTTGGCATTGTGAGACTCTTGAGGGCTGATGACTCTTTTAACGGAGACAGAACATCCCTCTTCCCGCTTGGTTCGTCTTCCCTCCTTAGTCATAACTCTCCGTGCACTCTGCCCTTTGGAGCGGGGACTACGACAGATGGGGGACAGCTGGCCGAGCTGCTCCAGGCTCGCCACCGCTCTGCTGGACTGGGGGCTCAGTCCAGCTGGATTTCTGGCAGAAGAAGGGGAAGCAAGCCTGATCTGACTGCTGGGGGTCTCAGGCACAGAGAGAAGCTCGGGCGAGGAGAGCAGGACGTTTTCAAGATCTCCAAGGACACTCCTCTTTAAGGGGGAATGGGGTCTGAATGCAGAGGTTTCACCATCTTTGATCAGAGGTTCAGTCCTGGCAAGCGCAGCGCCTGGGAATTTTGTGGAAGACGACAAGGCCTAAAACAAACACAGTAAAACGAGAATGTTGATACATTACATACAAATTTGTAGTAGTACACTGTTTATGTAAATAGAGAAATACAATAGTACATAGAAATGGAAAAGTTAAGAAAAGAGACAAGCAAGTAAATAACAGATGATAAACATAAGTAAAACAACAATATGATTAAATCAGTAACATCCTTGACCAAAACAACTTAAAGAAGTGTTTAAAAAGTTTGAGTTTAACAAGCAAAACGAAAAAAGGCACAGATGTCTTTTTCTGGTTTAAAAAAAAAAAAAACATTTATAGAAATGTACAGTTATAAGTTATGCATTGTTATTAACTTATGCGATTGTTGTTACCAGGTGAAATTAACAATATATATGGCTATCTATTTGGAAAATACATGTACATTACTAATTATTACTAATTTCGAAATGATCCATAATGACATTACGTATCAATACTAAGATGTGGTTTTGAAAGTCCCATCAAGACTTTTTTTTAAAAGGTTAAAATGCTGCAAATAAGAAAAAAGTACCTTCTGGTGGTTTTGAGAGGAAAAGAAGGACGAGATGTTCTTCTGCCCTGGCAGCTCAGGTGTCTGACAGAAACCACAAAGTAAACATTTACCAGCATTTCACTTGGTGCCATTTGTCTGTTGTCCAAAGAAACATCAGGTTCAAACAGAGCAGCACATTTTACATTTAAGACCGTAGAGAAAAGGGACTTGAGGAACCAAAACCTCACAACAAGGCATCAACAACCACGCATTGGTCAGCAATGAACTACTGGTAACAGCAATTTCAGTTTTTAAAACCTCAGTTGTGTGAAACGTCTCAATATAAATGTATGAATAAAGTGTTTTCTGGTTTCCTACTCCCTTGATATAAATTCATGAAACCAGACATAGACTCAACGGAGTGAATCAGAGACTGCGGACATAATAAACTATGACAGGTGCCACGTTTAACCGTTAACGTTATACTCTCTCATTACACTATACGTGTTTAAATCCTCGTCATGTTGCTGCTGCTGTTGTTGTTGTAGAAAAACAACAGCGAGGTGAGCGAAACCTTCAGTACTCACCTTGGTTTTCTTCAGTTTGGTCCTGTTCATGGTGGCAGATGAAACCACCACATGTGCGTGTACTTATGCGCGAGGTGACGTTAAATGAGCCGTTTATTAGCGATACCTTTCAGCTCATCAAACCACGGTGTCGTCACCTCACCGGAATCAGTTGACCGACACAGATATCCGAAGAGAGCATCGTCTGCTTAGTTTTGAACGACTCTACAGCTCCACAACCAGGATAATGTTGATGTATCTAATACTGTTAGCTAACGTTCATCTTCTGTGAAAACTACCGGACTGCTCCAACGTTTGAAGTCCTCTTTTTGATGCTCTTTCCTCGGTCTCTCCCAGTTTTCAAGATGTGGCGCCAAAGTTTAGCTTCGCGTAACGGAAATTACATCATTGCACTTCCGCCTAAACAAGAAAATAAAAGTGTGAGATGTGGTTGAAACCGCCTGAAAGCTACAGAAAAAAAGTAGGCTTGAGTGATACGAATTTATCACAAATGATTCACTGTTCATTTCTTATATAATGCAGTTTTAGAGTGCAAGGGCCTGATGGGGAAGTTTGGGCCCAATCCCAATCTCCCCCCTAAACCCTCAGGGATTTACTGACGTCAACTGCTAAGTGGCTGAGTGTGAGAGTCTGTGAGGGCTTGAACTGGTGTAAATAGGCTCTTTCGTTAGAGCTGCGCCTCGCCTGGAATCCAGACGAGAGCCGCAGCAGGAGGCGTTGACAAAAAACTGCAATCAAGTCGGACAGTTGTGAGCTGCCTTCAAAGTATACACAGGAAGTCACAGAAAAAAGTACTTCCTGTTAGTTCCGAACTTTTGTTTACTTGTAGTTTACAGATCACGTTTGGATTTATTATATGTGTTTATAAATATATATATTTATGTAGAAATGACTGTGTAGCTGCATCCTTTGGTATTTTTATGTCTGCCTGTGAAATACATTACTACTGGTTTAGATATGTGTTATGAAAATACGATTTTGTATTATCAACCACACAAGATGTGTTTTTAGATTAAACATGAGACAAATAGTCAATAATCGAGGGTTAAGTATTACAACTACACATAAAAAAAGGATTTTCTACAACACGTGGTGTTTGCTGTCAGATCTAAGAGCCAATCAGCTCTCTGATGTGGCGAGAGCCAGGCGTTTCCCATCATGCACTGGGCCAAGCAGTCGTTTGAGAGCAACTGCAGCGACTGACTCTGAAATCGACAGCCGGCTTGGTCTCGTGAGAGTATCGTTGACCACGTGTGCATGACGTCAGAGCAAGTCGGGACCAAGTCGGACACAAATCTAACCGGCATGCATTGCGCGCCGATCGCCGCCGATCGATTCTGCGCAGAACTGGCTCATCTCGAACGAGCCTAATATGAATGGGACAGCACTTTGCTGCAACATATCACGTGACTACATAAAACAAATATTGTGTACAATTGTGTATTTATTTTATACTTTTTATTCACTGATTTGAACGTCTTCCTCACGAGATTTTTTTCCTTTACTCGTTTTTGTCAAAACGAAATGTTTGATGAATGTAAAAAAAATATTATTATATATATTTTCTCCTCTGATTTCATGTGTTTTTATGTCCCATCTTTAATCCGTATTGTTGTAAATGTAGTAGTAAATAGTAGTAGCAGTAGTAGTAATGTAGTGTAAATGTATTTTATCAGGCTGAATGCCCACGTGTCTCTTTTTTTTTACGTCTTCATGCTTCCATTGGAACTGTGTGTAAGGCAAAGGGATCATAAAGGGCTCAAAATGTCTGCCAGAGAGCCCTCAAGCACTCGATGATGTCACAATGGGACACCCCTAAACCCTCAAGGACTTCGCGGGAGCGCGCCTTAAAGTCCGTCAGTCAAGGGTGGAGATTGAGATTGGCCCATAGTGTGCATCTACATTCCAGCCAGAATGGCTCCACCCACTCGTCAGGAGAGCATTGAGATCAGGTGTGGGACGAGACTCACCTGATCTTGATCTCCTCATCAGAGAGGTGGACAAAAGGCAAGGAGGGGGAATGGAGCAGCCACATCGTGAGTATGCAGCTGCGTATCTAGATGATGTGGTAATTCACAGTGGCTCCTGGGACAGCCATCTGATAAGGCTGACAGCAGTCCTAGATGCTCTCCGCAAGGCTGGCTTGACGGCAAACCCCAAAAAGTGCAAGCTTGGGCTGGAAGAAGCCGAATATCTGGGCTACACCATTGGGTGAGGCCACAAGACTGCAAGGTCCAGGAAATCCAGGCCTGGCCACGGCCATCCACAAAGGCCCAGTTAAAGACTTTTTATTTTATGTCTGACCTCATGCTATGGTCGCTTCATCCCAAACTTCTCTGCTGTAGCGTCTCCCCTCACAGACTTAACCAAAGCCTCCCAGCCACTCTGGGTTAAATGGACTGAAGAAGCCGAACGGGCCTGAAGGGGGCCCTTAGTTCACAGCCAGTATTGTTGACTTCAGCCGGGACATCGGGGCAGTACTCTCCCAGGAAGTTCAAGCCGAGGGGCATCCCGTTATCTACATCAGTCGGAAGCGCAACACAAGTGTAGTGTCTGGCATACATTCCAGCCTGAAGGCTCCACTCGTCAGGAGAGCGTTGAGATCGGGTGTTGGACGAGACTCACCTGATCTCCTCCTCAGGGAGGTGGACAAAAGGCAAGGAGGGGAATGGCGCAGGGCGACATGTGACGAGAGGCTTTTCCTCTTCATGACGGAGATTAAGTCGGCTAGCGGCCCGCTTGATGTAGTTAGTTGGTTTAGTAAGTTGATAAGAGCTCTGGACAGTGCTACGTTTTCAGTTCTTTTGGGTTTGTTTCATTAAAAACCTTTAAAACCTGCAGAACTGACTCCGTCTGTGATTGCTGCGCTGCCCTAACTTCTGGGTCCTCCATATTGTCCTGTTACAAGAGATAGTTGGGTTGTGTAATTATTTTTAACTAGAAACTATTTGTAAATTGGGTAAATCTATCATAAAATATTATTTCATCAATGCCAGTAAATATTTATATATTATGTTTATATATTTTTTATTTGAACTGCTTCAACTGACGTCTGCATAGAGATGAACTACATTGTATGATGACATACTAGATATATTTAAAGAGCTATCGTTTTAATACAGATGAAACGTGACCTCCAGAATGATCCTGGATAACACTGCTGAACTCTCATTGGTCTGGTGTCCCTTAGCGTTAACTGTCATGAAATGCTTTCTGCATCATAATAAACTGACAGAGTGGCTTTCCTTTAAGCCAACATCACTTTAGTCTTTGACTTTGTGATGCAGCAGAACATTTAGCAGTAGTTTTCACTGATCTAAAATTTTCCACAACCGTCAGTCATCATGCAACATCAACTAGTTTATAAAAAAATCTATCCCTCAAATGAGGGCTTTTGTTTTTCCTTCTTTACGATTGCCTGTGAATTAGGATCAATAAACATGATTGCGTGCTCTTTTCCCAAGTGCAAACATTTCCATTTACAGCCTGTAAACTATTGCACCATCGGTTTACCCAGTGATGACAGGTATAAACCCCATTGTCACCATGAATAGCAATTATTTTTCTTCTGGTTTCATTGGATAGCAACTATTTAAAATCAATTCCAATTGACATAAATTAACATAGTAGTATACCACATTTTCTTTAACCTAATAATCCTTTAATCCTCATAGACATTAACACTAGAATATAGCAGATAAGTAATGCTATGATGCATTAGGAAGTTATTGCATATTCATCAAATGATGTGTTGTGCTGTGTACGCTTAATATACATTGTTTACTAACCTTATTTCCTTGCACAGATTGTTGGGTTGCAAGTTGTCTTTGTAAATAAATTAAATAAGTCAAAATAAATGAATAGTCTCTTGTGCTGTAGGTCGGCCTTTTCCTGCTCAGGTTCCACAGTTCTGGTCAAGATTTCTAGCTCACTACTTGTTTTTATTGGGGACATTGATGTGAATTGCAGTTACACACTTCCTTTATCTTTGGATTCACATGGTGTTGTAAAACTGGCTCCTCCCATGATTTATATTAATCTTTTCTTACTGGTTTCTTTGCTAATGATTAACTTTTCAAACACATAACAATGTTATCTTGCCTTACATATAAAGTAGAAAAACATGAAAAAAAGGTGACGGAAATGCAATTCAGCTCATCTAAAAATGCCTATAGGTGGAAAAGGTAGGTCTGGACTTTATATTTAATTATCAAGTGGAGATCAATTTCTGGCCAACATTTGCTGAATTTAGTATAATTTACTTATGTGTGTGTGTAAAAAAATAAATAAAATACAGTGAAATCTCAAATACTGAATTTGACCCGTCTTCCAAGAATGCTCCCTTGCGGACATTGATTCCAAAGTCAGACAATATTCCACTAGCAGAGTGCTTTATTTAACATTGACTAACTTAGGTTAAATTATTATTTTGAAATCAACATATTACACAAATCAGATGGACATCAAACAAGGCACAAGGGAAACAAACCACTAATTGTGATACATGCAGTTCTTCCTTCAGTTATTGCTTAATATGTTTTGTCTGCCTATATGTTGCGCCGCTGACACTTTGCACTGGGTGTTGTTTTCCATTCTGTACCAAAAATAAATTCCACAGACTCGTGTGGCCATTTAAGTGGGGATCTGTCAGATTCTGTCTCAGAAGTTTGGGAATTTCTTTGACATGACCCTATACCCTTCTCTGCTTGACCTCTATAGCAATACATTGTGGTATTGTCTTCACCTGTACCACTACAAGAGGGCACTTCATTAAGTTTTCTCCACTGGAAGGGAACCCTTTGGGCACTTCATCATGTTTTAGCAACATTCAAGAGGGGCTCTTTTACTATGAGTCCACCAGTTGATCCCACTAACAAGTACTGCGTAGCTAAAGCCTGATGTGTCCTATTAATTTCTGCTGTACACCTCTATTGTTTTTCAAAAACACACCAGTGAGCCACACTATTGCACTGGGTGACATGTTCCTCCATTACCATGAACATGGGTACTGAGTCAATCCCACATAATGCTGGAAATATTTACTAGAGCACCAGACCAACATGTAAAATAATCCCCCAAAAAATACATTAGTCTGGGTAACATTGTCTCAAAACTATAATGCGTATGTGTTTTACAGAGCCTTAAAGGAAAAAAATAAACTTCATGTGTAACTGGGCTTAACATCTTCACTGAATTAATTGGCTCAGGTGTGAGTCAGCATGGGCAAAGTATTGAAACCAACACATTGTTTGTTTTGCTCTATTCCCACCGTACTTTATTTTTTCAGAGTACCTTGTTTTACAAGTTCAAAATAAATACAATTTGAGGACTGCACTTAATACAACAATGATGTCACTTGGAGAAACATTTACAACATTATTATTTTACAGTACAAAAATATATACTAAAACATACATAAAAATGGTTTATATAAAACATTTTTATTTAATTCAATTTACTCTGAGTCCTCATCCATGCTGCCTGGGAAATTAAGTATGCAAATCAAATCATTTCTCCAGTCTAAAGATTCTCTCCTGCATGAGTCTTCATATGAATAAGTAAATGTGAGCGTCGAATGAATTTTTTCCCACAAGCGGGGCAACTATATGGCCTCTCCCCTGAATGCGTCTTCATGTGTCGTGTTAAATTAGACTGAGCACTGAATTTCATTTGACATACAGTGCAAATGTAAGGTTTCTCACCAGTGTGAATTATTATGTGTTTGATGAGATCCGCCTTCTCTCTAAAACTTTTACCACAGTAAGTGCAGCTGTGAGGTTTCTCTCCCGTGTGGATCCGTATGTGGGCGTTCATGTTCCCAACTTGTGTGAAGCCTCTGCCACAGAAACTACATGTGTGCGGCTTCTGTCCAGAGTGGGAATTCATGTGAGTCTGTAGATAAGAGCGCTGGATGAAGCTTTTACCACAAACACTGCAACTGTAAGGTTTCTCTCCTGTGTGTGTCTTCATGTGCCGAGTTAGAATAGATTTAATTCTGAAATTCTTATTGCAAACACTGCAGGTGTACGGTCTGTCTGCGGTCTCATCAGCGTGCTGGGGTTTCTTCCCGTTTACACCTGAGTGAAATTCTCCACAGTCTCTCCCTTCATCCTCACTCATCTGACAGTCACTGGTCGGCTCTGATGCATCACAGCCTTCTTGATCAGGTTCTGATTTCAACTGTTCACATGAGCTGCTGGGCAGATGGTCTCTTTTGTTTTCAGCCTCTAGGTTTGTATGTGGGAACTGTCTTCTGTCATCATCCTTCCTTTGCACATAAATTATATTAAACATAGAGTCTTTTGCATCAGCTTCCTCCTGCTGATTTCCATCTGCCTGAGTGGTCCCCAGTTCCTCCTCCTCTTTAATCTGCGGGGGCTCCGGCTCATCCTCACACAGGTCAGTCTTCTTCTTAAAGTGACCCTGCTCAGAGGGAGGGGCCTCTTCCCGGACTGAGAGCTGCACTGGAGCTGGAGGGAATCACACACACGAGAAGAAAAAAAGTAAGCTTTAGTTTTATCAAATATTTTGATTTGTAAATATTTAGCAGAGAGCAAGGCAAGACAGGCAAAACATGAAAATGTGTCCCAGCATATACAAATCGCCTCATTTGCACACTTCATAGTTTAACAAGTACAAGTTTTGGGGTTGTGGTTCATGTTTTTAATGCCACGGGGAAAAGGATGGATAAAGGTGGTAATAGTGCCTCTGTGTTTGCTTGTGGCCACAAATATAATTTTCATGTATTTTGCCATGTCTCACAGGGCATCACAGGTCAAATTAATTAGTCACACATTTGAAAACATATTATACACAACTAGATTACTCACTGCCGCCTTCTTCTGGTACATATGTTGTGAAAATTGTATTCAATGTGGGGGTTTAAGTCTACTGTGGCTTTGAGACCATAATATCATTAAAATAAATCTGAAAACAAACTGTTAATGTGACTCAATAACATATAGTCACCATAAATTATAAATAACCAGATAAGCAGCACATGCAAAACATTGTGAACTATTAATGGACGTGGACTTGTTATCGGAGCTATATAATGACGAAGAACAAACAGCAAATAAACTGTTCCCATTGGCTTGAGCTCCATCATTCCCTTGCTTCTCCGACCTGACTGGAGAGAGGCGGTAATGAGGTAAGTAAGAGGTGGAAAAGCTTGGAGCTCCACGTCATGTTGCCTAAAGTTACCCAAGGTACCAACAAAACCGGTGTGTGCTACATTTGACCAGTGACAGCCATTTTGCATCCTCCTCCCCCTTCAGGGATGCAAAATGGCGCTACTTGCTGTCTCCTGTAGAGAATATTTAAGGAGCAGCCCAGCTGATTGAAGGTTTTATCTGAACCAACGCTAGACCAGGAGTCAGGTTCAGGTCTGGGGGCTAAAGTTCACCTGAGTGTGTCGTGTCGTCACCGTTAACTTACCTTTCCTTCGGTGTTGGTCCGCCTCCTGTTTTGAACGAAAAACTATCTCCTCATAATCCTTGATAGTTGTTTCAAAGATGCGGAATATTTCCTCAGCTGCGGCTTTCAGTCGCTCATTCACCAAAGCTTTCAGTGTATCTGTTTTGAACATTTCCGCGGGTGACAGAGGAGCTCCAGTCTGTTTCCTGACGGGCTGACAGAAGACTGGCTGCTCACGGGGTTGCCAGATATCTAAAATAATTATTTATATTGTGGCAGAAAGACACTCGCTCAGAGACTCACCCCTCTGTCTTTGGGACATTACTCAGGGGACACATTTAGTGATCAACCATGTATTTACATATTTAAATGAATTACAGTAATATAGTGTGTGTGATATGTATACATGTGTGTAAGGGAACACAGACACTAGTATGTGTTTTAATGTACCAGAAAAGCAGATGGACTTCATTATGTAGTTTGGTTCATGGACGGACAATTAACCTATTCAAACATTCATTTGTAACAAAAAAAAGGGCTGTGAGGATTACAAGCGACACAATGGAAACGCATAATAAACGGACATGGCAACACTGGCTGCTGAGGCACACAATGGCCCCGGTCCCTCTGCGTGATAGAGCTTTGCTGCCACCCACTGGCCATGAACCAGGGCACTGAAGCAAGACCTCAGGAATTAACCATTTCAAATTATTTGTGGGCCATGAAACAGGGATTCTAGCCAGTTTATTTTACGTTTTGTGGATATTTACTTTGCATTTTAAATGAAAGAAAGTTTAAAAGCCAGAAACTGGAACACATTCAGGACTGTTTTATGTTGTGCCAAATTTCCTTGGCCACAATAAAACATGTGTAGTTGTTAACCAGGAGATTACATTTAGGTAAACTGCTGCATGTTCATTTGACACTTTAAAATGCCATCACTGTTATTATTGTGAATTATATTTGCTTCAGTCAAAGTTTGCTCCACTCAAACCTGACCTAAACAGTCTGTATCGTCAACTCACGCTGTATCATTTAGCGTCAGTCTTCTACATTTTTGATGACTATCTTTTAACATAAAATGTGCAACAAGCTGCAAAGGCTTTCTTTCATAAATCCTTGCTAACATTTTAAGATATTTAACAGACAAATTGT
This sequence comes from Taurulus bubalis, assembly GCF_910589615.1. NCBI lineage: Eukaryota > Metazoa > Chordata > Actinopteri > Perciformes > Cottidae > Taurulus > Taurulus bubalis. The sequence goes on along the minus strand of NC_136592.1, from coordinate 18,037,465 downwards.
TATTAATGATTAATTGCTCATACTTGATTGATGCTTCTTTGCTCTATTATTATTACTAAATATTTAATTTGTATTACATTTGTGCACACTTTTGTACTATGTGTTTCTTTTAGCTTGTTCTCTTGTGCCAGGCTTTTGAAAAATACCAGAGATACCATATATTGTTAGTTTAGACGTGAGGATTTAGGTCCTCTGTTTCAGTGTGGTCAGTCAGACAATAACATACCAGTGGGGGTGCGCACACGCGCACGCGCGCGCGCACATACACACACACACACACACACACACACACACACACACACACACACACACACACACACACACAGCAGATGAGATCATCAATCATGTAAACTTTACGGGCCAACGTGAGAGATGCTTCCATACCAGCTCGTTCTGCATAGACCCCACACCATCATCTACTCTTAAAGTCCAGCTGAATTAAAATGTTTCCACAGTAAGATAGTGTTGGTATCTGCTCTGTGTCCTCAGCTCTTAGTCAGATGGAAAATAGAAGAGTGAAGCTTTTATAAAGTGGCTATGCTCACAGGTGGCTCTCTTGTGAATATTTCTGGTATGTGCACATTCGGACATTGTGTGTTTACACTGTATAAGCAAGTGCAAAAGAGTTCTCAGAAAGAAAATCAGACTAACAATAAAGAAGATTATATTTCAGGGTTGCATCTTCTTTTAGATAATACCAGTAACGTTTTGGGGACCCAGATGTACACACACACACAAAAACTAAAGTAGGTCTACTGGAAGAATAACTCTTGATGAAATAAAATATACCCGTTTGCTCTGCCTCTTTAATACCATCACTACCAAAACACTGGGACATTTCTTGTAAACTACAGTTACCAGAGCATTATCTTCATTGCCTTGCTTTCTCCCTGTAGGTCCATGCTGTAACTCAAACAAGCAGTAACATAAGGATTTTCTTTACTTTCATGCTTCCTACCAGTTTGTTGTATTATCGTTAACATGAGAGAGACAAAAAGACACATTTTAGTGTCATTCATTTATTGAGCATTTCAAGTGTTCAATCTCTGCACACAGGGAATCATTAGTGATACTAAGAAGGACTGATGTATCAGATTTTTTTTTGTTCAGTTCAGGAGTTCAATAACAGTTCCCAATATTATTCTGGAACTGATAGCTCACACGCCCAATAAACATTTTATTCAGCCGTGGTGTTTGATTTTTGCCAAAGACCTGTAATTGTTCTTTCATTGTACCACAGCATATTAATCTCCCAAAACGTAACAGTACAACTGTATCACATAGTATCACTAAATGTGCTATTACAAGACTGGAAAAGTGTTACTCCAAAAAAGGACACAGGTTTGTCAATTTACCGATGAAGCCTAATTTAGAAGCCTAATGAAGCCTAATTTAGGTCCAACTCTAAAGTAAAATTAAAAGCTAAAAACAGCAAATATGATGTTGTCCTCTTTTGGAGAAATCTTCTCATTCTAAATATCAACATCTCCTATTTTCTGTAGTTTTACTATTAACGTCTTGGATACTAACTGCAAAACGGTACACAATGCAGTAGCTATAGTGTATGATACAATACTTGACTTGTTTGTAGCAGATGAGTAACTGTGCTCTGATGAGGTGACTCAGCTGCAACATTGAGAGGGACTTATCAACATGGAAGATGATAATGGTGCTAACATGCATGTCATAGAAACACTAATGATCAGATTAGCCCAATTATTTAATGGATATGAAATAAATGCTAATTGTCTATTCTATTTCTAAGGCTTCAATCACAGCCCACACTGCAGAGGAAATCTATTTGCTGTTTTTGGTATTTTTTATGTAAATAATGACAACAAAGTGTGACAAAAAAGAACAGCATCATATTTTGACACAATTAAATCATAATGCTGTACTTCTAGCTAGTCACAGTACAGTACTAATGTAGAGTTGACCTTTAGGTCACACATTTTAAATCTATTGATAAGAATTTGCTGCATAGCTGTCACTGTTGCTGAAACTTTGAACTTGTCAAATAGTGGGAGCAGCAGCACGTGTCTCTGCTACAAGATGGCTTAAAACCTCCTCATGCATTAATCAACAAGCTGCAGCCTGGTGACTGGTGAGGATGACAGTCACTCCATGGACTCATTCATTCATTCATGCACATCATTTGTTCTTACTGTTTCATTATGTCTTCATTACAGGTCTTGAACATTTCTCTGCCTCCACAACACTTTTTACAAAGGTCAAAGCCAAATCTAGAGAAGGAAAGAAAGAAACAAGAGATGCATGGAGAGAAAAGGACAGAGAGATAATTAGATAATAGGCTCATTAACATCATACATTTAACAGAGCACCCGAATACTTGAATTGACCTTTGGATCTGCTTCTACATATTAATGATCAAGCTATTCAATACACACAGTCAAGTAGCTAATTAAGAACTCCATCAAGTTCATCAAAGATGAGTCTTTTTCCTCGGGGATAAAGATTCAACTTTTTGTATTCAGCTTACAAGGAAAACAGCTTTTATTTTCTTTCTCTGAGTTTTTACTTAACTTATTAAAGGTATAGTGTGTATCATTTGGGGGATCCATTGGCAGAAATGTAATAATATATTCTGAAGTAGGTATTCTTTTGTGTATAATTACCTGAAAAATCACCTGTTTTTGTTACCTGAGATAGGCCCATTTGTTTTTTGCGTTGTTGTGTTTGTGCGTTGCTCCTGCACGCTTTAGCAGACAGGACAGGATGAGATTAAATTGGTTGCAATCAATCTCAGATAGATGTCGCCAAATCCAACACACTAGAGCACAAGAAAAAGCACAATTTCAAATCTCCACCTGTTGGTCAAATCTTATTAAAGTCCAGAGTCAATCCATAATTCATTATCACCTTTGAGGACTGATGAAACCTGCTTCCAGTTTGTACGTTGTGTTGACATTGTTTGTTCATTTTAAAAACGTTATATATAAAGTGATTATTGTATGAATTATGCAACCTATCTTAGAGTGTATGTCAAAGAAATGATTGAAATGCTTCAATAGGCTTTATAGTTTTGCCATTTTTGCACTGTGTATTACCAAGGACACACAATACAGTCAAAGCACTTCCCGTAATAAAACTATACAGATTTACAGCTAGAAAAACAGTAGTGGTAGTTCTCATCTACATCACACCTTATGTCGTCTCTCATAAAAGAGAGTTTTTGCATGTTTGATCCATTCCTCCATCCTTCTATTCAAGCGTCCCAGAAAGCCCTGACAGTGTGTCAATGAGCCAATATGCAAGATACCAGAACCTGAAACTAAAGCAGCTGAATGAAAGTCAGCCATTATTCATTTTATTATTTACACCTGTGCTGTTCCCACTGTTAATGTCAAAATGTGTTATGATGAACAACACCTCACACCCCATGCAGGACACTCTGGCAGCGCTGCACAGCTCCTTCAGCCACCGAGAGGTACCGCAAGTCCTTCCTTCCTGCTGCTGTCAGGCTGCACAACCAGCTGAGCTCCCAGTAGACCACAAAAAACACTTCAACCTGTATATTTCACGTTTTTAACGTTTATTATTTATATTACTTGTTTTAATTTTTTACTATGTCTCTTGTGTGAACTTTACCCTGTTTGCTGCTGTAATCCTGCAAATTTCCCCACTGCGGGACGAATAAAGAGATTCAAGATTCAAGATATTTTTATTGTCATATGCACAGATAACAGGCATTTATTCTGCACAATGAAAAGCTTATTTTGCTGGGTCCTCCTAACACAGACTTACAATAAACTTTAAGGAACAAATAAAATAAAATAAAGGCAAAAAAATAGGAATAGAAATAAGGCACAAAATATAGTGACAGTATTGCACAAAAATATGTATAAAGTGCACTATGCATCGCTACAATACAATATCCAAAGTATGGCCGTGACATGAATGAAGTCACAGCAGCAGCCGTTCACAGTTCAGTGATGTGTGTGTGAGGTGTTCACCAGCCTGATGGCCTGCGGGTAGAAACTGTTTGTCAGTCTCGTGGTTCTGAACTTCAGACTCCTGTAGTGTCTGCCTAATGGCAGAAGCGAGAAGAGTCTGTGATGGGGGTGTGTTGATGACCCTGATGATGTGGTGTGCTCTTCTGGTTACTCTGGTGGAGTAAATGTCTTGAAGAGAGGGGAAGACTGCTCCTGAGATGTACTGTGCAGTTTTTATTACACGCTGGAGTTCCTTCCTGTCCTGGGCTAATGTACAATTTCAAATATATACTGTATATGAGGAAGTGGCAGATGACCTTCAGATCCCATCAGGATTAGACCAAATTTAATTAACCTTACATTTAAACACGGAAAGAAAGCATCTCAGAATCAGCTTTTCTCATATGCAGATTTAAGTGTAATCACCCAGAAAGCCAATAATTTGAAACCTACCCAGATATGTGTGGGGGGAGGTGAGGCAGGGTGTCGAAATTATGCATAATTAATGAGCTGATTATTTCATCACATAGATTATACAAGTAAGCACACACACGAACCACACAACATGGGGGGGAAACAGTGCACACGTACTGCACAACAACACACCCACACAGAAATATTCAGACACGCACCTCTACCAGGAAGGCCTGCAGTCAGATATCGTGTTCAGACTGGACGTGTCACCTTTACACTTTTAAGTTTTCTTTCTGTTCTGGAGTAATTGCCTCTTTATGGCACAGGCTGCATGGATTTAAGACACTCTACAGATTTGCAAAATATAGATCATAAGTATGTATGTTTCTACCACTTATCTGTCACTTTAAGCTATTTCAACTCACTAGCTAACTTTTCACGAGCTCTCAAATATGGCCCATGTTCAGGTATTGCAAATGTTGCAAAACTTTTTTTTTTCAAGGGCATCTGGACAGAAGCTCTAAAAGGAGGGGAAGGTTTTTGTCAGTTCGTTCATCAAGCTTGAACAGGCAAGGTCACCGGCCTTTCTTCTTCTTCACTATTGTTATTGCCAACACTACAGCTTTACTGAAGTAGTAAAGCTGTAGTGTTGGCAATAACAGTAGTATTAGTATTTATGAACGGTTGTTATGTCGCATGATCCTTGATCTTTGCCATGCATCTGACCCAGTAATCACTGCACTCAGCTATGTGATGCTGAAAATGGGATTACATTTATGAAGCTGATGTGCGATAATAACCCTGTGATTACATTTTAATGAAATTCTACACTGTGTAATCCATACAACCTGCACCCCACCTCTTTGCAGATATAAATACAATCAGCAACAACAGCAAATAGTTTGAATTGTTTTATAAAACTAAACTGAGAACTTATTTTATATTAAACTACATCAACACCATAAAGCCACATTCTGCACTGAAGCAAATGATCAGACATGAAACTCAGTACATGACAAAAATCCTAATGACATGATACACACTGAGAGCGCACAGTTTTATTTCAATGTGTTTTGGTTGTTTAAAAAAAATTATGCTTTCAATCGCTTCAAAAGCACAGGAAGAATTTATTCAACTGGGGAATTTCAAATATATGGAATAAAGCTGGTTGTCCTTGCACTTTAGAGTAATGACTTGTGCAGACTCTTTTGAGACCTCAGAGACAACAACTTTGCCTTTGCAGTCATAGCAACACAATATTTCCTCTTAAGTATATTACACCGGTGAAATTGTATTTTCAGAACAACTCTAATACAGGAGGAGGCATTTACGAAGGTGGCCCAGAAGTACAGAGCAAAATAGCATTTCACAAAATGAAAAACCAAACCAACAAAACCAAAAGCATAATGCTTTAACAAGTGCGCAGCTGTTGCTACCAAAGTTCAACAAAGATAGATGAACAGTATTGTCTGTGCTTGGGTAAAATGATCATACACAGTGTAATGAATCCCACATTTCACTGTCTTTATTTCATGTTTCATTCATCGATAAAACCTGTAAAGACAATAGAAAATTCAAGCTGTTTTTGGTGTTGTACATGACTACAGTTTCAATCAGCACAATTAGCCAATATTCTCCTGCAATTTAGAACTGCTTTCTTCATGGTTGTACTTTTGGCACAAAGAGCTCTGCTGGTGGAGAATGTCGGCTAAAAGTGTACTTTAATTAAAGTCCCACAAACAAGACAAAGGCAGCTGAACATATATGATCAGTGTGTACTCTGTATGTCAATGTAAAATATGTTTATGATCTGTTTTGTGATACAGTATATTTTATGTCAAGCAATTTCAGATTGTTGATTGGCCCACCACTTTGGTCCAAACTGAAACATCTCTAACTATAAAACTATTGGATGGATTACCATGAAATGTATAACAAATATTATTGGTGCCCTGAGGATGAAGCCATAGGGTTTTAGGGATCCCCCTGACTTTTCCTTTACTTGAGGAAACAATGACATGTGTGTGCTTTTTTTTTTTTTACTTTAGATTTTGCATTTTCAACACAACAGAGCGATCCTTGACATTTAAATAAATACACATAATGAATTAAACTAAATAGTAAATAATCAAAACAGTAATATCAGTATCAATAGTTTAGCTTATAGTGAGTATAAATGCTAACCTTTACATACATGGACATCTACACCAACAAATGCTTATACATATACACAACCATCCACATCCACATACATACCCGCACCTTCCCACAGGGGAGGACTGAATAGCTAAATTAAGTACAATTAAATGATATATATGATATATAATGATATATGCAGTAAATATATAAAATAAATACATAAAATGAAATAAAGTGAAATAAATAACTAAAGTAAAATAAAAGAGACGAAATGAAAGGGAACTGACATTCATATCAGAGCAGGATTTACAAATTGGCTTAGCAGTGGTATTAGTATTAGCTGTAGTGGTACAGCTCGGTTTTGTTACCACAACCCCTCTCAGTTGTTCAAGCATCTAGGTATAATGTAACACCATCTTCTTGTGAATGTATCTATTGTAATTTGTAACTTTGCAGTCATTTTTTTTCCATTGTATGAACCTGTTTGAGCATATATCATACATATGTGTGCTTTTGAGTGAAATGCCTGCACAACTATTACATGGATCCCCATGAAATGTGATAAACACATAAATGATATATCATCAATCTGTGTTTGTTCTTTTAGAGTCGGTCCATCATCCCATTTCTCTAGGGGAGCTATTCATTTTCAAGCTCATTGATTTATGTTATTTTACAACTAGTAACCCAAAAAGAGTAAATATAATTTGTCACTTGGGGCCAAGTTTCATAAAAAGAAAAAACACACACACTCTTTATTTGCGGTCTCACCAGAAAACTGCCTGAATCCAGATCTATAAAACTACTTTTCAGTTTCCCTTCCTGCTCGACCATTTAAATGATTGTGTGTTCATTAGAGAAAAATAACTGATATGGTGTACAGTTGACGGCATGTTCACATGTTAAGTAAAATCAGGCGTTTGCTATTTGAGAAAATATCCAAAATATAATTTGTTTCATGTTATCTGGAGGATTAAATCATTGTTGTGCTGTTGTGGTTCGCTCTATTGCTGTTGTTAGTTTATTGAGTGTTGTCATCAATGTTAAATGCCAGCATTGGATCAGACTGATTACCAGACTAATAAATTAATTTCACATACTAATGGCTGTCATGGTGCGGTCATTTGGTTGACATATTCAAAACAGTGTGTCTGCGCTGATGAATAAATATCTAACTTCTATGCAGTCAGTATATGAATGTGGCTTACACCTCTCCATCTGTGTTCCTGCTGCTGTCGACACTAACTGATTAGCTTAGTTTGTTATGTTGTGCAGAGCTAAATGCCAGCATCACACCAGACACTGGGCTATCTACCAGACTAATAAATGACCAGCACCCTCCCCCACATTATTGGACACAGTGTCAGTGTGTGTGTGTGTGTGTGTGTGTGTGTGTGTGTGTGTGTGTGTGTGTGTGTGTGTGTGTGTGTGTGTGTGTGTGTGTGTGTACAAAGTGGAAAAAGATAAAGAATATATCTGTCTAGGCAAAATTATATGAATGGATTTGCTAATAAGCCGAATGCTCCATGATTTCTGATTTCCTTCAAGAAAAATATGCTAAATGGTGAATGGCAATGTTTACGCATGGATGCACTAATCTTGAGCAGGCTTTCTCTTAATTGTTAACGTTTGTCCTGGATACATTTTGAATTTATGAAATCAAAAATCCTTCCCTGTCAGCTCAATTAAATAGAACAATATCTATTGTTCTTGTATGTCCTCATTAGCTCTCTTGTTGAACTAACAGACACACGCTAATGGCAGACAACCCATTATATATTTATGTTATAGGCAGTTAAATGGAATTTAAATGAACAATGAACATGATTCTTGATATATAAAATGAGTTAATTGAGTTCAACAACATGAGTACACTTTTACAGCTTTTACAGGTTTCTGCTGATAATTACTGAGCTCATGCTCAAATTTGATGTGTCAAATATGGTGTGAAGTGCTGTACTCCTATTCCACTGGCTCTGATTTCAAATGAGTTTATTGGCATTGTCAATTAGAGCTTGCTTTAAATTGAACAATTTTGTAGTTATGCTAGGACCATTAACTTCGTGCAAGCAGTCCGCCAGTCCATTAGTAGAGATGGAATGGGTGGGAGAACAGAGTGAGTGAGTGTGTGTGTGTGTGTGAGAGAGAGAGCTTGGTGGGGCCACATGTCCCTAGAAGAGGATGGCTTGTGTAACAGTTCTGGTTTCTCTGTGTATGCTGGGTTAAAGTTTGACAGTGATGATTAATAACACTGCAGGAGCTGATCTCCTCTCCAGATTCCAGAGTGCTGCAGTGCTGAGAAAAAGCTAAGAGTTTGAAATCTTCTACAGATTAGTTTGTTTATATGTATACATGTTTTGCTGATGTGCTTTTTGCTTCCAGCACTGAGATAACTGTTGAGTTTGAGAAGGTAAATAAAATCAAACAGGAAAAAAAACATCTATCAAAATAGACAACAGAATAAAAAATATCTAGCTGTCACTTTCTGTCAGCCATACAGTCATATAAGACAGTATCTCCTCTGCTGCCTGTACATCTGTCTGCTCATGTGGTTCAGGGTGAACAGCTGAAGAGGAGAAATGAAAGTCAAAGGATCGACAGATTGAGACTGAGATGGGCAGAGATGACAGCCAGTCACACACATCAACTTAAAGTCTCACAGGAGAGACGGAAAGAAAGAAACACCGTCAGCGAGGTTCGCGACGGCCCTTACTGTGGTAGATGCAGAGGAAGAAAAAGAATGCAAGAGAAAAGACAATGGAATTGTGATATATATTCTTTTGACACTAATGAAAGCTACTTCTGGGTAAAAATTTAAACGGCGTACAAATACAATTTTTTTCAAACACATAATCATATAGTGATTCTATTAGACTGATTTTGTGCAGTGGGAGAGACTGATGATGGTTTAGTGATGAAAGCATCTTTGTTTTCACCTCCAAGTGTTGCTTGCCCTAATGGACTTCAATGATGCTTCATCTACAGATTTTAAAATGTGGTGAATGGAATGACAAACAAAACAAATTACACATTAGTCCGGTCCAGTATAATAGGAATAATGATAATAGATATTGGATGATGCAGCTCCCAATTTACTTCCATGGCTAACATTCGCACTAATGCATAAAATAGTGAGCCTTTTATGTAGTAAGGTAGAGGGTAGGGTGGTGTTGCTGGTGGATGGGTGTTCAGCATGTCAGACTCTAACCTTAACAAGTTTAGATGGCTTAACTGACAATATATCAAGACACATCTGGTTTCCTTAGGAGGCTTTGAACTAGGCAGGGCGACCTACGGTTTAGGATGTTGATCTATCAGAAACAATTCACTGGAAATATAAGTAATACGGGTGTTGGTGAAGTGTGGCAGTGTTAGATAAATATTGGAAGATTTCAGAATGGTGTTAAATGCACTGTATTTGAGGATCTGTCACATCTCATGTAAACATTGCTCTGACATGCTCGGCTACCTGATCACACCATTGCAAGTGAATATTCAAGTGACAAACCTGTGTGCACATGACACATGTGCGACTGTGGCTCAGTGGTAAAGCAGGGTCGTCCGTTAATCAGAGAATCGGCGGTTTGATCCCCGGCTCCGCTAAACCATGTCGATGTGTCCTTTTGTATGACACTTAACCCCAAATTGCTCCTGTAGCTGTGCCTACGATGAATGTGAGTTAGTCCCGATGGGCAGGTGGCACCTTGCATTGTAGCTCCTGTCATCAGTGTATGAATGGGTGAATTATGACAAGTAGTGTTAAAGCACTTTAAGTGGTTGGAAGACTAGAAAAGTGTGATACAAGTACATTTTCACACATCAAATCCAGAACAAATAATTAGTTGAAGGACTCACAGCTGGTACTGTTGCTTTGCACTTAAGCCTGAGACTGGGGTTTTAATAATACAAATATATTTTCTATGGTTGTGGAGTTTGTAGGGACAATGAGAGCAGGCGAGAAGAAAGTTATTTTAAGATCAGTTTTAGTGAGGCAGAGTAACATGATAACTCCTGCCAGATACTGTAATTCTCAACAGCTTCTTCCTTCTTTGTTGGTGGTGTAGAAAAATAATGTTCTCCTCCATGGTGGTTAGGAGTAAAATATTAATAGGTTCCATCCAGCAGGAAGTCCTCGAAGCAGCAGGAGAAGACGGAGTAAAAATAAGAAAGAACACAAACACCAAACCACTCAGCAGATTCCCCACTATATTGCCAGAGCTCCCTCTCACTTTCCACACAAGCTTCTCGAAGGTGTACAAAAGTTGAGCTAGGTAATGCTGAGATGACACTCAGATAAATCCTGTGAACGATGAGCAAATGTTTTGCACGTTAATGTTTCTCATCTGCATAATGGATCCATTATTGGTTAAACATTTATTCATTTATGTTTTTTAACATAAAAATACAATTACATTGTGTTCGGATTTAAACTATGACAAGTGTCTGGAGTACATTGTTCATTTTCATATTTTGGGGGGATTTGTTTATTCTTAAACTAGTGTTTTCTATTTCCAAACCTTTGTCTTTCTTGTTGAGTCACTTGTCATCACTGACATATTTTTCTATTAAAAACAAGAGCAGATTTATAGACATCAGAGACACAAACTTGTAGAAATCCATGTGAACAAATTCACTCCCTTTCTCTAATGCTTCATCTATGTTGTATTTATACTTGGACCTTTCACAAACAAATTTGAATACTGTATATTGCATGAAATATTTAGATGCCGTTTGTGATGGGTGAAGCATGCTCTAGAAAATACACAGTGTGATACTGTATCAGCCATCATTTATTTAACAGCCCCCGAGCCCCCAAATATCCCTTTACAGACAGATCCATTCGGTGCCACAGTCCACTAAAAGATAAAACACCAACCAGCAATAAATCATTTTATTTTCCACCAATAACCAGGCAAAACCACTTGACAAAACAGATGATGCAATTCCCAGTAAGGTCATCCCACGTACTGATTGTATGCACTTGTATACAGCACATGACAAACAATGTGCACACAGTACATGTAATACATAGGAGTGCTGTGCCGAATGTCCCCACAACTACAAAACGAATAAGATAACTTTGGATGTACACCTGTGTCGCATCTTATTCCTTTAAATTGACAGCACCTCAAACTGTGATGTGTAAGTCTTGTGATTGTAGCCTATAGTAATGATAGTTAGAGAAAGGTCATCATTACAAATCACTCAAATATTCTTTATGTCATGTAAGATGTTTCAAAGACATCTTACATGACATAAAGAATATGTCATGTAAGACATCCATGCTGTACACAATAGAAGTGTCAGCTTCCGATGACCCTCTGGTGAAAAACCAGGCTAACTTGTAAACCTTGGCACATCCTGTTTGGCCTTATCCGATTGTATCATACTGTAACTGACCAGTTTGAAAGGCTTGCAAACATGTTTTAGCAGAGATGTAAGCACAGCACAGCACATAATATCACTAAGAATGTAGTGGTAGGTCACATAAAGACACAAACAAAGGGATATTTTAAATAAAATAAAAATCAACTTTAACAAATATTTTGTATTTGGTTTCAGTTTTCAACTTCACTTCAAAACAAAACAAAGTTCAGGTAGACATTACATTCACATTATTCACTTCAAGTCCATATCTATAAAACAAAAAACACACTGTATGATATGCTGCAAGTTATTCTCAGGCAGGGGGAGGCCACCTTCGGTACGCATGCCACCATTGACACGTGGCAGCTTAACCAATGGCAAACTAGCAATAAGTGTGCAAGAGAGCTTTATGGACATTTTTAGAACCCTGTTATCTGCATGCCAAATGACCCAATTCACAGCCATTGCCAATTGCATGGCCTGCTAGTAACAGTAGTTTGATAGTCCCCACCCACCTGCATGTTGCAGAGCCCCACCCTACTCTGCCTCTGATTGGTCAGTATTTGTTGCATTCTTAGAATTTGTTCCCTAAAAACATTTCGTCATATAGATAAAATAATATAAATTCAGGTGGAATTGTGTGTCACAGATAGATTTGCATGTTGCAAATGAGTAGTACATAAACTTAACAGAGAGGGCTGCTGTACTTACAAAAACCTTGAGATATCCTCTTGTTATAACAGTGGCACAGCATTAGCACTTATAAATCAATGTAAAACGATCCTCTTGAAGCAGACTCAGGCCCTACATGCAGGCCAGCCTCTTTCAACTGAATTTTCTCAATTTTACCAGTTGACTGAAAATGAAGATGAAATATATTTCTGAGGTTAAGTTAAGAGACAGCACTTGATATGCTGGACCCATCATGAAGGTTCAGTTTGCTCTTGTGGTCATAATGTGCAGGCCATGGTTTCAAAGTCTCAAAGTATTTGCAGTCCTATATACAAATAAGGCTAAAATGGCCAGCTTCAGATGAGAAATAGTGTCTCAGCCTACAATATCTTGCATTTGAGTTTTTGGCAATAGTAGTGGCTGGATGACAGGAGCTGCTTCCCCGGTGGTTGTACAGAGCAATGCTTTAAATCTGTAGCAAAAAAAACTAGCAATGACACATATTGAAAAAAATAATCTGTGCTGTATTGTGGTTGTGCGATTGAACTGAATAGATACATTTCGTGTCATATTTGAAAAAAAGAAGCAAAAGTGATTGTATTGGTTTCTGCGTTTATCCCTGAGCACAATTCAGCTAAAAACAAATCTAAATGAGCCATCATTTCCACTCTTGCATTTGTACACTGTATATTAATACAGTAATTCATAATTAACACATCAATGGGCCATGCAAACATGTTTGTGTTGGATACATCCAGTAAGTATACAGTCAAATTGAAGAAGGAACACTTGAATATCAAACTATTATTTAGTTGCATAACATTTCCTTCTAGTCAAAGGTAGTCTCCCACGGTGTCTGCAGCAGTATCTGGATCAACTTTTAACCATGTGAGTGTTGGCTGGAGTCTATTTGATGCTTATTGTTCTTCATCAGATCTCTGGCATACACCTGAACCATTTTGCCACATGGCCCTGCCTCTTGGCAACTCTTTCATTCTCATTTGAGGTCAGTAGGTCCATGTAGTGACCGTACTGACTGATGGAGTCTTGAACACGAGTCATGTACAGCCAGCTGGTAATCACGCCAAAGAACTGGAAACAGAAAGAGAAAGGGAAGCTCAGTATAAGAAGGCGGATCAACATTGAGTGCTTCTCATTTGTCTTAAATGTCTCCTCTCTTGCATCTTATTCTTGTGTCTAAATAATCCCTCCCATGTTAGACATGAGGAAGACATCGCTTTCAGACAAATGAGATGTCTTTTCCTCTGAACCGGTATCTGAAGCAATGTCAGTTTCTGATGACAAAGGCAGAGCTGCATTACCTGTCCATCTAAATGTGTTAACAGCTCTGTATGCAATGGAGTTTGTATTTGCACAGATAGTGATGCATTTACTGCCAGTGAAGTAGGAATGCCTCTGCATATTTTCACTCACTTAAATAAACAGCTCGACAATTAAAAACGGTGTTTTGCATTTATATTGACGATAATATTCCTATAACAGATCCATCAAACCACATTTTGTAAAGATACTGTTCAATGTATCATTTCCAAATGTACTTTCTACCTGACTCACAGTCTTTTTGCCAGCTGTTCAATTTGAATGTTTTCACTGCTAAAGGACAGCATATTGCTATCCATAAAAGAACTAAAACGTAAAGGGAAAAAATATTCTGATGATTTATGAAAGTTGTTTTTTGCTTCTTTTATAAATCAGAATAATTTGGTCGCTGTGTCAGCTGTAGTATCCAATCATTAAATGACTTATAATAAAGGCCTGTGTCGGTCCAATAAAAGACGAAGCGAAGGATGGTCACTTGTATTCTCGCTCAAGCCTCCTTCAAAGGAGAGGGACGTCTTTACGATGGAGCACCAGATTGATTTCCGCGAAGAGCAAGTAGAAATGAAATAAGTCAAACGAGAAGCACTTCAGTGTCTGCTGTCCTTTCCTAAACTCACAGCTCAGTGAACCATGCTTATTATAATCAAGCTCAATCTTTATTTGTAGCTGTGAGTGGGTGTGTTTTTCCAGATCTATAACATGAGTTAAAATGAGATGTAAGGGAACATAAATGACTGAGTGTGATGAAAATGTTATTCTGTGTCCGACATAGTGTGAATGCAAAATGTGTAAATATTGGGTTTTAAGTGTCACAGTATCTGCCAGGTAGCTTAAAACAAAAACAAAAGTCAGTTTCAAAAACCATGGAGCAAAAATAAGATACATTTTTTTATCTGCTGATGTGTCAGAAGTTTAACCCGTTTGATCCACAGCAAAGCGTTTAAAGCTTTTTGTGAACATTAAAGTGCATATTGTATCACTGCTGACCCGGTGACATTGTCAGATGTACCCAAGGTGAAGCAATTTACATTTTCACCACTTAGTCATCCGAGTTGCTTGCCTGAATGTTTTATTTCAGTGTGATTCTGATATTTCCGGAGACACTGAAACTAAAGCTGCACTTGCTTATTCTCTACCAGCTGTGAGAGTTTGTTTGGCAAACTCTTTGTTTGGCAAACTCTCACAGCTGTTCTGTCACAGGAACAAACAACACCTCTACCCTTTGAGAAGAGCACAAGGTTCAACACATCTGTAGGTGGATAAGTGAAACATCTCAGTGTTAAAGTTGACTGTGTTGTGGGGACATATCACTACTTACACAGGCACATTGTGAGGACAGACTGGCACTACAGGTTTGATAGAGAATGCACCAACAAGTTTCTCGGGCAGCTTGTGTACTAAAATGTATTCATGGCCTTAAAAGTATAACAACATAGTGTAATTAAACCATACGAGAAAATGAAAAGGGGGGGACGGTTTTTAAAATCCCCAAAAGGATTTTTTTTAAAATATTATCCATGTAAACATGTATAGACATAATATTTCACTGATAATGACCTTAAAGGTCAGAGGCCAAAAGGTATAACTTGGTTTAAGGTTAAGGCTGGGGTTTAATATGTACTGTAATGTTTAAAATTAGTCTAAACCAGGGGATTAATGTAAGCCAATATCCTTTTTGCTATGCTGTTTTTTTTTAAATCACACACACACACACACACACACACACACACACACACACACACACACACACACACACACACACACACACACACACACACACACACACACACACACAATGGAATGGACTTCATCCTCAATTACGCCTAAATGACAATAAGGCTCTACACATAACTGTTTTTCATCAGACTACATGTTTGTGATGTAGGTTCCAAACACTTACTATAACACTATACTTGAAGAACAATTTGCACTGAGCATCATGCATATTAAACGGCCTTAAATGATCGTTTGTGGCAATGTGTGTGGCAGTGTGTGTGTGTGTGTGTGTGTGTGTGTGTGTGTGTGTGTGTACCTGAGGCAGTAGGATCCCTAATAGCAGTCCAGCCATGATCTTGTAGTTGTCCATCAGCCAGATGAAGAAAGCATCAGTGCAGCCTCGGATATGAATGGTTTGGATCAAGTCCAAACGCTGTGAGACACACATTGCTTGTTACTGTAATTTCAGTTTTCACAGTTCGTAAATACACTTTGGTTATGAAGTTGCATTTCTAGTTAAGTACATTATATGCATCTAAGACCAGCACCACATCATTCAACATTGTGATCTTACATTTCTAAATATACATTAAGTGTTTCACTTAATAAAATAACTGAAAAAGATCACAACAACATCCTGGACCTGGAGGGTCTGATCTCTTTTCAGTCACTACAGTCGCTACTCTAACATTCTTATGGACTGGCTGTCAAAGCAAGCTGTCAAGTGATGCACTAAATATTCAATACTGACATTAAAGAATTCATGCAAGTCAATCTGTGAGATCTTACCTCATTTTCCAACACCTTGTACCCACACATAGTGTTGGCCACTTCATTGGGCTGGAGAGGAGAGACGCAGAGAGAAGAGATGAAGCCAAGAGGTAGAAATAGTATGTTAGATACATACAAAAGAAGGCAAGTTTGTAGACAACCTTTAACATTAGTGATGAAAACATACAAAAAGACACAAAATTACACACTTGATAATTACCTCTCATGCACACACAAAAGACAGTCCTGAACCACAAGACTGCTGAAGACGTCACCAGATAAACAGTGTGTGTGTGTGTGTGCCATGACTGAGTTTGTGGTTTTCCATATTCAAATATTCAAATTGATTCATATATTCAAATGAGATGAGACCAACTGCCAATCTCTCGTGGCTGTCTGGCAGAGGGTAGCTCACAATACCCCACTGTCACTATATCTTGCCCCATGATTCTGCAAAGTGCCTGACTGTAATACATTCTTCTGTATGATATATCATCATGTAACTAAAAAGGCAAAAGCAGCAATCAGTGTGCAGTTATGAGCTTGACTGCAGGAGTTGCCGTCTCTGCTCAATACATTTTAAAGTATCAGGTGAGTACCCTTGCAGCTAGTCTGTGTGAGAAGAAACACGATGCTCGATCAAGTTGGAGCTAATTGCTGCTTTGTGTTAATATGAACATACAGGCCTGCAATTACAACGATACATACAAAAATTAAAGAGTAGAAAACTAAACTTTTGATCGTTGGAGCTGATAGTAATGAGTCATTGGTTATGTTCAATAAATGGGTGAGAACCTAAATATAAACATCGTATATCATCTAAATATGGATGGAATTATATGAGATGTTAAGCCCAATTTACATTAACCTTTCATCTAAACAATTGGACCGAAAAAAAAGCATAATTTGAATCTTACATTTGCATCAGAAGGACTACATTTTAAAAGACAGTGCAGGGAATGTGAAAATGACTTGCAAATCAATTATATCCAACTGAGTTCTTTGTTATAATATATATTATAATGTATGCCTATATCGTTTCACTGAGGATATCTCTTCCTGTTAATGTCGCCTGGTACACCAAGACTTATTATAAATACATCTCTATAGCTGTGTATTTCTAGTTTGTTTGCCAAGACGAGTCTGTTTCGAGGGCAACAGTTGTCAATCTGCTGACAGAGCTTTTATCACCTGTCATGTGTCGTCTCTGTCACACATTTTTTTATTCTTAATTTAAACGCATGTCAAATTTAATTAATTAATTTTTAAAAGATTTTTGAACAACATAATCAAATGGATTATAATGACAGACCATAAACCATAATGAAAGGGGCTTCAGCTGTTGCCGAGCATCGTCTTTTAACAGTTCTGAGAAATAAATACACAATTCTGAATACAGCAACAAACCAAACTGAGAATGAATTAACTATTATTTTACAATAACAATATCTGAAATAAAACAGTACAAATATCACACTGGCTAACTTTAGGCTGCTTAATGAGCCACATTACATGAACATGTTATACCATAAAAGTGGAACAGAAAACAAACCAGTGAAAATACCAGCTGGAAACAAAGGGATGACATTGCATGTTATCAATTACATTTATGTCACAAATGACTCACAAAAATGCAAAACTGTAGAAAATGTAAATTATTACTGCAATATTGTGGTGATTCAATTTAATATTGAGAACACATAGATAATGGATGAGTATAAAGCAGCATTAGTTTCACGAGTCCAGTTATGAGACAGTCCATCAAACTGTTTTCTGTCTCAAGAAAAAGTTTTTGTTTGTTCTCTCTTTCCCTGTAAACTCTGGGGAGTGTAGGTGTATAAATTAAACGGTGCACACATGCTGTTTTGTGCAGGAGAAAATTGCCTGCTCGCATGTCTGGCATGAAAATGGCTTAATCACCATTATAAGGGTGATGAAATGTATTTTAAACATAACTCCATACTATTACAGTTAGTACTGTAATGATATACAAACTGAAACAAGTGTTCAGGGATTCTCAGCTCAGGGTGTTACTGGCAGCGATTGAAAAAGGAATTTGATGTTTCCAGCATTTAACATACATGAACATTTTATGTTACACAAACACTTTGTGCCCTTGAACGTGACATGAAATGCATGCATATCTTAATCATCCGCATTCCATCACAACTTCCAATGGTTGACATTTAGTGCACTACTCAGCTACTGCGCACAGCAACACGTGCAATTGTTGCATTACTCACATTCTGCCATTAATGCTAGTGCTGTTAGCTAACAGTGATTTCAATGAAATAAGATGGAAAAGCCACCACAGGAAAAAAGGTGATTTCAGGATTTTGTGTATGATTTCTTTAGCTGCTAAGAACATTTTCTGGCATCAAGTAAATTATTGGTTTTGGAAGTACTTTATTTTATTGGGTGTATTTTTCCTATACGGCCAATCCTATCTCTATCATATGCTAGCTCCCTAAAATGGCACATAATGAGATGAGGAGAGTGCCTGTAAAACATTTGAGCTATATTTTGTGGCAGTGTATGTTATATACAGAACTATATCAGACAGAAACAAACTGCAATACATCTTTCTTTGAGAAGAATTTTTAACAACTTCAAAAATATGCCGCAAACTAGCGTCCAATGCATAGAAGTCATGGCACTGGTGACAGTATGGTACATAATTAGCAGCAGTAGTACAGAGAGGGGTAAACATGGTGGTAATATTACCTGATGCAGCAGGAAACCCATAACAGACAGTACATCCTACAGCATAACAGTAAGCAACAGTTTATATACTACTAAAAGTAATGGCAAAAGTGATACCCACCTTCGTAGTAATGCAGCAGGTATATGGGACACCGCAGGCCGATGGACCAGGTGACGAACAGTTGTGGTACATGTTGACCGACCAGTCTGTATACTCTTGACCTCCACAACACTTAAACTGCCACAGATAAGAAAGATGGCGGCATAGAGTGCCGAAATTTGAAGCAGGAGGAAAGACAAAAAGCAAGCGATTAAGAGAATGATGGGAGAGGATATTAGAGGAATAGGAGATAAACAGAGTGGATACATAGATATGGGGGGGATAATAAAAAGAGAACAAAATGTAAACAACTTGATAAACAACATTTTCTCTGACGTTCGTAATGCCAGAAACATTTTGGGATGAAATGAGCCATAATTAACAATAATTTGCATGTAATTATGAGTCTTTTTTATATGTGTATCTCTCTTTTTTTTTGCCACAATGGATGTAAGCAAAGTTAGGGCTTGGCAATATAGTCAAAATTAATATTATACTACAAAAAAGTAAAATATTATATTTCAAATATTATGATAACTTTTTTTCTGATACAAATATATCTCTCAATATGGGAACTCCATCACATACAAGACTTAAAACTCTGAATCATTCATTCATAAAAAAATACAGTTTTCAGACATTTTTATCTAGATTACATATAAACAAATCAAGACAAGAATAGAGCGTTCATGAACCTAAAGCTCTATTTGTCATCTCACTCACATTAGAAATTATTCATTAAAATCCAAATTCATATTTTTCTTTGAAAAAGCCTCTGCTACCTATCCAGTGTCCGACAGCAGCAGCCTCACAGACTGAACCGTTTTCTCCTGAATCTATAACACTTATTTTGTATTGCCCTCCATTTCAGCCATAACTAAAAAACCCTGAAGAAAAGAGAATATTATTACTTAACAGGGAAAATAAACAAGCTTTGATAAGAAATCTAGAGCACATTAATAATGATTGGTTTTGGCTGAGAGGTTTTAAGTCACATTGATTTAAAGGCTGCTTCAAACATCTTATCAGTTTTAACTGAGAGTTACATGGTTTGAAGGCTGTTTATGCAACTCCACTGCAGGGCATCCACGATGATGAAAATGTTAATTTAACAACCATCAAAATATAACCTAAATAACCTTCTCATCGCAGCAGAAGAACAGGTGTAACAAATAGTGAAAAGTCTATTTTCTAGCATAGATATGACCAAATGTGTGAGGACTAAATGCTTTGAAAAAATGTTAATAAAAGGATTGACGGCCCCAGTTGTTTGCACACAACATGGATTATATCAAGTCCTGTAATGCCTCCATTCAGGCATTTCTATTTGAGTGACGCTGTCACCTGGTAGCTGTGACTGCACAGCACACCTGAAACCACAGCTCTGCTTTGTAGTCAGTGAGACAGTAAGAGAGAGGACAAAAGGTCAGACAGTAAGAGAGGACGAGACAAGAGATGAAGAGACAAATTGAATAAATGAATACATATGAAGCTGCTCTTTGCCAGGCTGTGTGATTAGTATGCTGACATATTGCCAGTCTGCCAGGAAGTTACTCCCTCTTCTTGTTGCTGTGACTCCACAGAGTGCCGTTTATCCAGCACCAGGTCAGGACCCAAACAAGGGTCACAGGAAGGCAAAGCAATTGTGATGCGATTAATGTCTGCAAGTGTCAGGTTTAAGTCCAAAAACATTAGCCAACCACTTCACACTGAGTAACGAGTTTAGTAAATGCCACTGTACTATAAATACAACCCAATGGTTCTGCAGCAAATCTTTGGGGAAATTAAACAGGAGGTTTTGTATCTTCACGAGACGAACCAAAGCGACTATAGCGAGCGACTCTCCTCATCACTTTCAGATTCATGACTGGATCACACACCAATTTGTTTACTGCAGTAAAAATACAACTCAAATCAAGTTACATGCTTTGTATTCATCTCTGTCTCAATCAAATTCTCTCTCTGTTCAATCCCAATCTGGTGTCACGGATGAACCTCTCTTGACCAATTTATTCATTCTTTTTCTTCTTCTTCATTTTCCTGTAGTTTTATATATTTCTAATAGTCTTTTTCACCGTTGGATGGCAACAATTTTCCAGAGTTCAATTACTTGGAGACAGTCATGAGAGTCAGTTGTGTCTGAAGGAGTGACTGATTTTATAGCCAACTGCTTACCTGACCTACAATGCTGTTCACTGGCTGACTGAGTGACTAACTGGGTGGCTAATAGAACAGCTGACTGAAGTGTGTGTGCTCCATGCATTCAATAGCATTTAATTATTACTATTAGGGCATCCGTGCAGAAATGTTGTGACAGATCTTTCATGCATGATTAGGTTAGCATTAAAAAAAAAAAAAATTCAACAGTTTTGGCTAACTTCTTCTTTTGCTAACTTTCTACATCAAATTGTTTATAAAAGGTGAAACACACCGAAGGGCTGAATCACAGAATATTGATTCCTTCCTTCTGAGTCTCTGATTTTTGTATTTTCGTTTTCCAAAATAAATGCTTTAACCAGTAGCTGATGCTCGCTCTCTAGAGTTATGTCTGGAGCTGTCTATTATCCTCCAAAACCCACCCGGGCCAAAAAACTAACCAAAGCAAAAAGCATCATAGTTTTTAAACTGAAATAGGGATATTTTATGCAACCCTGACCTTTATTATCAGTACAACCAGTTAAGACATTTACACTCCCTTTATATTGGGTTATTACCAATTACGAACCAATTCATTTTAATAAGCCATTATCCCCCGATGAAACCTGTGTGAACTCTGTTCACTCCAGGCAATAAACAATACACATTCCTATCATGATTTCACAGATGGCATTGTGTTGCTTTAAAAACAAATTGAAGTTTGTTGTTTGATAGTCTGGACTCCATACTCACTATTGACCTTACATTCTTAGAAAGATATTTCATAGTCATGGACATCTTGATATGAACCACAAAATCCTTATGCGATGGCTGTGACAACACTGCACACTGACTGCAACTTTGATAAAAAATGTTCTAAAATATTTTAGCTGTGTGGCGTTTATGTGGGGCCTGTCTTGAGTTGCTTGGATTTCCTCTAATGAAAATGGCAGCTTCTTGCTATAACACACTGCAATACCTAATATTCTTACTCTATTGATTAACGATGCAATGTGAGCAATTTGTGCAAATTGCGAGCGCAAAAAAGGCCCTCACTGTCTTTCCCAGTGTTGAAGACACATTCATTAGTGGTGAATGTCACATTTTCGTTCGAATACGGAACAGAAAGGTCAGCTTGAATTTCACTTTATACAGGATATAATATGACCTTCCACTAAACCATAGATTTGTGTATTTGCTCTAGGATGAGATTTTTCTCATTTCCTGTTGTTGCACACCTGATGCTATTTAGAGCGTAGCAATTGTGGGTTCATACATCTGAAGGCAGAAGAGTTCACACACACACCACACACCCACACACACGCGATGAAAGTAGTGTGAAAAAAAAAAAAAGCTTCCAGAGCAAAGTTTAAATCCTGCCTCCATTCACTTCTGCACACCTGGCTAACCAGTGGAGGTGCTTGTGGAGGTGCTTGTCGGATTGTCAATTAAGGAAAGTTTCACAGTCCTAGGTTTTGTTGAGACCAATATCAATAAGACGTATTGGATGATAACACTCATCCTCGGAGTATTTTGGATTATGAAGTGAATCGACACAAGAGGAAAACTGAGTTTGCAGGTGCACGAAAAATGCTTTGTTGGCAAGTGGAGCGATGGCAGAAGTAGCGGCTAGTCGACCCAAGTTCAGTTAAAGTTTGCATCCTTTTCTTGTAAGTGGCAACTAAAGTATTCAGTGTATTTGTGGCATATCATTAGCTGGTATAGCCAAAAGGCTTAGTAGCAATTACATGACAAAAATAGTCACACTTCCAAATTCTCATGGTCAAACAATTGCTGAATTTACAATAGATAAGTAACATTAGGAGAAAAGCACTACTTAATCAGTTATTTCACAGGGCAGGACGGACGTGTGTGTTTGTGAGAGAGAGCGCTGATGTCTTGAAGGGTTACTTGATTTGCTGCTATTGAAGAATTAAAGAGCAACGCTTGTCTGTATTTTAAATCAATCTAGAGATAACGTGCAGATCCCCCTCATCGACCGATTAGTTTAAGAGTTGGTAGAATTTTGTCAGGAAAACACTTAAATCTCTTATATAGCATGACACGGGAGCCAACCAGCAGCTTTACACTGACAGGAAAAATATACTCTGAAAAAAGCTTCACGTTGCTGCTGCCAAATAGTTTTCTACCATTACTGCGGCACCGTCTGCAGATCAGAGTGCCAGATCTTCAAGATATCACATCACAGGATAAACATAAAAAAATCTGCTGCCAAAGCAAGTGGGCCTTCTTTTGTTTGGCGTGATGAAGAAGTGGAACTGCTTTTGAAGGTAATAAACTACTGAGTTTACAAAAAGACTGTTGACTGGATGGCATGGCAAAATAAGTATGGCAAAGTATTTTTTTTACTTAAATTTGCTCCAGCAACAACAACTGTTCCTGGCAGCACTGAAATGATTGACACAGATGGCAGAGACTCTTGATCAACTAAGGGTGCTTTCACACCTAAAACTGTTTATTTCGGTTAAAACAAACACAGGTCCTTCTGAACAGTTAGTACGGTTCATTTGGGCCAGAGTCAAAGCTTTAGATTGAACCCTGGTGCAGACCAAACAACCGAACCCAGCCTGCTTAAAAAGGTAGGTCCCTGGTGTGGTCTGTTTGTGGTGTGAAAGTAATGTCTATTAAATGTCTATTACATCTCACAAACACATAAATACATCGAAACTGTAGACAAGATTTTGGTATCGCAAGCGTTCTGGTTTCCGTTCGTAGTCCTAGTGGGATGACTAATCATGTTCGAGCTTTTGTCTAACGGTGATTTTGCTTTTTATTGGTTTAAAATTGGCTTGTGATCTGGCTACTTCTGTGAAACTTCCGGTCGTACTCTCAACTCCAGTCTTGCATCTCAAGTTGCTAAACAGATTGTAAACAACGAGCAGATCCCGTAAAAAAAAAGACTTGGCCCGGATATCCGCTGCCTACACCAGAACCCCAGAAATATAGCCCCTACCAGAGGATTATCTGTCGTCAGACCAATAGCCGATAGCTTTCGAGATTGGTGTGAAAGCAAACAAACCAAGAATGTTATCAGATAATACATCTTTCAAAAGCTAAACTACTAATAAATCAATCTTCTGATCGTGAAATCTGTTCGGAAAAGTGATCTTATAATTAATCTGTATAAGGCCATGTATATACTGTTTGGTAACCGTGGTAACACATACACACTTTCCCTCCCCCCCTGATTAATAGGTCAAAAACGGCTAAAACTGCTGTTCTTGTCGGTCTACATAACTTCATGTTTACCTCCCCCAGTTTGTTGATAAAAAGTAAGTGTGGAAAAGTAAGAAACCGGACCAGAACTAAAATGCAACAACGTATCAGTCAAAGTATTAATTTGTTCAACATGTTGCCCACAATACTGACAAATCATCACCTTTTTAGCTGATATGGTGGACTTGTTAGCAAACAGTTGCATATTTATAGATCCAGCCGCTACAGAGCAACATTATTATCATTCTGCTATTCGATACATGCTTGGAAGCTTAGACTTTAGATTGAAGTAAATCATTTAAAAGCTAAACTGTTCCATTGTGAAGGGATTTAAACTGAGGGAGGTGCTTGCTAAACCATCAAATGACCTTCCACTCAAGCAGCCAAAATATCATTCAATAAAGACACAATCCTGATCCACTGGTACTGGTGCTGGTCCCTCTGCATATTTCTTAACCGCATGTGGCTTGTAGCCTGCAAACTGACGGATCATTTGTCATTTTCTCTTCTGTTAATCAGTGAAGTTTGCTGCAGGCTGCTTCTTCATTTCTATGTGTGATCAGTCTGCTGCCCCCTGACTGTGCATCCCCGTACGCTTCATAAAACGTTAGGAGCATGATGTACTCTGGAAGCAGCTGCAGAGAAATGTCTGTCTGACTATTCTGTAAACAATTTACTGTAATTATCCAAGATCACTTCAAATCCTGACTCAAGCCCTGGAGTGCAAAACAGGTGTGTTGTGTTTACTGCATTGCATAATGACATTTTTGAAAAGCTCATATGGACCTTTCAATCCTGTCACATGACAGAAAACATTCAGTGACATAACCTTACCCTCTTCTGGACAAAGTCCATTATGTTTTTGAAGTCCAGGTCATCATAGTAGTTCACTATGCCTTTTCGGATGTTCTTGTTTAGCAAACCCAAAGTCTGTAAGAGGAAGAAAAAAAACACAAAAGAGAAACAGTTTGTGTGTGTTAATGGGATAAAGGATGTCATGCTAGCACATTTGTTTTGTTTCCACGACACAGCTGATCTACACTCAATGTATCAGACAGGCAGCTCCGCAGAGGAAATGCTCTAATTAGTCAAGGTGACTGATCCACTGAACTGGAATATTAAAATATGACCGTTTGACAGCTCACATCTGTCAGTCACATCTGTCAGTCACAATCTGATGCAGCAGGGTCACGTCAGGTTAATGCATTAGTTTTTTGGACACTACAATAAATATTTGAAACTCCACTAAGTATGTTAATGAAGAGCTTTTTTTTCAGGGAATTAATCATTTATTCCATAATTCTACTTCACTCTTTGCTTGGGATACATTAGTCTTATTTATATTTCATAAGAGGGGTTGGGCCATTTACTCCATTCAGGCCCGTCGATGCTCCGTCATTTCTCTCTTTTAACAACCAATCAGAAAGACTTGAAACTTCTCCCCTCACGAGAGTCTCAAAAATTAAAAGGGACTGAGCCTTTCAATTCATTTATTTTCTTCTCCCCCTGAAAATATAAGGTGTTCACATGGAATGTATATGGCCAAGGCCACCATATTTAAATTACATTACAATAAGAATATGTATAAACTTGGATTAAGTCTACTGAGCTGTTTCCCTTTGAGACCGAAAAAACTGGACCATTACTAAATAACGCGCTACGAGCTCATATGTCATTAAAATTGTTAACGTTTTCATGAAAATGAGATGTCGGAGACAAAAAGCCATCTTGTACCATCTTGCCAAAAATGTACCTCTAGGGGAAATTAACTGACATCTTATTCAAATGCACTGACATAACTTTTTAATCTCAATGTAAATGAGACAACAGCAAAATAAAGTGACATATTAGAAGTTCAGTTCATAATATATTTGGAAAAAAACTACCATTAACACACTGAAATGTAGAGTCATTATGTAGATAAATTAGATTTTCTTTTGACAAACTGGCATAATACCACACAATATTATTTGAAAAAAGTTATTTGTAGACAGGCCATTATTATGTTTAGTGTCAAGTCATGCAAATGAGATGATTGAGAGCATTAAAAAGAGGAAAAAACTCAAAGACTCAACTCTTTCCCCACAGAGCCACATTAAGATATTCATCATTGGCAAGAAGACTGATAATAAATGAATATGAATATACCCATTCGGCGCTGTAATCATGGTTCATGGTCACATGTTCACATAACCACATTAGCACTTCCTCACCTCTCAAGAGGGTTTTTTTCTGCATGGACAGTTAACTTGATATACATGTAAATGAGATGAAATGCATCAATAAGTTTCTTTTATGTTCACTACTACTTCAAATTAATTTCAGAAAATCAGGATCATGACAAGAAACAATTACCTGATTTCCCTCCTATAAATAATTCAGTAGGTCAGCATATTAGGTATTTCTTATGTGCTTGCTAATGTTTATGGCAGCTGATGATAAACATATAATACTGTAATGATGATTTGAGAATTTTGGTCACAAACAAAGTAAATGACAGTAAGTTAGAGCCGATAAAACTCGTGTTCGTTGTTTTTTGGCTTTGATTTGCAATAAAAGTAAAATTATAATAATGAGATTGTTTTTTGCTGACAAATAGGCTAGACTTGTGAACTCGTAATCACATTCAATGACTCAGTCATTTTAAAACGTTGAATGAATTGATGACGCCGGTCTTAACACATCACACATATTGAAGGTCCCTAGGTCACGTTGAAGTCTATCCTTCTTGGCTATTTTTCCACAAGGCATGATCGCAACCAGAGGAAGCTGCTCGTCTAGTCACCACTTCATAAAAACAAACGATTACACTGTGTTGGCATGCATGGAAACATTATTGGATTATATTGCAGGGAAAGAACATTTGATACAAAAACTAAAAAGACAAAGATAGGAAGCAATACATTGGGAGAAAATGCAAGAAAATGATTAAAAAAAGGTATTAGAGGTGAAAAAGAGAAAGAAGAAAGGAAGATACAGAAACAAGTCAGCGAATAGAACGTTTCATTAGCATATATGAGACGATAAGATTTCAATGCGGTGTCCGTGAAGTCTCCTTTTAATAAAAGATATTATGGGATATCAATTCAATAACTTGCATGGTTTTTGCATTTGGTTTTGATTAAAAATAATCATAATGATATATTACATTACTTTATCATGGCTCATTCATTAGTATTACCTTGTGCAGTTAAAAGATGAATGCAGTGTTTGGTGCATGTCAATCATACCAAGATCAACCAAAAGCTATATTAAACAATATAAATCCAATTAATTTTGTCTTTGTTTGTAATATTTCCTCATGATAAACACTCTTTCAATTACATGTTATTGCTGCATGAAGCGTTGGTTGTAAACTATGTGTTTCTAAATGTCAGGTTATTGATCAACACCGTGGACGGCTCACCTGATGGCGGAACCCCAGCGACAATATTCCTCCAAGCAGCTCCAGGATCAGGCACACAGCCAGAGTGTACATGAACTGTCACCAAACAGACAATAGAAAGGAAGAGTCATTATACACTTACACACTTCAAATTTCGATATTTATTTATCAATATTATATTTAGTTTTTGATCAGTTATTAAAGTTATCAACAAACTTAGATGCAATGAAATCAAGCTTTTCACTACTGCCACAAACTGCATTTGTTTAGTCCTGTATTTGTAACACTGTCTGTCTACATTTCTTTGCACCCAAACATCTGTTTCAGGGTGAAAGGGAAGCATATGCTCCCATGCACGAAGTAAACTGCTGTTTAACATGAAACAAACAATAAACAATATATACCTGTAAAAACTGTAGAGACAAATACATATTACCTGTGTACCATCTACCTTATATACATTAAAATGTACCTCATATTATTGAAATAAATGATTCAAGACAGGCCATAATTATGTTTAATAGTAATGTAAATGAGATGATTGACAGCATTAATGCCTCATGTTTGTTTGCCTCTGCCAGCGAGTCATGTTGCGGTCTACATCCATGTCTGTCCAAAATGTGTGCACTTCATCATTTAATTTTTTTATTTTAAGACATTTGTGTGAAGTTGTATAATTACCATGTGAAATATCAAGTTATTAACGTGCTCTTTGCGCCACAACATTCTAATCAGCTCGATCTTGAGTGCAAGTGGATGTTGTTCCAAATTTGAAGAAATTCACTCAAGGCGTTTTTGAGATTTCACAATCAATAGAGTGGACGGACGGACAACACAAAGAAATAATGCCTCTGGCCACAGCTGTCGTGGGTGTGGAGGCATAAAAAAAAAAAGGAGGAGGAGGAGAAAAGACAGACTGCTACTCAAGCCTTTCCTCACATATTAATGACAGCTGATAAAACATGCAATCAACATCTCAGTAGAGTACGGTCATAATCACCCGTTTGGCTTCGTAATCATGGTCACATGATCACATGATCATATTAGCGCTTCCTCATATGTTCTCACTTCCTTTTTTCCTTGTGTAATGACCCAACAAATTCGTGCTGTGAATTTAATAATAAATGATTGGGAACACTACATACATAGTCAAGTTTTCATCTGACTAAAATTATATGAGGCAATTTAATGCCTTAATCAGTTGTAACATGATTTTCATGTAAATGAGATATAGATGAACATTTTCCAAATTGCCAAATTTCACTATTTTTAAAAAAAATGTTCACTACCTCTACAAATGAATTTCACAATGTTTATTCTTTTAGGAGAGAATTCACGTCATTCCTCTAACACACATAACTGCATGAAATTGCTTTATATTTGCATGTAAACGAGTGGGAGAGCCACTGCATCCGTCATCATCGTCACTGCTAAACATCTTCTGTGCCTGCTGCGGCTGGGATTAGTATCGCTAGTAGTTCAATCATGCTTTATTAACACCAACAGCAAGCATAGAGTATAATTTTACATTCAAACGAGGAGGAATGCCACTTATAGTGCACCTGACACCACTTATGGTCTAACACACCTGCGAGTAATACATGCATGTCTAGCTACAGGAACAGAGCAGAACTCACTGTGGAACCCAGTTACACACAACTTCACTATAATTTCAGGTAAACGCATCAACATGAAACCTGGGTCCATGAGCAAATCACTCGGTTTACCAGTTGGCTGCACCTACATGCCCACACCCCTCACCTGAAAACATATTAAAACGCAATAAAAAGGGACATATTAACAGCTTTTAGCTTGGCTCACGCTGTATACTCAGAAATTGTTGCTAATGAAGTATACATTTTAACAAATTTCCCCCTGGGGATGAATACAGAGTATGTATGTGTGTGTGTGTGTGTGTGTGTGTGTGTGTGTGTGTGTGTGTGTGTGTGTGTGTGTGTGTGTGTGTATATATATATATATATATATATATATATATATATATATATATATATATATATATATATATATATATATATATATATAGGCATTTCACATGTCCATAAAAACACATATTATGCAGGGTGTAGGGCTGGGCGGTATGGCCAAAAATTCATATCACGGTATTTTGTAAGATTCTGGCGGTTTCACAGTATATCATGGTATTTTTTTTCCAAATAAACACATTCATTTATTGACACCGAAAAGGACCGCCACCGGCATCGTTATTCATCACTCGCTCGCAACTGGCCAGCAGCTGTTTTGATTGGTACATAGGGAGCTAAACCTGGAGGGATACTAGTGCCGCATGCACGGCCGTAACGACTATTGTCATTCTTCAGCCAGCAGCAACATTTAATGTTTACAGTCACAGATATGTGTACAGCGGTCTGAGCTGCTTACCTCTCACAGATAGAAGTTGACTCAGGGTGTGCAAGATATGACATCGCCAAAAGGCATGATGGGTAAAGCCCGCCCACTTTGCTGCACAGGAAAAGACTTCTTCCTGCACAAGAAAAGTCTTCCTATGTGGGCGGTGTCATTTACCCAGCATGCCTTTTGGCGATGTCATTTGCACACCATAAGTCAAATGAGTTAACATGAGACATAAGTAGCTCGGTCCGCTGCTCCTTCAGCTTCAAGCTGTGAACATTAAATGTTGTTGCCTGCCAAACAGCAGCGACCGGTATGATCGTACTGACACTGGTATACCGGTACATACTCTGTTTCACATTGTACCTAGTATAAATAGTTTGTGACTGAATTAAATTTAGAGGCAGCAATCATGTACCCAAGCTGTTGCCTAGCAACACAATTCCATTGAAATAGTCTATAGTCTAATAGAAATCTGACTTACAGAACTTTATTGTGAAGCAACATCTGAAGAACCGGCCATTAATAGCGATCCACTCTGAGACACATCAGACAAGCACTGTGTTGTACTGTAGCTCTACGTTTATCCTTTACAGGCATTTTAAAAAGGATTTAATGTTACAAATAGAGGTAAATATTAACACTGTGGTTTATAACTAATGCTTCTTGGTAAATAAGAAATAAACACAATGAAAGCATGAAAGTGTTATATAAAAACAAAGAACAAAAGCATCCAGGCAGCAACTTTACAAAAAAAAAAAAGAAGTACTTTATAAGTACTTGGCTCACCACTTTCAGGAGGGTTATATTATCCCTCAGTGAACCCAAGACTCCAATGAGTGAAACAATAAACATGACGATTCCAAGGAGGATCAGGATTACAGCAGGGGCCAAAAACACTCCCTCCAACGTCTTGTAGCGCTGTCTCTCCACCTCAGCATAGATGCCAATGCCAAGGATAAAGCCACCTGTCAACTGGAAGGAAAACAAAAATCAGTAAGGAAGGGTTAGTCATCAGCTTGAACAAGCAGTGGTCTGATTCCTATGATTTCATACGGTTTGTATATGACTAAAAGGAAGAAAACACTATGATTTATGATTTCTTTGATTAAATGCTATTTTCACAGCCACCACTCAGCTGGGAAATGACTAGTATGTATAAATAACTCAGTCTCATGGCAGTTCTTGAAATAGTCACAAAATGCAATTTATTGGTTTTGTGTCCAAGGACATTAACTGTCTCTCTGCAAAACTTACAATAACTTGCGAAACAAAAGTAAGCCTCAGGCAAAAAAGCACTTAGTTAGGTTGAGGAAACCCGTCATAAACGTTAGGTTTGGGCAACAAACAAGACTTTTGGACACGTGTTCAAAACATGTCTCATAGGTTTTTTGGACCCACTCCCGCCTACCATAAGTAGTCTTTATTGCTATTTAATATACATAACTTTCTGTGACCTTGCATAGCATTACGGACACGCTTCAATTGTGTCTCCACCACAAAAAGGCATGCGAACAACAGGTTTTGACATACTATGTATCAGATGCACAAATGTGATCAGGGTTTGATCGCTGTTTTAGTGAATCTGAATCATTTTCAAATCAGCTATTTTGTTTCGGCATTTTAAAATGTAATGGTTATGTTGAATAGATTACCTATTCAGTTAAATAACCACTTGAATTGGTTGAAGGCTGCCCCTTCCTAGTCGACTAAAATGTCTTTAGTTATTTCTGGCTTATTTCTTATCAACTAATGAACACATCTCTGGTTAAAAAAAAAAAAGGTTCTCAGTGGTGCTATTGCAGGATTCTTTGTGGAGATACTCAGTTTTACAGACCTGTTGAACACTACTAATTTGAGTGGTTTACACAATCAAATGAGTGTTAGTTTAAGTAAGAATGTATTTGGTTGAGGACAACACTAGAATTTTATGGTCAATGTTCATTACTAAAAAAAAATAATAATAAGAGATTTGTTTGACTCGGATCGAAACAAATGCAACACAATACATCTACTTCTTGACTGAAATACTTAGTTGTGTAAGACTGTACTCATTATGAGCAAAATATATTATGACCAAGACATGCTGCATAGCGGAACACATGTTTACTTTGTTGCCTTACTAGCATGCAACTACTGAATAGTGTTATTGTTAAATTTCATTATTGATAAACTAATTACATTTACATGAAGATGAGAACAATGAAGTTCACATTCTTTAATTAGTTTTGCTTAGCATCATTGTGAGCATACTAGAATGCTGACTTTAGGTTAAAGTCCTGCTGAGCCTAAGTGCAGCCTCACAGACGGCTGTAGACTCTCAGGATTGTTTCATCTTCAGTGGACAAAATCTAACTTTCAAAAACCTTCTTCCATAAGCATTTGCCTGAGTACATTGTGCTCACACAAATATGCATACACACAGCCTCATTACATTTTTGTCTCCAACTTAATTCGATAATTAATATTAAGTCTGACTTTTTTAAGAACTATCAACGCTCTGAAGAAGTGTCTAGACTGTCACACACACAGCTCTCAGAACACTGTGAGTCTTTCTCTTACAATCTTTCAATTTTAGGCTTTCACTCTATTTTTAAAACAGAATTATCTTGATCAGAGTTGCAGGAGGATGAGTTTCCCCCCAGCATCTATGGTTCAGAACCTGAACAGGAAGACATTCCAACATGTCATGCAGGCTCTCTTTATGCCACAAAACTGTAATACTGTTAAAATGACCAAAAACCTACTAAAAACGTTTTTCATAAAAAGGGGCCTTTCCATCATCAAAGACCCGAGCTGCATATCAGTCCCCGTAACGTGCCTGTACAACACCATCATCCAAACACAATGTCAGTCATCAATAATCACTTCAGCAATATCACAACAGGCCGGTATTTTCTTTTGTGCTCAAATGGCATCACAATTATTTTCCAACAAAAAAAGAAAGAATTTAGAGGTTCTGAGACAAGGTCAACCAACAAAGAGGATGAATATAATTTAGAAGACAGTTTGGTTGAATGTTTTTCAAACTGAGCTCTTTCAACATTAAAGCTGACAGTAAAACCATCCCTATAACGATGGGGGTATGGCGTTTCTGGTTTCAAATAGCATGGTAGCCTAATTGGGTTTTGTGCTGCAGAAATAAAAGCATTCTCAACTAGTACTGCATAGCTGCTAATTGCAAGCTGTATTCCCAAACATGTGTAAACAGGTCATTAACATGAAGGTCCCGATTTGATAAGAAATAATTAACCTGGGCTACATGGTGAGATTTTAGTTTGAGCGTGCACATAAAAACATCTAAAACACAACCAAGCAGCTACATACAGTACTTCTTTAACTAACTGAAGGATATATCACAGCAACCCTCATTTACATATAAATTAAAATAGTTAATTTAATCCTTCAGGCCGACCCAGGCTTCCCTCTCACCCGCAACACTTTCCAGCTCATTCTGGGGGATCCCGAGGCGTTCCAAGGACAGCCGGGAGATATAATCCCTCCAGCGTGTCCTCGGTCTTCCCCGGGGTCTCCTACCAGTTGGGCGTGCCTGGAAAACCTCTAATGGGAGGCGTCCAGGAGGCATCCTGACTAGATGCCCGAACCACCTCAGCTGACTCCTTTCGACACGAAGGAGCAGCGACTCGACTCCAAGCTCCCCCCTGATGTCCGAGCTCCTTACCCTATCTCTAAGGGTGAGCCCGGCCACCCTGCGGAGGAAGCTCATTTCGGCCGCTTGTATCCGAGATCTCGTTCTTTCGGTCACGACCCAGAGTTCGTGACCATAGGTGAGGGTTGGAACATAGACCAGTAAATGGAGAGCTTCGCCTTCCGGCTCAGCTCCCTCTTCACCAGGACGGACCGGTACAGCTCCTGTTTTACAGCTGCAGCCGCACCGATCCGTCTGTCGATCTCCCGCTCCACCTTACCCTCACTCGTGAACAAGACCCCGAGATACTTGAACTCCTTCGCTTGGGGTAGGCAGTTTGTCCCTACCTAAGGTTTGACTACCTTAGCGACCTCTGCCAGGGATATGGGAGAAACCACCCCAAAGTCTTCCGGCGCTGCCCCCTCTCTGGGGGACATGTTGGCCGGGTTTAGGAGTTCCTCAAAGTGCTCTTTCCACCGTCCGACGATGTCCCCAGTCCGGGTCAGCAGTTCCCCCCCCCCCCCCCACCCCCCCCTGCTTAGAACAGCCTGGGGTAGCCCCTGCTTTCCCTTCCTGAGCCGTCGGACGGTTTGCCAGAACTTCCTTGAGGCCAACCGAAAGTCCTTCTCCATGGCCTCCCCGAACTCCTCCCATGCCCGAGTTTTAGCATCCACGACCATCGCAGCTGCAGCCCTTCTGGCCTGCCGGTACCCGTCAGCTGCTTCAGGAGACCCCTGGACCAGCCAGGCCCGAAAGGCCTCCTCCTTCAGTTTGACGGCTTCCCTCACCCCCGGTGTCCACCACCGGGTTCTCGGGTTGCCGCCACGACAGGCACCGATGACCTTCCGGCCACAGCTCCGAGCAGCCGCGTCCACAATAGAGGCTTTGAACATGGTCCACTCGGGTTCCATGTCCCCAGCCTCCCTCGGGATTTGTGAGAAGTTCTTCCGGAGGTGGGAGTTGAAGACCTCCTGGACAGGATCCTCCGCCAGACGTTCCCAGTTCACCCTCACTACACGTTTGGGCTTGCCAGGTCTTTCTAGCCGACTCCCCCGCCATCTGATCCAACTCACCACCAGGTGGTGATCAGTTGACAGCTCTGCTCCTCTCTTCACCCGAGTGTCCAAGACATACGGCCGCAGATCAAATGATACGACTACAAAGTCGATCATTGATCTCCCGCCTAAGGTGTTCTGGTACCAGGTACACTTATGAGCCACCTTATGCTCGAACATGGTGTTCGTTATGGACAAACTGTGGCTAGCACAGAAGTCCAACAACAAAACACCATTCGGGTTCAGATCGGGCAAGCCGTTGCTCCCAATCACGCCCCGCCAGGTTTCTCTGTCATTGCCCACGTGAGCGTTGAAGTCTCCCAGGAGAACTATGGAGTCGGCAGGCGGCGCCCTTTCCAGGACCCCTCCCACCGACTCCAAGAAGGCCGGATACTCTGAACTGCTGTTCGGTGCATAAGCACAAACAACAGTCAGAGCTTTACTCCCTGCAACCCGTAGGCGCAGGGAGGCGACCCTCTCGTTCTCCGGGGAAAACTCCAACATAGCGGCGCTCAGCCGGGGGCTCGTGAGTATCCCCACTCCCGCCCGGCGCTTCTCACCCTGGGCAACTCCAGAAAAGGACAAAGTCCAACCCTTCTCCAGGAGCTTGGTTCCACCTCCTGCACCAGCTCCGGCTCTTTCCCCGCTAGCGAGGTGACGTTCCACATCCCTAGAGCTAGTCTATGCTGCCGGCGATCGGCTCGCCCAGGTCTCCTGCCTGGCCCGCCACCCGGTCAGCATAGCACCCGACCCCGATAATTGGGTCCACGGGGTGACTGCTGCTCCATGTTGTTTCTTCGGGCTGAGCCCGACCGGGCCCCATGGGCGAAAGCCCGGCCACCAGACGCTCGCCGACGAGCTCCCCTCCTGGGTCTGGCTCCGGGAGGGTGCCCCGGTTTCCCTTGTCCGGGCGAGGTAACTTCAGACCGTGGGCTGCTATTCATCAGGGTTTTTTGAACCGCTATTAGTCTGGGCTCTCCCCCGAGACCTGTTTGCCTTGGGAGACCCTACCAGGGGCTGACGCCCCGGACAACATAGCTACCAGGATCACTGAGCCACTCAAACTCCTCCACCACGTTAAGGTGGCGATTCATTGGAGGAATTTAAGGACCACCATCGGCAAATGTAATAATTGTTTGTGTCACACTGACCTTGTTAACACTTGTTAACGAGACAGATTGAGACAGAGGCTTGATTCTCTAGTCAAATAAAAATTGCAAACTATCCAGTCCAGTGTTGTGTTGTGTGCCTTCCTTGTCCCATGTTCAGTGTGACAGCATACATCAAAGCATCCGGAGGCAGATAATTATGCCACAGCAACTGTCACAGCCTACCGGGGACACCATGGGTGTGAATAAAAGCTTGAAGGGTCAGTTTACCCAAATTACAGCCTGAATATTATCTAGCCATGCAAATAGTTTGAGTTGTTTTGGAGGAACTTGTGAACAGAATTGTAACCTGGAATTGTAAACAATTTCCAGGTTACTCAGGAAAAAACAAGCACCTCGCTGTGAACAGAATTGCTTTTTACTAAAGACAATAGATTGGCGGATGATTGGATCCCTGATAAAACATCAATCC
The DNA here is from genome assembly GCF_910589615.1 of Taurulus bubalis. Lineage (NCBI taxonomy): Eukaryota > Metazoa > Chordata > Actinopteri > Perciformes > Cottidae > Taurulus > Taurulus bubalis. The sequence goes on along the minus strand of NC_136592.1, from coordinate 18,000,876 downwards.
GCAGCACAGCAGTTAACAGTGACATGCTGTCTGCTAAAATGCCAGGGTAAACTGGAAAACTGCTGTTAAGTACAATGTGAAGCCCTTTCTCAACAGACCTTGCACTCATACACTCAAGGTTCATGATAGCTTGCTTCATTGTGTATCGTTGATGATGACTGTGTTCCTATTCTTGATCTGAACGGAGTCACGAGGGTCGAAATGTTAACTGTCAAAAAGATTCTGGAGAAGAAGGATGTTTGTAAAAGCTTTTTCTTCTACCTGTTAATATATACTATACATTTAAATATACACTGAATACATGACAACAAAGCAAAATGACTAAGTGTTTTCCTACAATGAGCTCCGGGCAAATCTAAAATTAAAAAGGCCAATTACATTACACAGATTCAATTACAGCCAAATGGCACATGAGCAAATGTAGGACTGTAATGTGATCAGACAGCCGAAGAAACTGGCAAAACACCAATGACCCATTTATAGCACTGTAACTTAAATTATCCTTGTATCCTTTATGCATCCAGTCACATTTTTTTAAAAACAAGACTAAGCAGATTTAAGCTAAACGTTAACGTCACAAAAACAAGGCTGACATGTTGATGTTGCGCAGGTGTAATGTTTACCATACATGTGCATGCTAACAGTTGCTAATTAGCATAAAAAAAGAAAGTATACAGTAAAACACAGTCTGAAGGTTATTATCAGTCCAATCTACAGCAGCAGTCATCCAAAATAATTTGAAAAGGTGGAGACGACCTTTTTGATTCAGTCTAAATTTTTCCCTGTGATTCCGTTTAGGCCAGCAGAGAAGGCTTAGCTTAACGGCCCACCACTGGTTATTACCAACCAATTAATTTGAATAAGCCATTAAAAACCTGTGTGAACTCTGTTCACTCCAGGCAATAAACAATACACATTAATATCATGATTGCACAGATGGCATTGTATTGCTTTATAAACAAATTTAAGTTTGTCGTTTGATAGTCTGGACTCCATACTTACTACTGACCTTCCATTCTTAGCAAGATATTTGATAGTCATGGACGTCTTGATATGAACTACAAAATCCTGATGCGATGGCTGTGACAACATTGCACACTGTGACTGCAGCGTAAACTCTTGATAAAAAATTTCTAAAATATTTTAGCTATAACACACTGCAGTACCTAATATTCTTACTCTTTTGATTAATGATGCAATTTGTGCAAATTGTGAGCGCAAAAAAGGCCCTCACTGTCTTTCCCAGTGTTGAAGACACAGTCATTAGTGGTGAATGTCACATTTTCATTCGAATACGCAACAGAAAGGTCAGCTTGACCAAAGAGTTTAAAAACTGAAAATCACCGTGGGTTTAGTATGTTATACATCTGAACGCATCTAAAAGGCAAAATAGTTCAAACTTGCTCCGAAAGGCTCCACTCGAAGGCGATCATAAATTCTAAAGATTGGGGACACACACGCACGCATGCACAGTACACGCACACCTAATTGCTGTCTGCCTCTCCACGATTTATTTTCAGCCTTTTTAAATACAAACCTGTTGGTGAAGAAGAGGAGAGGAGGAAGGAGGAGTGTTTTTACGTTTGTAGTCATCTGGGAGTTGTGAAGGTCCAAGCTCTGTTTATAATCCACCATAATGTCTTTTCCTTACATGTCCCTGCTTGCTGTCTGTTATGAAATCTCGCTGCTGGCTCACTTCAATTCAGCCAAGAGCAGAGGGAGGCACTTTGAGCCATAAACAAAGTAACTTAAAATTTCTGCAGATGACTTCGTAAGAATATCAGGGCATCAGGCCAAGGTTAAGTTGTATTATATAACTGACTACACTCTCCTACAACAATACCACAGTGCTATTAGTGAGCTTGACTAACTGCTGTGTGGCATACAGTCAGTGCTGCTGATACTCAGTCGAAGCTCTGAAAGCAACCAGGCTAAAAGCTGCAGACATTGGACAAACATCATGACACATAATACTGTGTGTGTGCACTTAGACAGAAAATAATAGAGGAGGTTGTCTCGATACATGTTGTAGGACAACAATGTGTCTTGGACTTTTCTGAAGACAAACCCTGTGATTTTCACATGGAGCAAACAGGAACATGTTTACATGATAAACATTTCAGGAAAAGTTGCTGGAATATCGAGAACTGAATTCATAATGATTCTCTCACACAACAACTGTTGTTTTTTAGTCAGTAAGGAACAATGTTATCCTAAATTACAGACATGACCTTTGAAATATTCATTTGACTATTCCATGATTTACTTTAGTTTTGGTTTTAGTCTTTGTCAGCTGCACCACCTTTGATCACACAGTATATGGATTTTATGAAGTCATTGCCCTTTTACAACTTAGATTTCACACAGTGAATAAGAAATAACTCCTGTATTGTTCTTCCAACATATGCTGTTTCGCTTGGCTGTTTGCCATTTGATAATAAAAAAGGAAGAATAAATAAAAGTCTCAAAGCGTGACTAGCTAATTATACTCTTACAGATTACCTTTGAGGTATAAAAGATCAATTGATTAATGAGAAATCAAAGGTCTGAGGTTGAAACAATTTCACGAAAACATGTATGTGCAACATAAACTTCCCAATAAATTACTACCACAGAACTTGGCCACTGCGGTCAATAAAACTGCCTGCTGTATCAGCATTTGTTGTTTCCATTAAGAAAAGTGGGAACAACATGCAGTCAATTAAAAATACCTTTCAATTACTATCAACACCTGTTTCATCAAACATTATGGCACAAAGCTGTCGGTTTTAATAAAACAGCGCCAGCTTTTAATGCAGAGTGTGTACATTTAGTACTGTAACCCTTTCCTGGAGGATATGACCCAGAATGCTCTTTATTCTTGACTGTATCACACTTAGATAAGCCACATTCCTCAGAGACGGCGTCTGGTGAGAATGTCTCTTTAACATCATGACTGAATCAACAAGCTGTGTGAGCAAAGTAAATATAACTTGTTAATCTGATTCACCTTTCCAATCAAGGTGGCATTCATAATAAACCCATTACTTACTCCATCTGCCTCTCCATCTCACTCTCCGCCGGCCAAACGTTTTGGAAATATACCACAGAGGACAGGAATAACTGATTCTCTTTCTATGGCAAGTGTTGTGTCACTCAGCCATCTGTTTGCGCAAATGTACAATCTGTCAGGTTTTGTATGACAGGGAACAGCTGCAGGGTTTAGCTATGTCGCACAGAAACCTTTATTCCTTAAAAAAAAGAAAAGTAATTCAGTTACATCTAAGTTGTTACAAGATATTTGTTGAAAGGCATCATCATAAGAAGGCTGCCATCCTGATGAAAACATCCACATCTGATTTGAAAACATTAACCCTATAACATTCAACAATCTTGTTCATCTGAAAGAAATTCTAGGAACAAGGGAATGAATACTAGCCAATCAAAGGCAGAGTAGGGCTGGTCCACGCAGTTATGGGAAATAAAATAAATCAAACTACAGTAAGCAACAGGCCACGCCACGACTAACGTCTGTGAAAGAGTTCATGCAGATGAGAGGGCACTTCAACTTTTTCAAGAGTAAGTGGACATGTACAGGGCACTCCTGCCATGGTCGAGATTATAGTGCAGTTCTATAACATTATTTAAGTAGTAAATGAACAGGAGCCATTTCACTTGATACACTTTCCCCTTTCTAAGACATTTTATTCTCCATTTTTCCCATTAAACTGCCATCTGACAGATTAATAACACACAAACACCTCATTTGTATCTTAATTAATACAAACCCTTTATGCGAGTGTCACTGTACTTGATTTAAAGGATCAGTGTCAAGCATTTAGGGGTATCTATTGGCAGAAATTAGTAAATTTTCTTCAGTGAAAGTAAGAACATGGTGTTTGTGTTACCTTAGATTGAGCTTCTTATAAATAGGCAGTGAGTCCTCTTCACTGAGTCCACCATGTTTGTACAGAAACCCATATCAGATAAACACAACACCGGCTCTAGCAGGAGACTTTCACATTTTTCTATAATTTTTCTATCAGCCACTGAAGTTCAGATGATGTTAGGGCTGCAACTAACGATTATTTTAATAATCGATTAATTATTTTTTAGATTAATCGATGAATCGGATAAAAAAACAAAAAAAAACATTAATTTCCAACCCTTTATTAAAAAACAGAACTGACAAATTCACAGTGCAAAACATCTTCAGAAAGTGCAAACAGGTTGCTCCTTGAACATCCCTGAACTGTTAATTAAAAAAATTAAATAAGAATGGACTAACACACATGTATGCTTTACATTTGACAAATGTGAGCCCTTTTTACTGTAATTGATCTCCTTGGAGCAGAGGCTGCCTTTAGCATACCCTGCTTTATCAATATGTATGAAATACTGGGACAGTGGGAAGCTGTGCAGTACAGCTTCCCACTGTCCTCCACTTCATCTCAGCCCTGCATCAAGCTGCACTACATATAGCGCATCCTCTTCCTTAAACTATTTCATCCACATAATCTTATCATTATCTGGGCCTCTGACCATGAAATGACGTTGTTGGCTAAGCCCATTCTACTTTGAGTAAAAAAATTATTAAAACCTGCAGCCAGATCCGCCAGTGTGCCGGTTTAACGTTAACAAATGACTGTGTGAACTGAACCAGACCGGGGGGTTACAGCATGTTTCATCACTGTTTTTGCCAAGCAAGACTGAACTGTAACGAAACATAGAGTAACGTTATGACAATACACAACCCAAACACGTTAGCTAACGTGATAGCAAGCCGACTTGCTTCCATTAAAACCAAGTTTGAGGGAAATGAAGACGCTGTAGACATCTTAACGCTGATTGGCCAAGACTCTACACGTCACATCAAAGATGTTGTATTGCTAAGATCACGACCTCATCTTTTCTCCGTGTCTCACTCCCATCTCAGTAACACCTGGCAGGCCAGTTGCTCTGCTCCGCTCTTTTTCTTCTTCTCCGCGACTTATTGGCTCGCGTAATAATCGCGCAACACAATGAATCGATAATGAAATTCGTTGCCAACTCTTTTGATAATTGTTTTTTATCGATTCGTTGTTGCAACCCTAGATGATGTCACCAAATCCTTTCACAATGCACCTTTGATCAGTTATTGTATTACATTGTATATCTTGTTGAGTTGAACACATTTTTTGAATCGCTTTGAATGTGAACCACACACTATTCAAGTCTGATGTGTTGATGTTCTGTCTTTTAAAAAAAAGGGGATTATGTTACTTGGTAAACTGAACAATAGACCTACAAGTACTACCAACTCTGTCATTTACAGCAATGTAATGCTGTTATGTCACTTTCCTAAATTTACTGAAAACATGTATGCCTGTCTGTCATCTGGTGGCTCTCACATGACTCATGTCTGACCACAGCAGGACAGACAACGTGTGCACAAGCAGCTCCCAGAAGAAGAAAAAGCCTGCATATAGTCTACTGTTCCTCTTTATCAGCTCCCTCGTTGTGTTTACCAAGTGCGGATCAGGCAGGTAAGAGTCGGGTAAAGGTGCACAGAGGAGGGTGTGGCCACATTGTAGCAGACACATTCAAAGCCTGTGGAATAACTCCACAAGTACAACACTTGTCGCTTTAAAACGGTTGCTCACAACTGAACGCTGCGATTTGAAAAGGGGATATGTCGGGAAATGTTCGAGCAATAACACCATTTATTATTTTTCCTTTCCATGGAGGTGAACAGCGCCAGTTGAAACACACACACACACACACACACACACACACACACACACACACACACACACACACACACACACACACACACACACACACACACACTCTGTCTGCGCCCTCAAACCGGGATATTTGTGCAAACACAGCGCGCGCTCCTCTTTAACAAATGATTATAATGACGTTACTCACCCACCAGATGATGGAATAAGCGAACAGGATAAATTTGAGGAAAATGTATGAGCATCGATGACAGTAGCGGACATCGTCGTTGTCGGACATCGTGTCTGTCTGAGGACAGTTGACTCCCGTGATGTTCACAACTCACTTCCGCCTTGTCATCGTCACCACACCTGGGAGCGCGAGAGTGATAGATGCATGGGAGGTTTATGGGCTGAAGTAAACTGAACATTATATCTACGGGGAGTGTTACGCCATTAAAACATGTATTTGTTCGTACGATATGTGGTTCGATACGTTTGATAAAATACTGTAGCGTCCACCCTTCCCCACTGACAGGCACCAGTACAGGGTCGCTACAATACAATTGTTTTTTTGACCGCTGAACCACAACATTGATCTGGATGCTTCAGGGGCGTATCCAAGAAGTATGGGCTCATTGCACTTCTTCCTCTTTTCCTTTATTAAAAAAAACACACAATGTGACACTGACTTCTCTGCCCCCCCCCCCCCCCCCCCCCCTACAGGCGGTAATTTCCACAATGCCAGCATTAATTACCTAACCTGTTTTGATCAGTGAATTCAGTCAAAAAAATATACATAAGCACAAAAAGGCGGCCCTTTGTCTTGTACATAGATACACAGTTGTGATGATTTGTATATGTCTACAAATGCCAACTGACTTGCATTGTCAATTAATCTATGTGAGACAATGATACATCAATTTAAAGCTGGCTGCACACAGATAGGTTGTCTGTGGCCGACCATCGCTCATAGTGTTTAAAGTGCTTTAGGCACAATTGGCTCTGGCCGGCCCTTATCAGCAGCCTTTCAGCCAATAAAGTGTGTTGAGTCAATAAAAAGGAGCTGTCTGAGTGGCTGTTCAGTCAAGCAAATCATTATTTTCACCCTGTTAGTTTGGGCTATTATTTATCTTATGTTATTTAACACCTCCACCCTTCCTTCTATTCTTCCGTCCCCCAAAAGACCTTTGGCTGACAAAGTAAAGCAACCTTAAGCATTTTCAGAGATGTCGTCTTTGAAATGTGCTCAGGTGCAACATTGAACTGAAGATGAGAGGAAGTGTCTTTGTTTGAGCTATAGGGTAGAGTTGTGTTTCATCCCTTCCTCATTAGTGTTACAGTCACCACTGTTATTGATTCCTTTAGCCTACCCCAGGCTTAGATTCACTCAGGAGTACACGTATACTTACACCAGTTTGGTAAAAACTTTTCATTCCCCTGCCTGTGACCTTCAACATACCCTTCACCAGGCCCTGCTGACCAAGAAGGATTTTTGAGCATGTGAAAGTACACATATGCAGTGCATACTGTACACACATAACAGAGAAAATAACTAAGTGAGTTCAGCTGAAGTCAGCATGGCTTTACCTCTATCTGTTCTTTTCTGTGCAAACATAGAGTATTTCCCCTGAGAGGGAGGAAGAGTCTCAGAAAGCAGAAGAGAAGAGAGACACAAAAAGAGGAGGAATATCACACCATGACGTGCTAGTTGCTGTCAGTGAAAATAAAAGGAACAGAAAGCACAAGAAGATATAACAGTAAGACATAGAGAATAAAAACCATGCCACATCAAAAGCAGGACAGTTCCTTATCACATGACATTTGCTTATCACAGAGTACCTTACTTATATTTATGTTCACAGTTTTAAACCAGCAGCACATAAACACTGACTCATACGATCACTGGGGAGACATTTAAGTGTGTTGTCATGTTTCAGATGCCACAGCTCTAACAAGAAGTAGAAAGCAGCATTTCGTTCCAAATGTGTGACTGTCAATAACTGCAAACACAGAGCTGTACTTTACAAGTACTTTGGAATTATCAACTTTTCCACTCTGTAACCCCCTCAATTCATCTCTGATACATTCTCAATGCTTGAGGAGAACTTCAGGTACAGTAATCCAGATATCAACAAGATCCTTCAATGGAGCACCTCCTTGCTGCAGAGCCAACACATGCCTTCAATTGATGCCACTCTTCCTCTTTCTGTTTCAATATCTCAAATTTTAATTTTAATTTTCTCAAAGACAATATATTGAAAAAATCGGAGCAGTAGATTTTTTTTCTGATTTTCAATCATTCTCTCTCTCTCCCTCCCTCCCTCCCCCCTCTTTTTTTCTCTCTCTCTCTCTCTCTCTCTCTTTGCTGCAGCTCCACGCGCACAGTCGCGTGCCTGGTGCGTTTCTCAGTCACTCTCAGCAGCTTGTAGCGTAATCAACTACACATTCCAGGAGAAAGGGAAAGAGTGTGTGCATGTGTGTGTGTGTGTGTGTGTGTGTGTGTGTGTCAGTGTGAGAGAGAGTTGAGACGTCTTAATGGATTATTTGATGTACTTGGTTGTCCATTACGCACACAGAGTCTAATTTACGGACATGATTTACTATGGATTGGACAAACTGATAAAACTGACAACTCAACCACGTAAGCAGAGAGGTAAGTCAGATGAAATAAAAATATATTTTGTCTTATAATTGTGCAGAACATCTTTCAAGCCTACTGCAACCAAAGAAAATGTCTGTGAGCCAAATGCCCATGATGCACGTTGGCTGATGGATATATTGTAATTGTATAGTAACAGTAAAATATATTTAACATAGTGTAAAACAAATAGACTGTAACAAAGTGCAGCTTTATTCAATGTAGAAGGAAATGGTTAAACAAAACTAACACGTGCTACTTTAAGATTATGCTATCAGTAGATGTGGAACTTGCCATAATAGTGATATGATGTATGATTATTAACGAATTCGACTGTGCTGATGTTCAGCAAGCCGAATGCTAATTTCACACTTGATGTGATGTGATTGTATGCCACAAATTCTGAAAAGCATCGATGTTTTAGAGTTAAAATACTTTAATTAAATATGATTAAATATCTTGAAATATCTATTATTACATATCTAAATAATACAGTACATTAACATCCAAGAGAAAACACAGCTAGAATTGTACAACAGCAAGTTATATTTGAGGTGACTCCACAAGAAGAACGTGAGATGGTAGAATGTCATTCATAAAGGTTAAATGACCTCCTGTAAATCTCTCGTTTTGCCCCGTTACGCATTAACGCAGCTTACAGTTAAATATAACGTTTCTGTCACCAGGAGAGGGAGAAGAATGGACGCCGCGGATCTGACTCAACATATTGAACGAGACATGGAGGCCACTTCATTGCCGTCTTCATTGACCACCGACTGGCTGGAGGACGGGAATGAGACGATTGGTAATCAGTTCCAGCAGCCGGACTGGCAGGTGGGAGAATACAGATCAGAGATGAAACCTGTAGGCATTTAGGGAATACTTGAGTATCCGAAATGTTTCACATAGTCCCTGACAAAAAAATACAAAAAAAACAAGGAAGTTCACAAATTAAGTATTGTGAGGCAGAATGTTACTAATTTTTAAATTGATATATCTTTATTTGATTTGTGCGCTTTATTATTTTTATTGTTCGGCTGCCCTTTGAATTACTCACTGAAGCTACACGTGTGTATGTGTTTCTTACAATCCTCTCTTCTTCCTTTTCTTATCTCTCCTCTCCCCTCATCTCCTCCTCTCTCATTTCATTATATCTCCTCTTATCTCTCCTCTCCTCTCCTCTCCTCTCTCAGGTGGCTCTGTGGGCTATAGCCTACTCCCTCATCATCCTGGTGTCCATCACTGGCAATGTAACAGTGATCTGGATTATTCTTGCTCACAGACGCATGAGGACCGTTACCAACTACTTCATCGTGAACCTGGCCTTCTCTGATGTTTCTATGGCAACTTTCAACACTCTGTTTAACTTTGTCTATGCGCTTCACAATGACTGGTACTTTGGCCTGGGCTACTGCCGATTTCAAAACTTCTTCCCCATCACGGCCATGTTTTCATCAATATACTCGATGGCTGCTATTGCAGTGGACAGGTAAGAAAGCTCTGTTACAAAACGTGCTAAGACCACATCACGTTTATTTAGAACATTTAATGTTTCTCAAAGTTGAATTACAGTTAAGCAGATGCTCTCATCCAAACTGACAAGCATGAACCTGAGCACCTCAGAAACTGAATCAGTCAACTCAGCAGTATGGAAACCAAGTTGTATTTGCAAATAACCCACTTAACTGCTAATTGCTACTCTATCTGTGATATGTTTTTTTTCTTCTTCTTTTTGGATTTGAATTATGGTGAATAAATGGGCTGGTTGATAAAATACCCTGAACAACTATACTTGTACAACCATATTTGGGTCTTTTAATGGCAGACACGGGATAGCCTAATACAATATCTTTCATCAGATAATTATTCACTGCAGTTTTCCAGAGCCTCTTTTTCAGGCAGGGGTTTGTCATTTGAGGTTGGCTACTGATATCACTTGATATCAGCTGCAGCAGAAACTGTTCACACAGTTTAAAGGAAAATGCTGCATGAAGGAGATATGGGTCAACAAGCAGCAGAGATACAGATGTCATTAATGCGTACTGGAGCATGAATGGTCAGTCTGTTATGTATTTAGTCGTACATTCATAACATATGCCATACGCTAGGATCAGATCAGTTCTTACATCTACTTATAGATCAACAATTCCTCCTCAATATTTTCCAATTTGTAAAGATTTGTGGTTTTATTCAGGCATTTACTTTGCTGTCAACAGCTGCAGCAGCGAGCAGAAAACACTTAATTACATGTAAAACATATAAACTGTGGAACATAATCTGCACAAGAGGAGTATCTACCACTTCCACACTGCAGCAACAATCCTCAAAGTTGTACCTGTACACGTGGGTTTGACCAAAACAGTTTAAGATTGAACTGAAAATAAGAGTGAAGGTTTATTCTTTTCGTTTATGTTCCACTGACTGCGACACATTAAATAAAAAAATGTAAATTGAATTGTATCTTTTAATGCAAATAATTGTATGCAAGATCACGCAGTTTTTAATCTATAAAGCAAAAAAATTGCAGAAACCATTTAAATTCATTCACACTGTTGGTCCTGAATCATTCAAAGGAATGATTCAGGGTCAGAGATCAATCATTTAATTGTGATGATAAAACTGAGTAATGCTGTTAAGCAAATTAATACAACTGTACTGAACTTGCCATGGCTGTCAGTGGACAGACTGGGAGTGCACTGTTTCTCTTCAATATAGTACGTTTTACATCTTCATGCATAAAGGTTCTTGTTCTTGCACATCAGATCTGCAAATACCCACAGTAGCCTTTATCTATGATCAGAGAAATTGCATAATCACTGCATTGATTCTGTTTCATTATTCAGTCAGGTCAGGTAAAAGCATTCTTTTGATTCCACAAAATCATTATGACAGATATATCTATATATCTATATATATATATATATATATATATATATATATATATATATATATATATATATATATATATATATATATAAAAGGTATATTTTAATCTTGATGATAAATGGCAAGTACCATACTCTTTGTCTGTATATTGCATTTAGTTGTTGTCACACAGACATGCAGGGAGTTATGACATATTGTGATTTTAGTACATTGGCAGAAGACCAGGAAAGAACCAGACCATTCTTTCATTAAGCTGACCGCATTTGCTAAAGCACATATCAAGTTGACAGAATCAGTGTATTATAATATAAATTCTGTGTATTGATAAATAATTTTGTGAGAGAACTTAATTACCTTATCATTATCAATTGATATATGAGTGGAGGGATTTTCGAATAAAAATAAAGCTTTACTTTGAACAATCTGTGGCACAGATGCCCACCCACAGAAGATCCTTCATAAATTCGCTCTGGTTCTTGTGAGTTATACATCAGATGTGTGTGTAAAAGATAGATATGAATGAATAGACCTTTTTATGTTCTTCCAGGTACATGGCCATCATCCACCCTCTAAAGCCCCGCCTTTCCTCCACCTCTACAAAGGTTGTGATTTCCCTGATTTGGATTGTAGCAATATTACTGGCTTTCCCTCAGTGCTACTACAGCGTGACAACATTTTATTACCCCAGAACCGTGTGCATGGTCGACTGGCCTGACGACTATGGAGGATCACATCAACTTAGGTGAAAGAACAACTTTGATGATAAAAACACAGACAGTGGCATTTACAACAAATCAGATCTGTCATAAAAACAAAACAAAACACAAAGATAGTGTCTGTATGATTGATACACTCACTGCTAATGGATGTATATGGGGGCTCTAATGCAAATCAGTACACAACAAGTTATTATAATGAACATTTTTGAACATATTGGACTGTGAGCAGTATGTGCATGGTGCAGACAGATGTTTTTTCTTCACACCTTCTGTATGAAAAACATCTGGACCAAAATGTATTTACTCATGACTTACAGCAGTTGTAATCACAGGCTTTTTTATTGACTTTTCTAAAAGATTACAACATTTTCTTCACCATTTTTTAGCTATTTTCACTTTCCAATGTGGTTAATGTATGTTGACAGAGGACACATTTCAGAGGACACATTTCAGAGGACACATTTCCCAACCTGAGGAACATAACTTCACAACACCTGAAACCATTAAACAATCAGCTTCCCTTTCTCTCTTTCCCTCCCTCTGCAGTTACCAGTTTGCATTGATATTGCTGATCTACCTGCTCCCTCTACTGGTGATGCTGGTGACCTACAGTGTTGTTGGCCGATCGCTGTGGGGTGGGCACATCCCTGGAGAGGCGACAGACCATTACCACAGCCAGATAACAGCCAAGAGAAAGGTCCCACCCTTTTAATCTTCTACTGTAGTAAACTATACGTTTGGGCTTTTGACGCGTCACCTCACAATCATCAAAATGCTCACATCACCTGGCTAAGTTTGTCAACTGAACTAGGAATTTAAAATATGGCAACATTGACTTAGTTTGCTTCTTGCTGTGATTTCTCATAGGTGGTGAAGATGATGGTTGTCGTTGTGGTGACCTTTGCCCTTTGCTGGTTGCCCTACCACATTTACTTCATATTGGGATCATTTAACAGAGACATTTATAAACAACAATACATCCAACAGGTTGGCAGCTGCTCTTCTGTCTGTCGGTTAATTATTTTTAGTCTGACATATTTATTTACTGGGGCATCATGTTTACTTTCTTTTTCAGGTGTATCTGACCATATTCTGGTTGGCAATGAGTTCGACTATGTACAATCCCATCATCTATTGCTGTCTAAACCAAAGGTAAAAGTTATATTCACAGACAGAAACTCCTCAGATTCCAGTAAATCTAATTCTCCTCCCTTTCTGAAGGTTTCGTGCTGGTTTCCGTCACGCGTTTGTGTGGTGTCCCTTTATCAAAGTGTCGGAGGAGGACAGGATGGAGCTGCAGCACACCCACACCTTCAGAGTCACCATGACACGCAGCCACCGCAAAGACAGTACATACACACACACCTCCATCAAAATAAACAACACCTTTGATGCAAACGTGGCTGTCAACACTGAGCTAAACACAGAGAGAGATGCTTGCATGCAGCTAAAAAAACAGACAGCAACAAAAACATACAGCTTACACAACACACGTGCAGAGAAGAGGCCGAACAATACAAAATCCCCAGCGGCCAAACTTGTGCAGCACACCCATTGACTACTGAATCAAATCATGATGAGGACATTCATTGGAGCTGACTTGGGGCCAATACGTTTTTTTTGTTAACGAGGAATATAAATGATCAAGCTGATGGTCATATGCGCATGTGAATATATAGTTATATATGAAGTTGCAACAACAAGATAGGCTTATTGTTGCATTAATAGGAAAGTCTGTAGATAACTCCCAACGCCATCATTTACTACTTTTACTGAAGCTCATTCTCCTTCCTTCTCCCTTTATCATAAACACTCTTTCTTATATCACTGACTTTTTACTAACTTTGTCTCTACTTTTGAGAACAGCATGGCATGGATGAACAATCCACTGGCATCAACACCAAGCCTTAATAATGTTGTTTTTGTGTGTTTTCATCTTTCTATTGCCACAGACAAGGGACTTTAAAAATAATGCCTTTTTATCATAGAGACCTATAATTTCTTCATAATCATATATATATGTATATATATATTTATATATATACATATATATGTATATATATACATATATATATATATATGTATATATATATATATATATATATATATATATATATATATATATATATATATATATATATATATATATATATATACCTGTATGTATATTCAGCATTCAAAATTAACAAGTGGTGGAATCAACTATTTTGATGACTTTTATTGAATGATCAGCTAACGTAACAATGGAGTAAAGATTTACTCAACATTTGAACATCTAAACACAAGATAGGACTTCCTGTGTCAAACTATAATCTAAATAAAATCTACCTTTATTGTCACGTACACAGCACAAAGTAAAATATATCCTCTGCATTTCTACATTTTTACATCCTCCTGGTATTAGGAGGAGTGGGCAGCTACTATACAGCACCCTGAATAAACAAAGACTTCTGTGTCTAACATAAATAAAATGCCAACATTGACCAACTTATTATTATCCATTTTAGAAGGAAAATTGACCTTTAATTTACCTTATTCCATAGACTTTGCTGGATCTCCCTCATCATTAGTTATATGATGAACACATACCTGTCACTGTGCAGTACTAGTATTTTGACAAATCTGTCACATGGTGTGCATTAATTTAGTATGTCGCTCATATATTGTGACTTCATTGGTTCATACAACTGTATTTATTATGGTCAGTGCACAGTAGAGCCCAGATTAAAGTCAAAGTGCTGCCACTTAGAAGAATGTGATTTCAAATGTAATCTATTGAGTATATCAATGTAAAATATGCAGGTGAAGTGGAAGTGGAAATATGGGACTTATCCAGTAGGATAATGATGTTGTAAATACTGTAGCCTGTTCGCTGTGACATTTGCGAATGTAGAAAAAAACGTTTGATTCCTTGTAAAAACTTTTGACTTTAAACACAGTGACAAAGTGAAACATCTGTATTGGTTCTTTACACAAAAATGCAGGGTGGTTGTTTGTGGCTTCAATAAACGTTAACAATATGTTTAATAAATGTGACAGTATAAGTATGTGTTGTCAGTTGTCTTCTACACATTGCAATACTTTTTATAGAAGGGAGGTTCAGTGCTGCAAAACAGTAAGCAGGTTTGGAGCTAGTGCCGATTTAATGTTTTGCGAAAGGACCTTTCAGAAGGCCTGATGTGGACAGAGCTTATGTTCCTATTGAACAGTGACCTCTGAACACACCAATACAGGCCTGGACTGGGACAAAAATTCGGCCCTGGACCTTTTGGTCCAGACTGACCCACCACAATCCGCGCGCAGAGCTGTGCCAACTCGGTCCGTTGATGTACTGTACATATAATCACACAAGCCCTTAATAACACTACTATACTGAAATGGGTCATTGTCTCCTTGTCTCTTATTTGATGTAATTTAATCTGAAAATTTCCATAAATAAGTGTTCAAAAAAAAGAAAAGCATGGACAATAAACCATAAACACTGACAGAAAAAAATAGGTAAAGCACATTTGAACAAATTGGAGCTTAAAGAAAGTATATTGATACTTAATACACTTTAACTCTGGTGAACTGCATGCTCAAACCACAGCACCATAAAATAGTGGTTAATTAATCAGGATAGTATATAATTTTACAACATTTTAGAACTAGATTTACACCACACGCTATCTATTATGTCAAGTAAAGTTCATAGACAACGTTTCTGAACATTTAGTGAATGAGTGTTTATCCACAATATCAACATGTTAGCTAGCACACTCACCTGCTATCAATCTCCTCCTCCCCCTCCTGTATGTTGTAACTTGTTTTATTACATTATTTACTCTTATTGTGAAGAGCATGGAAACAGGAAGTGCTTTTACTTTGAAGGCAGAAAGTACAATGATACGTGCTTGTTGACGCTAACTAATGTTGATGTTACGTGTGGAAAATATATACATGTCGGGTGCAAGAGCGCGTTCTCAATGCTTTAACAGTTGTAATGCTGCAGTTCACCAGTAAAGTGAGTCCGTTCATACCAGACTTGCCTTGGTGCTCATTAGAAGCTCCACTTCATGACACTGTGCCACCATGGCAGCGGGAGCCTCACTTTCACTGTCCGACGACACCTGAGAGGGACCCGCCGCGCCCGGCGCAGCCAAAGCCCCGGAGCCGGAGGCTACACCACCGCCGCCGGCAAACATGTTTATTATATTTCTGCTCTTAGCAGCATCAGTTGCAAGAGGTTTTTTTTCTTTTCCCTCAGTTTTTCTTTTCGTTTTTTCTCCATTTTTGCTTTCTCTTCTCTCTCACAGATTGCTAGTGATGTGTCATTAGCTCATCATTAAAGGTGAATGGACGAGGGGGGGGTCTGGAAAATGCGTGGGCGGGACTACTGGGCCTATCATAGGGCCACTGGGCCACTTATGCGTCTTTACATACAAAAAAAAAAAAAGGTCAGCCACTGCCGGCCCATTACTGACCGGCCCACCGGGAAAACTCCCGGTACTCCCTATGGCCAATCCACCACTTCCGCCCTAGGCTCCACCAGAGAGGGCAGCAGAGGGCACCGAGACCAGCCTGCCTTCTATCAAACTGGCTCAGACCAACGGCAGTAATGGGAGCAGTTTTGCTCTCGGAAATCTGAGCCACCATGATGCCTCTGTGACAGGCTCCTAGCGCAAAGCCTCCACCCTGTCCCCAGATGAGCGGCCCAGTAGGCAGCCCTCTGCAGGCATACACTCCTCAGCCCCTCTGGCCTCACCAGGCTTCCCCTTCACTGGGGGCTACAGCCTCCCTCCTCTGGGCCTCAACCCTGTCCTGTTGGGTGGGTCACTGGGGCACCCGATCTTCATGGGTGCAGGTTTGCCTTACTTCCAGCCCCCCCACACTCAGTTGAGGGACCCCAGTTACATCTACCCAGATCTCTTTGGCTTTGGCAGAGCCAGCAGCGTCCCCACCTCCTCTTCCTCCTCCTGCTCCACGACAACCACTGCGGCCGCGATCTCCTCTTCCTCATCATCTTCTGCATCGGTCACAGCTGCCAGTTCAGTCCCAGGAGCCCTGCCGCCGTTCATGCTGAGCCCCAGCATGGTGGGCATGACCGGGATGCTGCTGCCGGGCTTCCCTCTCTCTTACAGTCCATCTCTGGCCAGCCTGTACACGGGGTCGATTCTCCCCGGTGGCCTTCCGGGTTCAGCCGCCACCCCTGGGCCAGCTGGAGCCAGCTTCCTCTCCCAGTACCCTCCCACTGCTGCCTCCAGTTCCTCCTCATCGTCTCCTTCCTCCTTCTCCCCTTCAGCACGGTCTGAGGGCCACCGGGGCCCAGTGCTGATCAATGGCAGGAATGGCAGCAGCGCCAGCAGCTCGGACGATGACGATGATGTAATCGAGGTGAGGGGACAGTGACGGACGGATGATGCGGTTGTTCGAGCGAGCTTCAATTTAAAAATCATCGTTCATCATCGGATGAAGAAAATAAAAATGTAGAAGACTTTGGGCTTCCAAAACTGGCATTGAAATACTAATCACTGGACTTAGAACTGCTGAGTTTGGGCCTGCAGTGACCACAAATGGCCACTAGTTGTAGTGTTGACGTTAGAGACTCTAGTTCTGCAGCTTTGCTAAATGTGGACTTGTTGCTTTTTTAAAGCTAATTCAAAAGATGACGTAGGGTGGAGTTGCTGGGTTGATAATTGATTTAGCTGGTAGTAACATTTGTTAAATATCAGTAACGGAAATGGTATTGTTTGTCAGTTGTTAAATATTACTACTGAATATTTCTTCAAATGGTAAAAAGAAAAGGTAAAAAGATCAAACGGAACTTTAAAAAAACATTTTGATTGAACTGAATGATTCACTGCCAGGACACAGGGGTATTGTACGTTTTTGTTCTTAAAGAAAAGAGAGAGAAAAGGAAGCGGGATGGAAGAGGCGGTGGCGGCTTGTTGAGGATGACGTTAAAGACGATTACTGAAACCTTAAATTTCTAATGAAAGAATGTATGCTTAAACAAATGCCTTTTAAACCAGGCCTTTTTTCAGAAGACTCCTTCTATTTAGGTATCAGACATGGGAAGAACTGATTCCTCTTATTATTTTCTTCTTTGCGTTTTATATTTACTTTTCAAAGAAAAACCATTGCCTAAAAAACAGCCAGATGAAAATAAGAAGAACAAAACAAACAAACTGTGTTCTTGTGAGGTGTCCTCCTCGTAGCGGAGAACCAACCAACAGAAAATGCCTTTTTGCCTCCATCTTTCTGAATGTTAACTGTGAGAGAGGAGAGGTAAAGAGAGACAGGCGCTCACTGCGGCTCTCTGAATCTCACCCACAGGCTTACTGTAGCCTAGCGAAAAGCGATGTAAAACACTCACTCAAGCCTATATCCTGTTTGTATTTGTGCGACCCCGGAGGAACGAATCTTGCAAACCCCAGTTTTGGTTGCGCATGTGTCGTTACTGTGTCGTGTTCTTAAGGGTTACAAAAGGAACAACAACAAAATATATATAGCTCAGTTTGGTCACATATTCCACCTCTGCTCTGCGGTTTGTATCTCCCTCTCTCTGTCTCATCTCCTTTTGGGAACAGAGGTCATTGTGAAACCAAACAGTTTTTTGTGTGTTTTTGGAGAGAGAGACGGTGTAGCGTTCGAAGAGGGTCACGTCTTAAGAGACCAAATAATGTAGAGCAGATTCGAACTCCACCGCAGCAACACGCTCCGTCTACAGCGTCCTCACAGTCGAGGAGTACATGTCCGTCTCTCCGTGACCTTGCAGGCGACGCTGTACGCTGCACTGCACTGTACAAGAGACACAGACCTGTATACCTGTGGACCGGCTGAGAGCTGGGAAAGCTTCACGGGACCCAGTTCCCTTTTGATTAACCATAAAACCAGCAAATCCACTTTGGTCTGCGCTGGTCTCGTGTGGGAAGTCTTCTCCTCCAGAATGGCCCCGGAAAGAGCTTTTTAAAAAAAGAAACACCAGCTCTTTGGTTGAAAAATAAATTAAAGTAAAGACTGATCATTTCCTGTTCTTTAGCTTCCATGTCATTTTTTTGTTTGCTTATGTCAAATTTGTTGTTCTCTTCTTTTTTTCAATATTTGAATTCACCAAATGTATTTATTTATGATATTTATTCATTTTTATTTTTTGTAAATTTTTTTTTCTTTCCCTTTTGTTGCTTTTCCTTTTTCTTGTTTGTAATAGTGTTATTGTCATATTACCATTGTTGTTACTACAGATGGAAATAACTTTCTTGTGATTTTTGTGGCCCAGCACATCAACCAATAAGTGCGTTACTGTGCATATTAAGAGCCAGAGTAGCATCTGTGAGAAGGGTTGATTCATTATCATATCCCATTTGTGATAAGTCTGATCAGCTCTTGATTAAGAGGAACCTAAAAAATACAAAAAAAGGACATCAGGTATAAATTGACAATAACGCAATACTGAGCTGTGAGCTTAAAAACCCTTTTCATCCGTATGAGCTCAGATTCCTTCGTTGGAATATCCTGCCTGTTCACAAGTTTGTTTGCAATTGGGATGCAAACCTTAAGTATGTAAAGACAAGAGACATTTGAGTGCATGTAAACGAAGCTCATTCACTAGTAAAGAGTCAGAACGTGAAGCAGTCCAACCGCTCATTGTCTAAAGAGAAAGAAAATAATGATATTAAGTGTTCTTCTGTCTTAATGTTCCGTGGTTCGTTGTCGTATCACCAGAAAATGTCCATGCGTGTCGATGTCCAACGAGCGAGTTTCCTCAGAGTTTAATTGTTCGGCTGTCAGCTCTGCGTGTGACGTGCTGACCGACTGCTCTTTTATTTCACAGCTTTCTACTTGAATTTACATATTTATTTATACAAATCGCTTTGAGCCATGCCAACTGTCTGAATTCCATTTTTAGCCGAGGAGTTAAAGCTGCTGTCTTCGAGGTTTGGCTGTTGTTGAAGCCTGTTGTGGATCATGTGTATGACCTTGGACTACTTTTAGATCCTTTAATTTTTTTGCTTTTTGAAGTTTGTAAATAAAAAGAAACATGTTCTGAATAATACGTTTCTGAATTTCTTTACAATAGTAGTATGATGTAGTGCTTAATGCCCCTTTGTCTCTGACACACACACACACACACACACACACACACACACACACACACACACACACAGACTCGCAGGCAACCGCGCGCATGTAGTGGACAACAATAAACCACTCTTACAGTCGCACGACAAGAGTTTAATGTGCTCTCGAATACAACCCCTGGTAACCACATGTAAACAATGGCATATTTATGCAATTTTAACACTGTAATCTGTTCATCCACGTTAGCTTGACAGAAGTTCCTAAACTCCGCTTTTCTTTTCAAACTGGGATGGAGATTGTCCCCGTCTAGCTTCATGCAGCTGGGCTTTAAGGCTACAAATGTTCTTTTGCATATCTCTGTTCTTTTCTTGGGGATGATCCAAGAAAGTCCTCCTTGTTTTCCAGCTGGACCTTGATGTTTTCTTTCTTCTGTCCTTGTCTTATTCTGTGTGCTTGCCATTGAAATAGTTAAAGTTGTCTCTGAACCAACAAGGAGTGAATGAAATTTGAATGAACACAACTTGTTTTCCTTCTATTGAAACATACACCCGAAGGAATAATATTGAATAACTCTTGAATTGAGGTTAAATTAATAAAACTAACACAAGCTTTGTTTCCCACAGAATCTGAACTTGCAGGTTCAAAGCAGAGTTTGACCTCTAACATAGCACTAATTCATCTCACCATGGCTTTATGTTAGCAGCTTTGTAATTAGTGAGCCATAGAGGTGACCTTCTGAATGCTTCTTAACAGTGTTGACATTCAGGTTTATTATGCAAGATATGTGTAAATTACTCTCAAACGTTTTGGTTAATAGGCAGACAATTTTCTGCAAGCCTTTATTTTGTAAGTGTCTTTTTATGTTTTATGTCCTTTATTTTCTGTCAAGACCGGAAGTAAATGCAAATCTCATAACTTGACTTATGAATACATGTTAATTGTTCATTATGAATACATATAATAAATAGTATAGTAAACTCAGAATCAGACTTTAGCCGAATGAGACAGGATGTATTTATTATTTCTGTGTTTATTAATCTCATACGTCTGTGACTTTTCACATCATTAAAGCTTCGACTACCTGCAGTTATTCAGAGAAACATGCATTCACACAACGAGAGAAGAAGTCTGGTGTTACTTAAAAAAAACATGTTTAATAGTTTACAACTCTGTTAATAATTAAATTACCAGTAAATAATGCTAATGTAAAACATATTCATTAACCCCTCAGTAAAGAAGGTCACATGTGTATTACTTTCTCTAACCTCAAAAATGTATTTTATAACATTAATCTTTTTTTTTATCAGCTTCAGTTTATTAAAATCATAACTCAAACTGCTACCAGCATTTCTTCTTTAAAGTCACCATCATGTCATCCATTTGTGTTAATACAGTCTATATTTAATCAGAAAGGCGAGAACATAGAATTCAATTGTTTGTTTTTGTTTTATTAATTTGTTTGGGATAACCTGATCACCAGGAGAATACCCAACACTATTAGGACTAATTGGAGATAATCATTTAGTTTCCAAAAGCCTAAAGTGAATATTGCCAATACACAGTGCTACAACAGGGTAAATCACTTACCACTGTGTAGCTCTGTGTGTTTATTCAATTCAATTCAGTTTGTACAATCTGTACACACAAGACATCCCTGTCCTGGGACCTCACATCGGATCAAATAAAAAACTTTCACAGGGAAAAAAGGGGAGAAACCTTTGTGAGAGCAACCGAGGAGAATCACTCTCCCCGGATGGACGGAAGCTATAGATGTCATGTGAACAGAATGAACAACGTAAAAAAAGTTACAGCACATTCGATCCAGACAGCCACGATCCATGAAAACTTGAGGCGAGAAAAGGAAGAGCCTGATCAGGAAAAACTCCCCAAAAATAAAAAAAAACCTTTCACAGGAAAAAAAGAAAAGAAGGAAGAGACCTTCGTGAGAGCAACCAAGGAGAATCACTCTACCCCGACGTAACAGAGTCCTAATCGCTAAGATGCATCATTCTATTCCTAAAGGAGTAGGGGGGTGGAGGGCTCTGGCCGTCGGCGCCGTGTGTTGGCACCGTCTCCGCCTGCGTCTGCTTGTCCCGCATTTTTTTTTTCATTTTCTCTAATTCAACCTCTCTTGCCTGCATCCTCCTGCCAAAGGCGCCTCGACACTTTTTTTTTAACTTCAGACAGATGTCCTCCAGGAGCGTTTGTTCGTCGCACACCTCTCCGAGTTGGGCCAGCAAGCTATAATTTCGGTTCAGCTCGGCCTTAAATTTTTCTTCCAGAATTCTCTGGGTTGTCTCGGTCGCTTGTCTCATGGACAGAATGGTCTTCTTTAGGTTCCTTTGGTGCATTCTGTCCAGAGAAGCATACTTCTTTTTTCCAGGGCTCTTCTTGGATGCTGAGCTGATTGTTTGTGTCATTAAGCTTGGAAAGGAGATTCTCGTTAGTGATGTTGAGATTCACCATCTCCTCCTTCAACTCTTTCACCTCGCTCTGGTGCTTATCCTGAAGTTCTTCTAGCTCCTGTTCCTTCAGGTCCTTGTCTTTCGCTGCCATTTCCAGAGACTTGATGTTAGCCTCCAAGGCTTCATTGTTCCGGAGGCGTTCGGGTTTCTCCCTCAACAGCTCGTTTTGTGTCTCTCTGAGTCTCAAAGACAAATCCTCTTTCTCCTGGCAGAGATCGAAGATTGTTTTCTTTGACTCAGAGAGTTTCCCTGCCTCTGCCTCATATTTTGTAGCCATTTTGTCACGCTCCTTATTGCTGAGGGACGCTTTGGATAAAAGCATCAGCTAAATTAAATGTAATGTAATGTAATGTCATCAGTCCCTCGCTATTTAAGTCCTCCACTTGCACTTGTTCCCTGCCAGATTGTCCTGTGTGTTACTGCCGAGCGCTCCAGCGTTATTTCTGATTACAAGCTCTTGTATGGCTGTTCTGACCCCAGCGCCTTTTGCATTGTTTGCCTTTATGACTGATCTCCTGGTGTTGAGCCTGCCTTAACTTGAGTAAACTGAACTGTCCTGGTCTATCTGGGTGCGGTCAAATAGTCAAAAATGACCTCTTAACGTCTTAAACAATTGTCCTTGCCCTCTGTGGAAAGCGTCACAGGGTCAAGGAAAGATGTGAAGGAGAATTCACGAGTTAGGAAAAGACAACCGCGGTGTTTAGAGAATCCGAGACTCTACTTTTACTACATAATTATGATGCGACGGCAGGCGGATGTTAGTGACGTGGGTCTGCAGGGGTGAAACTACAATGTTCAGAAGATGGACTACAAAAAGAAGATGGCCTTGGTGTATGAGCAGAGGAGGACAACTGCAAGGAGGGAATAGGGAGACATGAACTCATGTGTATATGACTGTTAATAAACGGCCACTCACACGGTGGAGTTTCCATGTGTGTGAGACCTCCATGTACATGTTTATTTATATAGAATTTAGATCAAATTAGACATGAAACCAACAACCATTGTGTAAATCCCAAAGATTCCCCAACCTTAATTTTGCAGGTTACTTAAAATGATAGCGGCGTCATAAACACCCCACCAAAAGAGGATACAAGATAAGATATGATACGATACAAGATATTATGATGGATGCATGTGCTTCCATTTCAAGAGTGAGGTGTGATAAAGTCTGAATGATAACAAGGAGTATCTTGTTTCATTTGATTAATGTCCTGCATCTGTCTTTGCAGAGACAAATGTCTGAGTTAATGCAGCTCGAGCTCATTTGCATGGTTATTAAATTGCAGAACCTGACTGCCTGTTTCGGTTTTGTTTGTACACCTGCGCTATATCTCATTTCAGCCATAATGTTCTAATTTACCATCAACAATGACTACAATGCAAAACTCACACCACGATCACCTAGAACTAGGATTTTCTAACAAGATTGTGCTTCCTATAAACCAGCTTATACTTTGCGTAATCATCAACCATGGACGGAGACAAATCAGTCGTCGGCTGGTGGTAGTATCTCTAGAGTGCATGGGTCTTCAAGTTATGAATAAAAGTGTTGTATGAGTGCTTAATTATGGGAAGTGCATATAATGTACCACAAAGCAAAGTAAATATATTATCTTGGGTTGTTTGCTGTTTATATTTAGTGATGCTTGAGCTCGTTATCTTTCTGTTTCTGTAAACTGAGTGAAGGTTGCTGTTTAGTCGGTGTCCTTGTCCCATGTTTTCTTGCTACAACATTTGTATTTGATTTTTCTTTTTAGTAAATGTGAATTGAGTTCCAATTGTTCAAATGAATGTGTCTGCGTTGTTTTGTGTCTTTATTCCATTATTATCAGAGTATAATTTGCTTTAGGAAAGAAAAAAGGAAACACTTGTTTGGAGATTAAAGGTGCAAATTACCCATTTTTGTGAACAATACTATCAGACTAAAGTAAAAGAAATGTGTGACCTTATGTCCCTTATTATTAATGCAGTATTTCCACAGGAAAGAGAAATACAACTTCCACATACAAGTACAACGCCTCCCAAAGTGTAGAACAAGGTACTTCACCTGAGTATTTCATTTTCCTGGGGCGTTATACCACCATCAGAATCAGAATCAGAAACCGTTTATTGCCAGGAATGTTTGCACAAACGAGGAATTTTGTTAGGCGGAAGGTGCATACATTAAACATTAGACGAGACAAACAACAATCAACAGCCAACGACAGCAACAGTGCAATGATGTTTAAATCAATTATAGATAAAGATAAAGTGCTCAGACAACAGATAACATTAATATAAGTGTATGTTAAAGTGTTTTGTGTGTTTAAGTTAAAGTTAAAGTTAAGTGTATGTGGCATGAGTGTTTAAATATGAAGTGTGCAGTGGAGTGACCGGTAAGAGGAGAGAAAGGAAGAAAAAAATGGTCCGAAAGAATTGTCCGAGAATAATAATCTGCAACCTCTTACAATACAACTCTTGATTGACACAGGTTTGTCTTTATTTAGGGACTGATTGATTGACAGTGTTGGACAGATACAGTCTGGGTTTTGTGAACAGAAGCAGAGTTTAAAGTGTCTGTATGATGTGGGGCTGCCTTTTAGACATTTGGGGAACATCTGAAGGCAGAGTAGTTCAGGACCTGCAGTAGAGGCTGGCCCTCTTCATCATGGCAGTAATGAGTAGTAGTAGGAATGGAAATAAAACTTTACTGGGGCAGTTTT
Organism: Taurulus bubalis; assembly: GCF_910589615.1. NCBI lineage: Eukaryota > Metazoa > Chordata > Actinopteri > Perciformes > Cottidae > Taurulus > Taurulus bubalis. Next base: position 17,975,718 of record NC_136592.1, on the reverse strand, counting down.
GGACTGGTGTTAATATGTCACAAGAATTTGAACTGTAGTTAACAAATATGGCTGTAAAATGTAGCATCTCACATCACAGTCTAGGATTTTAAAAGGTCAACCACTACAATGAAAAAGTATATATGAGTGAAAGTATAAATTTACCAGTTGTTTCAGTATAATTAACAGCAAAAATAAGATCTTTTGATTTTATTGCAGAGAAAATAAATATTCGCCTTTGCATGAATTGTGCTACTTGACTGAGCCTTACAGTAATTCACTTAAACAACCTCCTGAGTTTTTAAGGGCATATGGAGTACAGTGAATGAGTACCGGGAGAAGCTTTATTTCCAAAAATGTTTAAATTCCCCTTTAAGTTTGGCCATTGTTGTTCCAATGGCATCTATGTTAGCACCGCATTCCTGTATCACGGCTGTTGCTAAGTAACTTAGCTCACTGTGATGATGAGGGTAGCCAGAACATCTTAAGACAACTACAACAACAACGTATCAATAGTTGTGATAGAACCAACAACAGGATTTTTACTTCGTATACAAGTGCACATTAGAGTAGAATAGGATTGTTGTCATACATTTGTCCAAATCTGCACATTTAGCAAGCATTATTGCAACAGCAATATTTTTGCCCAATACAAAAATAAAATAAATAGCAACAATGTATGTATAACATATTGTATCACATCTGGGTGAGATATTACACCTTTTAAAGCAAAAATATTCCCTTTAACCTCATTACACATTAATATTTAACCGCATATTCCTTTTACATCTTGATGTAGAGACAGTCAGTATCCTGCAGCAGACAGCAGACACACTTTGGAAACTTTGGTCTAAAGCTCTGTTTCTATGTCCCTGCATTTACTGAACATGTTGCAAGGATAAACGTTTCTCTGCAATGCTTTTGGAAATTGTCTTTCAACTATTGTACGTGGTACATTGTAACAGACTGCAATTATCAGAGGACTCCTCGATATGGCGATGATAAAAAGCTCATGTGTGGACTCTTTTTTTTTAATCTGCCCTGTACATTTCTTTTTACAAGAGTTAAATGTGTGTGTCTTATCTATAGAGATAAGTGTAACCTACAAACAATCTTAAGAGTCTGGGTATTGTTACATGGGTTATTATAAGATAATCTAACTACAACATAGTGCCTCACTCTCTGCTACCAAACACAGCAGAGAAAAATATCTCCTCTCTGGATCATGTAGACGGCGAAAGCAGCTACAGGAGCGTGTTACATTGACTGGACTGGTTGGCTTTAGGAGGACAGGAGACAAGGGGAGGAGAGGGTTAGGGTTAACTCAGAAAAGTGGGGAGATAATGGCAAGATAGAAGACATATTTTTTATTTGTTGTTCAGCTCCTGTCTCAGGCGGCAGCCCACCGCTGTGATGAGCGCAGCTCCTTTCCCACTGCCGTCCTCCGACAGCAGGAAGTTGACGTTACACTGAGGAGCCAGTTCCTTTACTGTCTGATGCATGAACTTAGAGAAACTAGACAGAGACAAAATATTTGACAACATGTTAACAGGGAAGTGATGAAGATTGTACCAAATAGGAAAAAAATACAGTGAGTGAGAGCAGCAGGTTACATTTTTGACAAGTTAAACAACAACTTGCAGGTTTCAGAAAGCCAGTAAGACCTGTATGAGCAAAGAGATGGACTTTTCTGATTGTTCGTCTCCCATGAATGACATTTCCACTTCAGTGATGGTGAAATGATAGGATTGGACAATTTGTGTATGCCATGTGCTAAAACTAACATGACTTAAAAGACAGGAAGTGGAGTAAGAGAATTCATTTAACTTCAGGTATCTCTCTTGTGTTGAGCAACTGTCAACACATCTCATACATGATTAGTGCATCAGTAAAGCATCACTCAACAGGGGCACTCATTTGTTGAGCTAAAATGACCTGCAGCTCATCATTGTTGTCCATGGCTGGTTGAGCCTGCTTGTGTATGTATCTACTCGTCGGCTGCGAGCAATTTCCACACCAAGGGATGAAAAATACAGTTGTCATGTAAATAAGGTAAACAAGTGTCTAAACAAGTCCTTCTGACAAGTCAATGTATCCTATCTCTGTGTCTTAGACCCTTGAGTGGGGAGTGAATAGTTTTCTCTGCTTCTGATGAATTAACTCACTGTGGATGTAGTTTGTAGAGTGTCCCGTCCACCGCTACAGTGATGTTCAGATGGTCCAGTCCCCGGTTCTCTCTGATCTTATCGACCACAGCCGCCATTCCTGCCCCACACAGCTGAGCTGCACGACGTGACACTGCCCCACATACCTGTATAATAATGAAAACCATTATCGTGACTGCAACACTTAACTGACGTTGTTGTCACAGTTTGCTGATCCAGAAAATATCATATTCCGCCACACAAATTGGAAATTAATCTTAACATGTCTGTTTCTGATGACACTGTTTCTGCTGACACTCAGCTGACACTGACCTTTTTCACAAGACAAGAGTGATAACAATGTACTGTGGGGCTTAGATTCCTTCACAATGTCCATTGTCCACCATCTACACTCAGTTTCCAGTTTATTAAGTACACATAGCGAAAATAAATGTAGCCTAATAAAACATGAATGCAATAAATCATACTTTCATAAAGGATGTATTGTTCATTTGTATTGCAATTGTATTAGAAAGGTGTTGATTTAACTGTATGGGCAGTTTATAGATAGGTATGTGTTACCAATAAAATGTCAAATGGGTGTTAATTCTCTTCAAAATCCATTTGAGATGCAATACGGGCAATGCGTTTGTGATGATAACTTGAGACTGGATTAGATACTAAACATGCTTGCGTGCTACGGTTTTAAAATTCGAAAAACACATTATAATATAATTATTATTTATGCGCACACATATGTATCTTGCTATACCTTACCTCTTTAACTATGATACTGTCCTCACAGGTGCTGTCCAGCCCTAAGTGTTGCAGGATGGATCTCACTTGCAGCAAAGCCAATCTGTCACTGGAGAAATTACAAATACATAAAGACTGAGCCATTAGCAAAAGAAAAGTTTAACTCAATTCAAGAACAACTTTAAAAGGAAAAGAACATGAGTAGCCAAACAGTGAAATAAGAAAAGATAATTAGTTGCAGATGCTGTTGTACAAAATGAGATGCAATCTACTGAGACTTTCACAGCTTGGATGTAAAAGTCCAGATTACTTTTTGCCTCCTTGAGTAGACACAAACAAAGTGCTCATTATTCTTACCTCTCTATCTGTGAGAGGTACTTTGTCTCGAAGATGCCTCTGGTCTTCAGTGTTTCAGAAATCTGTCCTCTGAAGAGGAATCCTCTTTTGGTCATATCCATTAGGATATTTCGCACAATTTCGCCGAGATACATGCCGCTGCACATTTTCTCATATCTGTTAAAACACAAGCAAGCACAAAACATGCATATAAAGGGGTTCTATCTTAATAGACATGGATGTGTGTCTGTGTGTGTGTAATTTGAACCTTTGTTTCCCAGGATTGAGGGAGAAGTCATCCACAGTGCGATCATACTCTGTCCTAATGTCGTCAAGACATCCATTGTCTCCGAAAGCCCCCCACTCCATGTTGACACACATCTGGCCCTCATCTCCATCTATCATCTCAATGTTCCTCATCTCCTCCATGTAACATGCATTGCTGCCAGTGCCTATAATCAGAAAGAAACCTTAGATTGACAGCAAACAGAAACATACATATTTATCAAAATAGAGTGAATATAAGGTAAACTAACCAGCAATGAGTCCAATCTCACAGGTGGGTTCTTCGTAGGCACATGTCATCATGGTTCCCACTGTGTCGTTCACTACCGCCACAACATCCAGGTCAAATTCCTAAAGAAGCAACACATAATGTGACACCATTCCACAGCCCACACATATTTTACTGAATGATGCTGCTCCTCATATCCTACCTCTCTCCTCTTGATGGCATCCCTCAACAGACCCACCACATCTTCTCCTTCACAGTCTGTTGCCTTGAAGCCCTTGGTCCAAGTCACCAGGATGCCCTACACACACGCACACATTTTTTTAAATTCAATTTTCAATGAAAGATTGTCACATTTTGCATAGGATACGAGAATGTCCTGTTCTGATCAGGGCTCATAGCACTCTACGTTTGGGCTCCTGAAACAGTGTTGCTAAATACTTTAACACAAAACAGTGGTTTGGATTTTCCTCTTGGCAGAGGCAGTTCAGCATATCCGAGAGGGAAGAAGAGCTGTACACTCACAGCATCCAGGCTGGTCTGTCGGCAGGGGAAAGAGAAGGTGAAGCCAAGAGGAAGACGAGTGTTCTTCATCCCCATGTAGTCCAGGAAGTCACTGATACACTGCACAATGTGATCAAACAACTGGAAGAAGAAAGATATGACAATATATGAAACTACAGTATTTATTTATTTTAAATATTTCTGCTCCATTTTGAGTTTCCAGTTAATATTATTTTACTGATAAACTCCAATACTGATTACTCGCCAGATTAATCAGATCTCTCTTTTAAAAGTTTCAATCAATTCATGTCCCATAGTGAATCAACTAAAGTTAACACTATTCATTCCAATCAAGTAGACACTTAATAATAACCCAGATCAATTTGCAACAACCTCTAATCAAGATGCAGGAGAGAACCATAAATAACGAACATTATCCGACTGAGCGGTATTTGATTTTGCAGCGTGATCAAAGTTTAGGACTTTGTACTTGACTCTGGACTTTAGGGTTGGGCGATAATTAAATATGATAATTTATCATATTCTAATGGCATCATATCGAGATGAAATCATATATCGATATATTCAGATACAATTACAAAATGATTAAAACAACCACACACTTACTCAAATTTCTTAATTAAAATCTTAATACATTGAGAAAATACTGAGTACTTTTCAAGTATTAATTCACACAGATTACCGTGAGGTTATTTCATATAGACTATTCATTTATTAAAAAAATTACCAGAAAACATGCTATATTTTGAGATATTGTTAACGTGATTTTGGCCATATCACCCAGCCCTAAGGTTGGGCTACTTTTGGGGTAAGAGAAACACATGCAGAAGTAAGATGAGGATGAAAAGGCCAAAGGTGACAGACAGGATTAGCCTCAACTGGTAAACAAATTCAAATCTACGTTTCGACTCAGTGCTAATCTCGAAAAAGTCTTCCTCTAACCTATCGACCTTCTTCTCTGCGTCTATCTTATCCACTTACCACTAAGCGTCACAACCCTGACTTCCTCCCGAACTATGCTGATCTTTACAGTACCAACAAGCTAACAGGAGGTTAAGTTCAAAGTTTCTCACCCACCCGTCTGACTTTCACTAGAAAGCATTGTCTGCATTACTTCCGTCCAACACAGATTAACGGATGAAATGACTGATGGATCTCACCTCCTCTCCTGTGCCCTGCATCACTTCTAGAGGAATAGAGTAGATCTTGTTGTGCATCTCCACTGTTCTCCTCTTGCCAGAGCGAATCTTGACTAAAAGAACTCTAAAGTTGGTTCCTCCCAAATCCAAAGCCAGAAAATCGCCATGTTCTGAAAAACGAAGCAGGCAGACAAACAGATAAATTAATTAAACAGTAACCAGAGATATGCTTTAGGATGTCAATGTGGAAATCTAAATTTTTGTCTGCATTTGAGAGGAATTTTCCAAATAACTTTCAATAGCATTCCTTGCTTAGTTTGTTTGTTTGTTCACCCTCTAGGATGTTACTATTGTTGGCCATGTTTGTATTCGATTAAAAACAAAATAGAAAGCTCAGGTTTTGAATGGAGCCAATGCTTTGTATGTATGAATGAATGTATGTATATGCATCTGGATGTGTGTGCGTGTGTCACCTGAGCCATCAGGAGTGCTGTATACAAAAGTTGGCAGCATTTTGACAGTAGCTGCTTCCTGAGTGCTCTTTGAAAGGCCATTTTGGATCTCTATCCTCATTTTCTTCTTTACCTGGAGGAATTTAGGAATATCTTCAATAGTAATGTAACACACAGTGAATGGTGCCCACAAACAAACACATACAAATACAAAAACTACGTCATCTCCCTGTCCTCACCTCCAGCAGTTGTTCTATCGTTAGGCGGAATTCGGACAACGTTTGGGTAATTTCTCGTGAGTGTTCAGCGAGTCGGTAGGCCACAGCTGTCACCATTGCTGCTCCTTTTCCACTGCCGCTCTCTGACAGCAGGAATCGAATATCAGCGTCTGGGACTAAACGACGGACTGTCTTATGAAGACGACGTGCATATCTGAAATACATATAAGATAGTTTAATTAGGAGAGAACATTTTTCATCAGAAAGGGTTATATAAATATGTAGTAAACCACCTCCAAACACCTAAGGGCAGATTGCAACTCAAACATCAAAAAAGCAATGCAACATAAATGTAAATATCTTTATTCTTAATTTTACTTACTGTGGGTGCATCTTGTATAGCGAGCCATCGATCCCTACAGTGGTTCGGAGACGTGCCACGCTTTTGTTCTCCTTGAGCCTCAGTAGGATGCCTGCCAGCACGGCAGCGATCAGGTTGGCAGAGCGGAAAGACACAATGGCACAAACCTGAAGGAGAGAAATTCATCAAGCAGCACATCCAAACTTAATGAACTGCAGAATAAGATAAACTAATTTGTTTTATTTTACCCCTTTTCAGATATTACAACATGAGATACATATATATATATATATATATATATATATATATATATATATATATATATATATATATATATATATATATATATATATATATTTATAACAAGATATGTTGACAAAATATATAGCAGAATAAATTGACATTAATATGTTAACAAAAATCAAAATAAAAAATGTAATTCGGTCTTTAAATAGTTTGTTTAATTACTACATTAAGCGGCATCTCTGAAAAGATGGATTCACAAGATTCAAATGCTATTTCAGCAACAATACACACATGCTGCACAGCAATGCAGTCATCATTTGAGGGATCCACTCCAAGTCTGATTAAAGTCTCTCTGGCCCTGTTCAACCCCTCCTTACTCCTAAACAGGATAGAAAAAAAAGCAATGCTGGGATGGAAATATATATCATTTAAAGTTTTGTCTAATCTACTCAGTTGAAAATATGCATGTTATTTACATGGAGTGTGACTTACTTCTCTATGGCCGAGATTTGTTTGGTCTCCAACTTCCCCTTAGTAAGAAGCTCAGGGGTGATCTTTCCCTCGAACAGCATGCCTTCTCTGGCCATCTTCACCAGGATGAGACGAACCAGCTCCCCCATGTACATACCACTGACCAGCTTTTCAAATCTACATTGTGAAAGATAAAACGAGAGGTGGGTAAAACAAACTCCCAAAAAACGTCTGGTTAAATATTCTGAGTTTTGTATTATTATCACTTTAACTTAATTACCAAATAATTACTGTTCTTTACTGTGGATAATGTTTACATACCTTTTACAGCCCATATTTAAAGGGGAAATTGTAGTTATCCGTAGCAGTGATAAAATGTGCGTTAGCACTGAATGAGTTTTATTGTGTTTATGTTTATATGTGTATCGTTAGTCTTTTGGAGAACCAAACATAAAGGATGGAAAGTGGTACATGGGCTGCATTTATAGCACTCAACACACATGGCAGCCTTCACCCATTCACACACACACCCATTCATAGACTAGTGGCTGCCATACATACATGCTCATCAGGAGCAATACATATGTACACTCAGGAATATGGGGGTCAGTATCGCGCTGAAGGATATTTTGACATGTAGACTGCAGGGACCATGGATCAAAACCACCGAACTTCCTAGTGGACAACCGCTCGACCTCCTGAGTTATGTCCTATTTTTGGTAACCCTGAAATCGCATGGGGCCTCAGCAGTGGAAACAGCTGATTGAGTTACTGACAGCTAATCCTCAGATGGTTCTGTGGTTCCTTCGCAGCTTAAAAAGATGAACATGAACGAAACTGGAATAAAAACCGTCACTGTAATAGTTTTGGTTTGACGTACAGCTGCTGGCCGGGATTGAGAGAGCCTCGGTCAATCTCTCTGTCAAACTCTGTCCTGATGTCCTCCAGCCTGCCGTCGTCTCCGAAGGCTCCCCACTCAGTGTTCACACACATCCTGCCCTCGTCTCCCTCCACTAGGTCAATGTGACGCAGCTCCTCCATGTAGCACGCATTTGTACCCGTACCTAATCAAAGAGAAATACATACATCCTGATAGTTTAGTCTCATTTATATTCTGCTTCTCATATTTGAGTACTAGATTCCATTTTACTTGAACAATGCAAAGTACACTCATGACTATTGTAATGCACATTGTTTTAGTACCGATGATAATGCCAACTTCACAGCGTTGGTCATCGAAACCACAGGTCATCATCGTTCCCACAGTGTCGTTCACTACGGCCATGATGTCAGCCTCATAGTCCTGAAACAAATGAAAGCAGACACACGTTTGCTGTCATCTGAGTCATTCTGCATCCCAGTTTGACTCAAACTAAATGTATAAGTTGATAACATTGTCAAATGAGACAAAAGACAACTCACTCCTCGCTTCTTAATAGCTTTGTTGAGCAGTTTGACAACATCCATTCCCTCCACTCCACTGGCCTTGAAACGCTTTGTCCATGTGATCAGAAAGCCCTGAAAACAACAGAGAGAGACACAGAAGTGAGAAGAGGAAAGAGACAGATGTGACACTTAACGGAGACTTGGTTTTGTTGGTCAGAACCTGGAACACACACTATTGTAGATCAGGTCTCCATTACAACTCAGAATGCAAATGGCTGCATGGTGATAGTCACATATATGACTACAAGATAATAATAATAATAATAATAATAATAATAATAATAATAATAATAATAAATGGAAAGTGTTGTGTGTCACTACATTTTTATTATTATTCGTTTCACCTCATCTAGTTTAGTCTGCTGGCAGGGGAAGGAGAAGGTAAACCCGACCGGGAGTTTCTTGTCTTTGATGCTGTGTTTTTCCATGAAGTCCCCGAGACACTCTGCAACATGGTCAAACAGCTGGAACACAGGTGGAGAGATGGAGAGGTTGTCTCAGGTTGAACTGAAGTGTGTGTGCGTGCGTGCGTGTGCGTGTGTGTGTGTCTGTGTGTGTGTGTGTGTGTGTGTGTTTCAGTATAAACCTACTTTTGTTCCGCTGCCGTGAATGATGTCTTCTGGTGTGTCATAGATCTGACTCTCCATCTGAACAGTCTGTTTCTTCTCATGGCTCACTCGGACTCGGAGGATCCTGAAGTTACTGCCGCCCAAGTCCAACGCAATGAAGTCTCCCTTCTCTGTCGAGTCAGAAAACATGGGAAGATGAGGGAGACACTATAAGAGGAAAGAGAGAGTGTTTGAGTGTGTGTGTTTGAGTGTGTGTGTGTGTGTGTGTGTGTGTGTGTGTGTGTGTGTGTGTGTGTGTGTGTGTGTGTATATGTGTGTGTGTGTGTGTGTGTGTATGTATGTATGTATGTGTGTGTGTGTATGTGTGTGTGTGTGTGTGTGTGTATATGTGATAATAGCCTTCAAGAGGAGAAAAGCTGAAAATATTAATAGTTTTAAAGATTAACTAAAAATGTAGTTTAATCTTTTGGTTTATTTATACTTATTCTTAGTTCTATTGAATATTTTACTGTACAGCATTTTATTGTTGATCATTATGATTTATTGTATTCTATGATATTGTATGAACATTGTATTACTTGTAAAGCCCTTTGTGTATTTGACATGTTAGAAAGGTGCTATATAATAATGTTTGATTGATGGTCTGTATAGTTATTGGTTAATGAGTTATGTAATGAGTCAGTGTTTCATGAGAGCCATATCACCTGGTCAAGAACATATAAAAAAAAGATGCTTTATGAGATTTATGTCATTGATATGATTGTTTCACTGAAACTGTTGTTTCAGCAATGCCAAGTTGTGAGATTATAAAGTATGTCTTAAACATTGTAATCAGTTATTTTTGACAAAAAAAGATGAGCGTGAATGAATACTAGTGTGTGAATATGTTTGAAAATGGTGTGGTGGCAGAGAGAAACCTCTGTGGTGTAGAAAAGGATGCTGTGTTGCTCTTAGTGCGGTCAGTGCCCCGTGATTAGTTCAATCCCATGAAATGCTGGTCTATATTTAGTGCATGGTCACTTGGCGGTAAGAAGCGACGGTAGTTTAATCTTCCTGTCTGATTGGGAACATAATTGGTCTGAAACTCTCTGACTGACAAACTCCAATGCTGTTTCGCTGCTTTTCATACCTCATAATAGTAATGTGCCTCGGAGATCTTACTGCCCTTTGACAAGAGGGCATAACGCAGGCGTAACTCATTGCATATACAGCACGTTTCCTTCTTATTACTGTGTTTACATCCAATTATTATTCCTTGGTGATCCAGTAACAAATCAAACTGTAACTCCTGAACTCAAGTAGAGGCATTTAGAAGGTATTAGATTACCTGAACATCAGATCACCTTGGTGTTGCTGCAGCTGAGAGAGTTCAGAGTAAAGAGCCCCTTTATTTGTATATAAACTAATTCACAAGTAGCCTACTCTAATCATGATTTTCTAAAATTGTTGGAAATGCTGATAGTAGAAATGCCACAATATGTAGATTCTGAGAAAATGTTCTAATAGGATCAGAAACATTTCAACTTTCACAAGTGTTTTTTCACATTACTGCGACGCGTCCAAAAACGTTTTGTGCAGATCAGAATGCAAGGTCAGCTCAGTGGTGCAGACTGACTGATAATGTATCTGAAAGGAATGTGAATGCAATCATGGTTTCAAATAATTGTGTTGAATTCTGTTCTTCCAATTTTAAATAATCTTCTGGTCAGGAGCAGTGAGAACAGAGCAATGGAATAACACAGTCATTGTTATTTTCCATGGATGTTCATTGATATCCGTGCACATTTGACAGAATATTTGATAATGAAACACGTTACTCTACGGTAATTAAATGTACATCAGCTACTATTAAGAATGTTTTTCCCCGTATCATTTTTATTTATAGAAAAGAAAAAAAATACATAAACAATGATTCAAAATTATTTTGTAATATAATTTAGACTTATGTCTAACCGTTGAACTATGTTCAACCGTTTGTAACATTAAGACTTTGACGTTCAATGTCAATTTCTTCTCCAACAATGGCCGCAGGATTAGTGCTGATCTCTGTGTGTGTGTGTGTGTGTGTGTGTGTGTGTGTGTGTGTGTGTGTCCATTATTATTCATCCTACTAAGATAATAAAATCTGTACCTCAGTCTAAGTAGACGGACACTTTCTTCCCAAAGTACAAGAAATGAACAAATTCGTCTGAGTTAAAAGGGCACAACGTCTCTAGTAAATCAGGATTAGACAGCATGCAGAAGTCAATTACATAATAGGCTCGTTCGAGATGAGCTGCTTCTCGTCTGGAAAGTGGACAAGAGCAGACGGCAGCAGCAGGGGGTGTTAAAAAAAACTGCAGTCAAGTTGGACAGTTTTTAGCTACCTTAAAAAAAGAGGAAGTCGAAGAAACAGTTACACCCTGTTAGATCTGATCTGAAGGCTACTTGTAATCTGCAGACCTCGTTGGGATTTATTCATACGTTTGTAAATATACATTTATGTGGAAATGTGCGCGTATCTGGCATTGTGTTCGATCCGTTATTTTCATGTCTGCCTGTGAAACAATGTGCTGCTCGTTTTTATATGAGTTATATAAATAAGCTTTATTATGATCAATCACACAAGATATGTCTTTATATTAAACCTTCATTGCACAACATGCGACTAACAGACAACAATCTGGTTTATTACAATTGCACTGAAAAATAGTATTTTCTACAAAAAGTGGTGTTTCTAGTCAAATCTAAGAGCCAATCAGCTCTTCAAATCGGCAACAGACAAGCGTTTCCCGGTGGAGATCAACTGTGGCACCTGGCTCTAAAAACTGCGACCGCCTCGCTGTCGTGAGGTTATCTTTGCCCGCGTGTTCATGACGTCAGAGCATATCAGGATCAAGTCGGACACTAATCTAACAAGCATGCATTGTGCAACGATCGCCAGTGATTGATTCTGCGCAGGACTCGCTCATCTCGAACGAGCCTAATGACACTTTTTGTCAACCATTTCGGTCAAGAAAACATTTATTTGCATGACATACTAATCTATCAGCAAGACTTTGTCTTTCAGCATTGTATTGGTCAACAGCTTCAATTGTTCTCATCAACAACTGTCACAAGTGATTAAACTAGTCATCGAATACAACACACTGTCGTGGTTAACACTGTTGACTCGCAGCTAAAATAATCTTAGTTTGGATCACAGCATCACAACTGACTGTATAAAGTTAGCACATTCACCCTGCGTTACATTTAGACATTTACAAAATCACTGGTGAACTACTCAATAGGTGCTGCTATTCCAGGGAGCCAGCATGCACGATACCAAGGCCTCTCCTAAGTGGCATGCAGCTGTCTTTAATGTTATCGAATACACCTGTGCTTTTTCTACTTTGACATGTCAAAAGTGTTATTGGCATGAAAACAAAACACACACCTTTACACCCACGAACTTGACCTCCGTGCCATATTTCAGCCTCCAAAGGCAAAAACTGTGGCACATCTAGTTGTGCAGATATCCCCTTTATCAGCTTGTTTTTTTATGATACTTTTAGCATTTTAGTTCAGATGAAGCCGCGTCCTGCATTATCAATATCACGTATAGTAACATATTTTGAATGCAACTCTACTCAGGCGTGGTGGCATAATAGTCCTCCCTTTCTCCGTTGTGCCAATACTTTTTTTATTTGGAGAGCAAAGGGGCACATGCTGTGAAAGGCCAAGAAGGGAAATACATTTGCAAGTTGAAAGTCATTTTGGGTAAACATTTTTTATTTGTATTGGACTGTGCAGCCTTACCTTTATTGTCACTCATTCATACAGAGATAAAATAGGCAAACTTGCTTTGATACTGATTTCGTATAAATGCTTGACTCGATGGAGTTCAGATAATCCAACCATGGTTAAAATGCGGGTTTGAGGTAGGGCCTACTAACCTGAGCCATCAGGGATTGACTGCACAAAAGTTGGCAGCATTTTCAACACAGCAGTGGGGTTCGTGTCTCGGCCCAGTCCTTTGACCAGCTCCCTCCGAAACCGCTGCGTGATTTCCTTTAACGTCTCATCAGAGAAACGCATGGAGTACAGGTACTTATCGATCTGAAAATAAACATCAGACAAAATAGTAGAGCCATTAATGTTCCTAATCTTAAAAAAATCCTCAGAAATCTGTATCCACAGCAATACTATAATTCATATCAATCAATACACACACACCACTATACCCTTTAGTAATGACAGTATTTATTATCTGTAACCATGATGATGCAGAAAATACAGTAACTCCCCATCCGTAATGTTTTTAGTCATCCATGACATTAATCCACTTCCTGAACTAATTGATCCCAGCTCTGCTTAACCCAGAAATGAAGCCGAGCCACAAAACAAAACAACACTATGTTTATATTGCTGTTGTGCAAAGAAACTCTGTGCAGTTCTTTGATTCATACTGTGGTCATATTGCACAGTCAATAACTAGTGAAAAGCGGAGCTTCATCAGTGTGACATACAGCGAGTCCAGGAAGTACAGGACACTCACTCGGTGCTGTTATCAAAGCCTTCCTTGTGACTTTATTATGTGTATGACAACGATGAGGCCAAGAGAGACAAAATAGGTGTGCCTTAAAGTTATTATCAGCTCTTCTGGCATATACTGTATATCTTGCTCCCTCTGTAAACTGTCTGGCCTTTCAGGAACAGGATGTTAAACAATCCTGTTGAAATCCATTGTTGCATCACACTCTATAATGAAGCAAAGACCTACTTTATCCGCAAGTGTTACACACAAAGACTCACTCTGGTCAAATGTCATGTTCATTGCGACTTGCTTTGTAGAATCACAGTGAGGTTGAGCAAAAGTTAACCCATAACTGGGTTATCATCAGTTTCCTAACAATGACCAGAATATGTGAGATATATATTAAATAATAGTTCACACAAACATGTCCACATGACTCATTATTCACACACAAACAATGTTTGTACGCATCTGTGACAACCATCTGACAATTTACTAGTATTACTCATTGTAACGGACATCAGATAGGAATGTTATAATTTCCTGTTTTGGGAGTCACACATTATTTCCCTATACTGGTTTCCTAGCTCTGGTCTTTGGTAACTAGTTCAGGACAATGCCAGTTTGGGTGTGAGTGTACTTAACATCTACTGACCATAGAAATAGATAGCATTAATCAAATGTGTGCTGACACTAAAGAACAAAATAGTGTTTCTGACATAAAGATTACAATCCTCATATTTCATTGAGCATAAAATCACATTTGGATTTCGTTGTCACAAAAGATATCTGTTCAAAATGAAAAGATAAAAGGCATTCATTGAAATATACTCAGGTTTTGATATGAACACATGTTTTTTCTGTCATTGTAAGGGTTACATTTAGCTTCATCATACATTAAATATGATCTAACATGTAGACAGACATTATTGATCTGCTGTTAACAATGTAGTCAGGTTTAAATAGTATGAACAAGTTGTGGGTCAACAAGGATAAAGAGGAACATACATGTGAGCCGCACTGTCCAACTGCTAATGTGTTACATTCCCTATATTCTGGCTAAATGTGAAGTCTGCCTCTGGGATGAAAGCTCATTAGTACATACTCTTGTCACACAGGAGCCCACAGCTGACGAAATAGGAATAATCCCTTATTAGTCCCACAGTGGGGAAATGTATTCTCTGCATTTGACCCATCCTTGGTATTTTGGGGAGCAGTGGGCTGCCCCTGGTGAGGCGCCCGGGGAGCAACTGGGGATTCAGTGTCTTGCTCAGGGACACTTCGACATGCGAACGGGCATGACTGGGGATCGAACCGGCTACCTTGTGGTTGCAGGACGACAACCCCTGAGCTACGGCCACCCAAAATGTAACCTCTCACATTGATAGAGTCAGTAAAATACATAGTAAACCTGCTGGACCGATCCACAACCCACCCGAAGGTGAGGTTGAATTGGTGGTTTGAAGAGATATTTGACAAGCACTGACATGTTGGTGATGTCAAAGCCTCACCCTCATGACACGACATGCGTCTGTTAGTTAAATTGCTCCATAAACACACACTCAAACAACCACATGTTACGCCACTCTCTTTCTTTCGCGATGCACACAAATACAGCACCTTCTACCTGTCACTACCACACACTAAATGCATTCAGAATGTGATCGTATTTAGGAGAACTATTCTGATGACAATTTAGAATGGATTTTGGTCAAAAATATACCATTTGTAATATATACATGTATGTATGTTAAACAAGCAGATTTTAATAGCATCCTAATGTATCTATTTTAAAAACTGCTTCGGTCTTGTTAAATACTGGATGAATAGAGTTGATGAAGTTTTAAAGTATGCTGAGTTGTCCTTATGTGACATTGTGCCCCTATGGCAGTGGTTCTCAAACTTTTTCTGTCACTTTACTCCCCACTTTGGAGGAAGAAAAATGTTCGGGCCCCACCGCCCCAATAAAATTGTAACAAAATGGTTCAACTTTTTGTGACTCCTCCATCCGGGCTTTTTATAATAGAATAAAGAAAATTCCTTTCAAGTAAACCAGATTGCTACATCAGACAAATTAATAGCATGTGCAATCACTTTGTTAGAACAATGCAAACAAAGTTCTGTATTCAAAAATGTAAAGGATTTAAAAAAAAAAAAATTAAGAATCTTCATCTCCCCCTCCCGCCCTCACCTGAAATACCTCCGCGCCCCACAGTTTGAGAACCACTGCCCTATGGTAAAAGTCACCAAACAGGTTAACACTGCAAACACAGAGCCTGTTGCATTTGTATTTGCAGTTTTGCATGGGGTCTGTTCCACAAAGGGCAGCTGTCCAACCTGAGGAAATGAAAGCAGAGTAGAGTATGAGTTGGAGCTACTGCACTACAAATATCTGCAGTGTCCACATCAAACTTCTCATGGATGGGTTTTAAGTGATAACAATTTTAAATTATGGCCAAATAAGGAATAGAGATCCACAATAAATAAGAAAGCTCTGGCTTTTCTCCCAACTTTGCATTGTCCTGAACTGACACACGTTGCCACCTCTATTTATTTGTGATAATCAAATTGGATATGCATCCCTGTAATGTGAAATGCTTGCCAGTACGGGGGATTCTATTGGGAATCAATACTCTAGTCTGCAGCTCTGTGCAGTCTGTACTTGTGGTTGAGTTCACCCAGCTCCCTCCAACCCCTATGTGTTCAATGATGTGTCTTCTAATGTGATGTGTTTTCTAATAGCGCCAACAGTGCTTATTGTAATTAATTAATATGTTGGAAACTGTATGTTGAATTCTGAATGTGTTTTTAAATCAGCTAATTGAATGATAATGCATTTTTAGCTAGTCTACTTAAATTACAAAGTGCTACTAGCTGACCAGGGGTGCTGGGTTACACAGGGGCAGATTAAAAGCAGGCATTGTCCACAATTCTCCAAATTAAACTATGAGAAAACCTACGAGAACTCTGACTCAATTCTTGCTGCAGAATAAAAATTAGCATCTATGACTCAGCACTCTGCAGCCGAAAACCATAGGTAAGCATTTTATTATAGCAGAGCATCATCTGATCTCACAGCTCGGATCTCTGCTGTGGATACTTAAACCTTAACCAAAATAGGAACTTTCACTTTTTCCATTAATGTTGAGAAGAGTGACATCTCCTGATAAGGTGACATGAGGCCTCTGTGGTGTGCGAGTCTGTACACATGAATCTGTATAGGCCATGTTTTCCCCTCAACACACCTCTGACACAGTTATTCTGACTCACACACTCTCTCTCTCTTTTCTTCTTCTCCCTTTCTTTTCGGTTTGCATTCCTCCTCTCAACAATGCCTTGCTCTCCTAGTCACCGCGAGGTGGTTTAAGGAAGCACTGAAACCTGACTCCATTGTGTACGTACGCGTGTACGATGTTGTGCACACAGCATTGCCATGTGGATATCTCTCTCTCCCTCTCTCTCCCTCTCTCTTTCCCTCCCTCTCTCTCTCTCCCTCTCTCTCTCTCTCTCTCTCCCTCTCCCTCTCCCTCCCTCGCTAACAGCCCACAGTGTATTAAAGAGTACAGTCAAGGACACTGCAGTGGATTGAGTGAAGTGGGGACACACTCAGCTGATTGCAGCTACACACAGTTTGTCTGAAACCACATTAGTAAATTAATTATGTGTAAACTTTCACTTGTGGTTGCTTAAATCCTGTGTGTATGTTTCACAACCAGATAAGTTGACATCAAGGTCCACACACAGACAATGTGGGTCATACATTTTATTTGAAAAGCTACACTATAGCTACACACCTGGCACAGTGCATGCGTGCATGCATGCATAAGCCTTCCTCCTGTCATCTATGATCACATGGTTCAAAGCCGGCCTATTTTAGGGAGGCAGTGAGAGGAAGAGAGCATGAGTAAAGAGGGAGGGAGGTGTGTTGCATTGCATCAGATCCTGGTTGCTGAAAAATGTATTTTACCTTTACAGATTAAAAATTTGACACATCTGGGAATCACAACTTTGTGAATACAGATGGAAAAGTGGCTACAGACCGAGAGGGACATGAAGGAAGGAGGCTGTGAACTATTTCCTTTGAAACAGGGAAAAGATCAGCGTTTGATGCAGAATTTACTGTTGATGATGATGTATACATCATCAGCGAGCGACCTTGCGTCATGTTGATAGCACTTGTGGAGACATGGCTTTGGACTAAATACACATTTCAGGATATTACAACTAGTGGAGGGAAATATCTTAACAAGGACAAATAAGATGACAAAAATGGGTCTGGCCGTATTTTAACTTCCTCTGACTCAGTTATATTTTATGGGACAATATTTGTTTACAGGATGGAGCTGTGTTTGTTGCATGGCAACAATATGCAATGGCACATTCAATCAAAAAAAGTACTGTGAACTGTTGTGGTCTGAGTGACTGGAGAAGCTCAGTTCCTTTGCTCCACACACAAGCGGTCAGTTTTACACCAGAAGTTGCACAGTGGAGGCTGCTCAGCTGAGAGGTTATGAAAGACACACATTCATGGCGCTCAACTCGTGTCCCTCTTCTCCTCTTTCACCTTGAACATTTTTTTAATTATTCAAATCCACTTTAAAACCTACTGAAAGAAGCTACAAAAATTAACTTTAGGGACTTTTCTCTCTCATATGTACTCCAATCACTCTTTTCTCTTTCTTTTAAGGTAAACACATAAGTGCGAGTATATAATTTAAACCAGAACATGAAAGAAACTCTGTGACCCCTAAAATAACGTTGCTCCTTCTTGTAAATGTCTACCTTCTATTCTCTCGGCTCATCCGTCCTTTCATCAATGCCTCTATCTTCGCCACATCTCCCAGACACATCCCAGCAACTACCTGTAAGTCATGTCTCCTACACATCTCACTACACAAACACACACACACACACACACACACACACACACACACACACACACACACACACACACACACACACACCCCTGTGCAGTTTGACACGTCTCACTGAGCCGGCTCAATTTCAATCTTACAATAAAAACGAATTGTGAAATGACCACTGCACCTCATTCCCGGCATGCTCTATGTTTTATTCACTTCCTTAAAGACATTTATCACATAACAAAGACCTTCTGATGTGCACTGCACTCGAAAACTCCAATCTTTCAGCAAAGTTATGATGATGACAGTATGAGTCAACTCAATGACCTCTACAAACACACGCTCTCCTCTCAATCTCAGCTTTTTATCCCAAACAGTCTTCCTCGTACACACATGATTTAAAAAAAAACCAGAAAAGAACCTGAAAGCACTCACCTTTTTAACCTGATCATCCTTGAGTTCAGTGAAGTAATAAGCTAGTAGCTGGGCCGCAATCATCCTGGTCCTATTTCTCTCTCACACACATGGAGACTCACTAAAACACACACATACACGCTCCCTCTCTGTCTGTCTGTCTGTCTGTCACACGGCCACCTACAGTCAGATGTGCAGAAAAACTCAAACTAAAAGGTAAAACAAAGCTGCTCAAGTGCTGGTTTAGATTGTTCATACAATCTGTCGCGCGTCGCGAGAGATATACAAATATCCTGAGTACAATCCGGTGTGGTTTAAAATAGACAGAGCTTCTTCATGCGGCTAAGGCTCTTCTTCTTTCTCTGAGCATGTGAGTGGAGCTAGGAAGCATGAGTGAGACAGCAAGTTTAGCTGCAGGAGGCAGAGCGAGAGAGAGCGAGAGAAACTGAGCTCTGCCCACTATCTCTAAGTTCATTGGTTACCATTGGTTACCAAGTGCGCGTAGCCGTTTCTGTGATTGGCTGGCCCGCTGACGCCTCGGAGGCAAACTGTGGTGGAGGAGGAAGAAAGAACGAGGGAGGGACTGCCTACATAGGGAGGGGAGGGACAGAGGGAGAAATAGGGAAGGAAGTAAGGAGAGAATTGGGGTTTTACTGTTTCGAGGAAGTGATAAAGTTGCAGACCATCCAGCGTGTGTCCGTGAGTAAATGACTCACACAGTCATCATAGTAGTCGAAACACTTATATAGCTTTTCACTGAAGAGTCATTCTGCTGAGAAGAGGAGGGGAAGTATGGAGCCAAATTAAGGGCAATAACTTTTGGAGAAAAAAATATTTAAAACTGTAAAAAAAAAAAAAAGATTGATTCAGTCTGCTACTGAAAAATTAAAACATATATTTTGTTCAAAATAAAACCAGAACTGAATAAAATCTATGAATCTCCATAGGGAAGCTGCATGCCGTTAGATCAGTGGTTCTTAAACTTTTTTTGACACGCCCCACTTTGGAGGAGGAAAAATGTCCCCACCGCCCCAACAAAAAGCCGATCTCTGTAAGATAGGCTTTATTGCTGTTTTTGTTTTGGCAAAACAGCAAAATCGGTGATCCCCATTTGTTAACGCCGTAACATAAACATTTTCAAGAAAGTACAGGCATTTCGCCATGTATTTATCAATGACGTTTTATGTCCGTGTACTTTGTACTTTTGTACTATGTAAAGTTCTCATGTAGCTCATGGGGAAGGAACAGCCCACTGCTCCTTCATTACTAAGGATGGGTAAAATGCAGAGAGTAGTTTCCCCACTGTGTGATTAATAAAGGATTATAAAAAATATATATTTTTCATTTTTTTTAAAGAAGAAAAAAAAATCGGCATCTCCCCACCGCGCCCCACCTGTAATACCTGTGCGCCCCACTAGAGGGTCGCACCCCACAGTTTGAGAATCACTGCGTTAGATGAAAGGTGAAAGAAAAGGTCTTATACACAGCACTGGAACAGTTTTGGAGCGTAACAGTGGGGAGGGAGGTCAGGGAGCATCTTGCTGCTGTTGCAGTATGTTTAATGTCGGGGAGGGTCATCGACACTTGAATCGATGCCTACACTATGTCTGGCAACTCTTCTGGCTTTATTGTCTGCTGTCTGTATGAAGACAGGGGTTCTTTATTTCATACTGGGGCCAAAGTGTGAACAGAAGTTTAAAGTGTGTTGGGTTTTGGATCAAATCTGAATAAGACATGTTCGGCTTATTATAAATTATAATGTGCATAATAATAATAATGTTGACAATAAAATCATACTTTGACTACTTTTCATTTGTCTTTCTGCCTCTTAGAGGTGCAGAGTCATCCAAAATCAGAACCTTGTTGATGATGGATTGCAGCTTTTCTATAATTCAGAGAGAAAGAAAGCCATCACTCACTTACTCCCTCCACCATTCACAGAGTAAACCCATCAGACAGACACTTTATCTGGTCCAGACATGACGTCATTATTGCAGCAACAGCTGGCTGTTGTCTGGCCTCTCCAGAGAACAACCACAGACAGATATGAGCTTTATTCCTTGATACACTTTGTATGTCGGATGTGGAGTCAATTCCATCTTAATGCCTTATCTAAAGGGCAGCAGTACGTCAAAGTGAGAGGCCAGGACAAAGCCAAACCTTGCTCTGTGTGTATGTGTAATTAACTGACTTGGACTACTGTATTAATTATGGAAAGAGAAGAAAACAAATGAGGTTTAAATAAAAGTAAGAATATTGTCAATTTCTTTCAGGAGGCTTTTTAAAGCTTAAAAGGTGTTTTTGTCAACTATTGAAGCAGCACTGACTGAACTTACATAGTTTCACGTGCTTACAGTCCACGGTAAATCAATGTCACATCCAAAGGTAACCCAAATCTACAATGTCTAATGGCTCAATATACCAGATATTGTTTCTGGTGCAGATTTATTTATTTTTGGTATTTCTGTCTTGTGAGAAAGAATAGAGCAGCAAACCCTAGATCTGTGCTGTTAGTAAACTCTTTGCTCAGATTCTTTCAGTCTTAGGTAGTGACCTCATTTATGACCTGTAGGCCGGGTAGAAGCTCTTCTTGAGCTTCTCAGTGTTCGCTTGGTGTATCTGGTACCTTCTTCCCAAGCTGGGAGAATAGGCTGTTATTTAGGTGCTTGGGATTCTTAATGATTCTCTTAGCCTTATTCTTGCAGCTCCTGGTGTATACATCACACACAACATTTACAAGCTCTCCAGTTGAAGTTTACCTACAGGTTTGTGCTTTGCCTCCTCCTTCTTCTTCACTTCATCATCCATTTTCAGAGTATTTTTCTAGCCTTCTTCTACAGACTCATTACATATAATAACAGCAGTGTTAGTCACTCCATATTACTATATTATCTCGATTAATTAAATTACCTTAATTGATAAAGGTTTCCCATGATCAAGTAGAGCCAGCATCCAACAGTTGTCACCACAATGATGTTTTGGGGCGTTGTGGTGTCTCATTTTCTCACGGTCCACTCCATATAGAGGTTAAGATCTTTGATTCATTCTATCTTTGAAGACAACAAATGGGTGTAAAATAAAAATTTAAGTCTGAGCTCCCTGAAAACAAACTGAGTTTTACAAAACAGAGTACAATCCCTTCAGAAAAGGACTCGAGTCCGACCTTGTGTGGGTCCTGAAGAACCAGCCTCTCAACTTGTGACCATTTCTGTGTTTGTGTGGGCTTGTGTGTGTCAAAGGTCTTATTGTTAGCATACAGGGGAGACAAACCCACATAGACACAGTCATGAACACATGCACACACACACAAACAAACAAAGTATAATACAAGTATGTATAATAGCCTCACACACCTTGCCCCCTGAGGAATGCTCATTCAGGAAGACTGAAAGATGCGGGCAGAATTTGAGGTTATTAGAAATAAAATAAAAGCTCAAATTATAAAGGGATGTACAGTATTTGTGTACAGTTAACACGAAAAAAGAGGTAGTTTGTATAGGACGAAATGGTGAAAAAAAGATAGAAAGAGACATTAAAGGAGACAGAGTACAGAACGTGCCAGCTCCTGTATCAGTCACTTCACTCTGCTGTGCTTCACAAACTGCAGATTCAGCGGCCCAGCTGTGTTTGCTGCATTGAAGCTGCAGAGTTTGTGCACGTGTGGTTTAACTTTGAAGCTACTAGGTCATTACTAGGACAGTAAGGGATTACCTTGCTGTGTGTGTGTGTGTGTGTGTGTGTGTGTGTGTGTGTGTGTGCGTGCGTGCGTGCGTGTGTGTTGTCGTAGCCCTCAACTGGTAGCATTGTAACATGTTAATCCCTGACAGATTAGCTACTGTTTCACTCATGTTAGCACGCACCCTTGTTCAATACATTTCCTTCCTCCTTTCCATAATCACTTTTATCAGTTTCTTTCGAGATGCATTGGTTTTGCTTTGCATTATTGTCTGTATTGCTTGCACACTTGCTGCTTTCTTCAGCCTTCATCTTCAACACATCATCTAATCTGTCATGAATGGATTATCATAAATACACTAATCATTGCACTGATCATTGTATTGGATTGGATTGTATCCAGTATGCAGTTTTCTCAAATCGGTAGTTGGAGATTATAACGCAACACAATACAAAATGAATTGACTAGTAGTGTTAACTATTACATTTACAAAGACATGCTATAGGTCCTTAGACTGAAAGTGTATCAGCAACACTGAAAACACATCTTCAGTTGAATTGTTAAATCACTTTTCTAAAACATTGCTCCATGTTTCTGTCTGTACTGCTATGTCAGCCTATACCATGCAGACAGATCAAATAAAGACACAATGGGCAAGGATCCAGTTAGACAGACAAAGCAGACAGACAGTATGGCTAAAATGGCACCGATGCACAGTAAGACAGACAGGCGATCACAAGGACAGAGAGTCAGTCCAGAAGGACTGAACAGAGTGCTGGTTGTTTTAAAACTTTTGGGAAATGTGGTCAGCGGCATTCCAATCCTCCTTCCGCCTTTTATCAATACTGAAATAGTGCTGACTAACGCAGAGAGAGACACACACACACACACACACACACACACACACACACACACACACACACACACACACACACACACACACACACACATACAGTCACAGTCTTTGTACAACACACCATTTTTTAATTAAAACAGTGAAAGAAAAGAACTGAAGAGCGTATTAACTAAATTACTGCAGTTTACTGTTCAGTTCTTCAGAGAATCACAGCACATGTACAGATCACATTTTGACAACTGAAGCTTATTATCGTTCTAATATTGCAGTTACCATGGTGAACATAATGACAGCTGTTTATATCCCTTTTAAAAAACATCTCAGATAGTGCTAACCTTGAGTAGTTAGCAGGGTGTGATTGTTTTATATGAGTACTTCTAAAATGAAGTACTGAGTCCTGGTATCAAAGGTAGAGAGTCTAATCAGTGCACAGCTAACACTGGCACGTGACCCTGCAGCTGTGGGTGTGACACCACAGCTGACTTGGTGATTATTGGAAAGTAGAGGGCTTTGGCTTGATGCTCTCGCATACCAAAAATTTCTCAAAAATCAAATATTTTTGCTAGGCCAGTCACACATTTGTTTTGAAATGTAGATGTGGTCCACAGCTCTCAATAAAACAAAGGCTGTTTGAGGGACAAATAAGAGTTTTCTGGTTGACAAACTTTTGTAAAAATCTGTTTATTGTAATCCAGTTCTTTAAATTTGAAGAATGAGATTTGAATCTGGCAACAGTGCTTCCATTTTTTTCCATTTGGCAGCACAACAAATGGTTGTTTTCATAGGTGGGAAGCCTGGGAGGGCCCATGCAGTAAAAAGCTCTGCATGTTTTATGTTTTGAGGCTCCTTGCAGTTAAGTGAACCGAAGCTGTTGGAGAACTTTCTTTTCAGTTACTTCTCCAGCTTCTGTCTGGCAAAAGCTGTAATAAGGGCGGCACCCTTCCCGCTGCCTTCTTCTGATGGCAAGAAGGTCATGTTACACTGAGGAGCCAAAACTCTGGCAGTCTCTTGGAGGATGCGGGAGAAACTAGAAACAGCAATAGAAGAAGAAAAAACTATTTATTTTATAATAAATAATTTTTAAGAAGCAAAATAAAAGAGGACTTTTTTATCATTAAATTATAGTTTTGTTCCTGTAGCACACCATAACTATTACAAATAAAAATAACTCACTGTGGATGTAGTTTGTAGAGTGTCCCGTCCACTCCGATGGTGATGTTCAGATGGTCCAGTCCCCGGTTCTCTCTGATCTTATCGACCAAAGCCGCCATTCCTGCCCCACACAGCTGAGCTGCACGACGTGACACTGCCCCACATACCTGTATAACAAGGAAACCCTTTATCATGACTGCAACACTTAACAGACTGTTGGTGCCACAGTTTGAGCCAGATAATATCACATCGCTTCTGAACCATTAAAAATAAATCATACTCAATCCTAAAATTATGTTGCAACAGAAAACATGGTTTCTTGAGTCTAAAACTTGAAATTCTTAACGTCTCTCTGGCATTTGAGACATAATATAATTCGGTCAAAGAGTTGCAAAAGATGATATTATATTTATAATTTTCTTTCTGGTTTCAAAGGTAAGTTTAACATAATACTAATGACGGCTACATTGCATTTAGGTCTAAACTACACTGAACAGCTGTTCATCAAGAACCGTGACATAGTGTTGCTCATTCGTTTTTTGTCTTCTACCTCTTTGACAATAATGCTGTCATCACAGGTGCTGTCAAGCCCCAGCTGTTGGAGAGCAGATCTGACCTGCAGTAGAGCCAGGCGGTCACTAGGGGGAGACAGCACTGTTACAAACGTTACAGGAAAATACAACCCAAATGTACAGTCATACACACCTAAAAAAAAGAAGTATAAAAGTATGTATATAAATACACACACAGTTTCCCCTACCGCTCAATTTGTGACAGGTATTTGGTTTGGAATATTCCAGGTGTTTTTAAAGCTTCAGTGACGTGTCCTCTAAAGAGCAAACCTCCTTTGGTTAAATCCAATAATACCTGACGAACAACTTCTCCTAAATACATCCCACTCGTCAGCTTTTCAAACCTGCATAATCACAAAGACACAAATCGTTAGATCCACATAAACCATGTGACCATCTCACCGAGTTTCCAAACAGTTTAATTGAAAACACATATAATCATTGAAGCATGAGACACATACAGTATTCAGAAAATTATGCAAGTAATATATGGCATAAACACATAGGCACAACCACATGAACAGAAACTTTAAGAACAAATGTACATTTGGTATGAGAATATCCTCGTATATATGCAAAGACATACATAAGTTACTGTCCTGAAATCCTATGACATCCTATGACATTGATCAAACAATAATACATCAAATTCAATACGTGTACATTTGATGACCAAGCATGGAGCATCAACAGGTCAACACACACATACACGGCGAGTGTTTCTAACCTTTGTTTTTCAGGGTGCAGTGAGTTTTGGTCAACCTCAATGTCGTAAGGTGTGATGATGTCATCAAGAGAGCCATCGTCCCCCAAACCCCCCCACTCTGTATTTATACACATCTTTGGTACCTCCCTTCTCTCTCTTTCTCTCCCATCATCCTGCTGAGAGCAGAAACAAATGAGGGGGTTAAATATGTGGGTTATCATCTAAAGAATAATTTAACATCACTACAGCTCACTGACAAACTAAACACTGTGAGCGTTTATAAGACTTCTTCGACCTTATCCTCCTCTTCAGGCGCCCCCTCTCCTCTTTCCATTTTTCCTGTCTTTTCTTCATTCTTCTCAATGTTCTTCAGCTCCTCCATGTAACAAACATTAGTGCCAGTTCCTGTGAAACAGAGTCACATTTGAAATATACAAAACATTACAATTCCAATATTCAGAAAAATGTTTGTCATGTCAGTAGCTTGTGCTTGGGGAAAAATCCAGTGTGCTTAGCAACACGCACTAACGTGCATTTTGAGTACTTGTGTCTTTCTATCTTAACCATTATAACTACAAGACTGACCACAATCATAACATTTTAGAGTCTTAACTGGAATACAAACACCGAAGACTGAAAATGCACACTAAGTGACTGACAACTAGTCAAAATACCATCACTTTGTAAAGAATGTAAACTTTCTCAAGGCTACATACCAGCAATCAGTCCAATTTCACACAGAGTGTCTTCATAGGCACAGCTCATCATGGTCACCACTGTGTCATTGACTACTGCTGCGATATCCAAGTCAAACTCCTATAGGTACACAGGAAAAACGGGGAAGTAATTTTTTTTTACTATTATTTTCCTCTAAAGGAGTAATATTTCATAATTTTGGAGTCTAATTACTATCCGTAGCCAGTAGAGTGTATAGGATAAAATATCCAGAAAGAAATCTATTGGAGTAAAACAGCGTGACCACGCCCATACGGTTCCTTAAGTTCCGTTTCCACCACCATGACTTTATTTAGACTGTGACCAAATGTTATATATTTTATACTTTTTTTCAATTTAAGTAAAATTTACTTTGACAAATTTGTACAAACATGCAGGTGTATACACTAACACACACAAGCAGTATACAGGGACTGGCATTTAGTACATGACTCCATCCATTACATGTACTGTAACTGGGTCGGGACCCACAGACTGGCACAGAGATTTTATTAGGGTTGCCAAATAAATTAGCAAAATTTATTTTATAAAATACTTTTATTTAACATGTATATCTGCAGTACACCTTTGAGCCATATGAAGGAGCCTGAATGTTTGCATGGTTCTGATAACTGTAGCCTACTTATAACATTGAATCTAATATGAAAGGCTAATGCACAGTCTGCTTGATTTACTGATGAGACACAAACATTATAAATAAGGCCTGGTAAATTGGGTTGCAATGCTGTGCTGTTTAAAAAGTGGGTCCCCAGGAAAAAAGTTTTAAAAAAAACACTGCCCTACAGTATATATGAATATAGTCTAGACTTAATTTCTCATCATAATTTTAATTATTTCGTGATGAAGTTTCGTGCATCTTACATAAACAAACATGTACGAATAGGAAAGATTGCAGAATTAATCTGTCACGTCATCTGACAAAACCCAGATCATAATTATTCATGATCTGGTTGCGACCCGGACCTGGATAAGCTGAAGCTAATAGATGGATGGATGGTTGTTTCTTACATTACGTCTCTTGATGGCTTCCCTTAGCATGCTGACAACATCATGTCCTTCACAGTCTGTGGCATTGAAGCCTTTGGTCCAGCTCACCAATGTGCCCTAAGCAACATACAAAGGTTGAAAAAGGTTACAAAATGGATATTTCTCCTTTTAGTGTCTTTAATTGTGTATCTTTCAGAAAACAAAAACAGATTTGAAAAGCTATTAAATTACTCTCTTATGTCCACACTGACCGTGTCAATAGCTGTCTGCTCGCAGGGGAAAGAGAAGACGAAGCATGCAGGAAGACGAGCATTCTTCATCCCCATGTAGTCCAGGAAGTCACTTACACACTGCGCTATAAGATCAAACAACTAGAGACGGAGAGAGAAAGAATGTTTTTTATTTAAAAACTATTGTGGACTTTTCATCAGATGTGTCAAATTGTGTGAAATGTGTTTCTTTGCACAGTAATTCAATATTTTTCTCATCACCAGTATTACACTGGCTAAGCCCCAGTTTCATGGTATCTTTCTACCTACCACTGCCAGTCCTTCTGTCTGGATTATTTAGTACTAACACAACAACAAAATGGCCTACCTCCTCTCCACTTCCCTGCATTATCTCCAGTGGTATGGGGTAGATCTTGTGGTAAAGTCGTGAGTTCTGTTGCAGACCTTGTTTTAAATTCACCAACAACGCTCTGAAGTGTGTTGCTCCCAGATCCAAGGCAAGGTACTTTCCATGCTCTGAAAAACACAAATAATTAGCTTAGCTTACTGATGATCTGGTTTTACATTCAAATACATTTTTTCATGGGCATTCAAGTCAAAAACTTTAAACAACTTTTAATTGTTCATTGTGTGCTTAATTTTGGGTTCTGACCTGTGCCATCAGGTGTACGGTAAACAAAAGAAGGCAGCATCTTGATAGCAGAGGGGCCTTTGCTCTTCAGCCCTGATTCAAGCCCCATCCTCATCCTGGTCTTCACCAATTGGAGCTGCTCTTGGCTCAGTCTGAAGGGTGACAGCATCACATCCACCTGCGATACATGGAAGAGATACTTTATATCCCAGATATGATAGCATTCATTAGGATTCAATGTGTACACTTGCAAAGACACAAAATACATACACTACAGAAAACACACACAACATCCGAACCTGTTGCCTTCGGGATGCCAGTCGTTGGGCGACTGCTGAAACCAAAGCAGCTCCTTTGCTGCTGCCGCTGTCTGAGAGGACAAACCTGACATGGCACTCAGGGAGCAGCCGCTGCACTACTTCATGGAGACGTTTAGGATACCTGAAATGGAAGGAGTCTAATGTTTAATCGCTCTTGGTAATCTGTAGCAGCTACAATGACATCACTAGTATTGTAAATCCAACGAGTGAGTGAGTGAGTGAGCACCTCTGTGTCTGTTCATGGCTAATCTTGCATTTTTACATTACATTATATTTCATTTAGCTGACGCTTTTATCAAAAAGCAACTTACAATAAGTGCATTCATATGAGTACTGAGTTCTGAGTACAAACTCAGAACAACAAGAATCAAGGAAGTACAATTTTCTAGTTATATTTTAATTTAGATACCTACATATTTATTTTTACAGGTCATAACAATGTGACCGATTATATTTCAAGTAATCTGCTATTAGAATGTGACTAGTGAGGAGAATAATTTAAGGTACTGTATCTCCATGATGTGCATATAGACAATTTTGGTGAATATTTAAAAAAGGACCTACTGTGGATGCATCTTGTACACAGTTCCATCCACACCGACAGTGATCCTTAATGTCCTCAAATTCCTGTTTTGCTTAATTCGAGTCAAGATGGCAGCAAGTCCTGCAGCCACCAGATTTGAGGACCTGAAGGATACTATGGTGCTGACATGTTGAACAGCAACACAGTCATCAGGTGTTGGGGTCAAATCAAGATCCATGAGAATGTTTCTGGTGTTCATCAGACCATTTTTGTACCTGAATTAGACAGACGTGAATGTAATCTTTTGGTTTTACACAGAAAGAGTGGGACACAGACAGGCAGACATACAGAAAGATAACTTACTCCTCCATGGCTGCTACATGTTCAGTGGTTATTGTCCCTTTAGTCCTCAGGGCATCAGTCACGTGTCCATTAAACAGCAGTCTGAGTTTAGCCATCTTTAATACAACCAGCCTCACTAACTCACCCAGATACATCCCACTGACCATCTTCTCCAGGCTACAAGTAGGAAAAAAGGAACAGAAGGGTTTAATGTTGATATGGTGTCAATCATGCTGTGCCATATAACGTGTCATATCATGAGAGAAGGCACAGCTGCTCTTCTCACATTTGTTTTCCAGGGTTGTTGGAGGCCGCGTCCACATCCCTGTCAAACTCAGTGATGTAATCCTTCAGCGCCCCGTCGTCTCCGAAGGCTCCCCACTCCGTGTTCACACACATCCTGCCCTCGTCTCCCTCCACCAGGTCGACGTGACGCAGCTCCTCCATGTAGCACGCATTGGTGCCCGTACCTACACACAAACAAACAGGACATCCATGTTCATGCTATTCAAACAAACCTGCTCTGGTTACATTACACACACAACAAGTTGTTAATCCTAATCTAACTATAATGTACAGCACAAAACCATTCACACAAAACAGTCCCTCTCACATGCATTAATACAGTGGTACACTAGAGGGAGCAGCAGTTTAACTACAGGTGAGACAACATTTTTAAACACATTTATTATTTCATCATAGCATGCCTAAATATGTTAACTGCAAAGTAAATATGCATTCTAATGCGTATGGTCTTTCGGAATATCTCAGCTAAATTGTAATAGTTTTAAAACTGGTGTTTGCTTGGACTGCATTATTTTGTACAGTGTTCCTTTTTTGTCCCTCCCTGTGTAGAGTACATACACAGAGAGCATAATTGTGGAAGACACAAATGACACAAAGATAAAGATGAAACATTACAATAGCTGTTTATATGGCACAAACAAACAAACACACAAATAACACATACATTATGAGTGTAGGGAGTTGGAGATAGAGCCTGTAACCATTACATACAATATACTTATTGACATGCAACAGAATTGGTGGTAATTGTTTGTGCAAAAGTCTGATTGAGTGGTGGATCATTTACATGTCACTATCATTTACATGTCATTTACATGTATTATTACCATTATATCAATATTTCATTTCTAAATATCACTGTTACTGTCAATACCGGTTTATTCCGACAACCTTGAGTGAATTGTATGAATCTGATGAAATCTACTCTAAAGATGAATACTCACCAACGATGAGTCCGACTTCACAGTACTGGTCATCAAAACCGCAGGTCATCATAGTTGCTACGGTGTCATTAACCATGGCTAACACCTCTACATCCATACCCTGCAGTGTGAGGGGTCATAAGGTAACATCCACCACAGTACAGTTTATATACCGAATGAAGTGCTTCAGAAGAAGTGCAGTCGTGTCTAAGTGATGAAAGTGGGTAAGATATTCAGAAGAATGAACTTCTCATCAAAAGCCATGTCTCAGTACCTTTAATGGCCTGTCTTATAAATGAAAAATAGTTTATGGGTCATGTACAGATGTATACTGTCGTGAATACAGGCGTCTTACCCCAGTTCTGTCGATAGCCCCTCTGAGGGCCTGGACCACATCTTTACCCTGAAGGCCTCGAGCCCTAAAGTTCTTACTCCAGTTTAACAATAACCCCTACAGAAAAATTAATACAATAATAGTGAAAAGTAACATACACTGCAGGTGATGACCATGAAAACCAGATGGATGTCGAGTGTCATTACCTGATTTAAGGTGGATTGTTCACAAGGGAAAGAGAAGGTAAAGGCTAGAGGATGTTTCTTCTCCAAACTGATGTTCTTCTCATGCAGAAAGTCCTTCAGAGACTCTGACACATGGTCAAATAGCTAGAGAGAGTCCGACCGAGAGGTAGAGAAGACAAGAAGACAGTCAAGAAGAAGTAGGTTGAAAATATGTTTCCTATCTATTGCTGCTCCCATCCTTGTCCAAAACTCTTCACATTTGTGCAGCTCCTATGCCTTTTGTGTTCCCTCTAGAATCCCACTTTCCCTTGATTTTTGCATTTTATTGTCCATGTTCCCCGTACCTCTGTTCCACTCCCGATGTGTAGCTCTTTGGGTAGGGGATAGCTCTTCTCCACCATCTCCACTCCTCCCCTCTTAATGCCCATGCCCTCTCTCACTTTAACTTGGAGCACCTTAAACCTGGATCCTCCCAGATCCAACACCAGAAACTGTCCTTTCTCTGCAGCAGTGGAGGAGAGATACCAAAAAGGTATGATCTGTATTGCAATGTGTATGTATTATATGTTTCTTCAGAATGCATTGACCTTAAAAATAACTTGGAAAAAGTATGGAAACCATTGATGTAATTTACCCGATCCATCAGGAGTAGAGCGGACGTGTGTTGGCAGCATCTTCACCGCTGCTGCGGCGTTGCTTTCCACCGAAAGCCCCTTCTTCATTTCAGCTTGGAAACGTGTTGAGATGTCACTTAACTGGTCGTCATGGAGATGCATGGCGTGCAGAAACCTGTCAGCCTAAAAATGAAGCAAACAGAAGCAAAGAGAAATTATAGATTTATTCTGTTTTCTATCTTGCCAACAAAGTAATAAACAAAGAGGAGCAACGTCACACTCACTCAATGTTATTTATTATATACATTTTGTATATATTTGTGGTGAAGGTCTTGATGGGGAGCGTTAACCATTATCAGTAAATACACTGGTTTCTTTTATCTTTATAATGTCACACGTTTTGTTTGCAGCATGTGCTCAACTCAAATTAACGCTTGTATCAAAAGCTTAAAGGTCATTTTGTGGTGACTTGATCCAAGGAGTGTCACTTGAATGTGGAGGAAACAGGAGACTATGGACTTTTTTGCCACACGTGGTGGAGGAATATAGTGTTTAAAAAAAAAAATTCAAAGAAAGAAAATCTGCCAATCTTCTGAAGAAATGACAACAACAAAAAAGCCTTTCCACGCACAGTCCCACCTGCATACTCAGCCAATCTATAACGGTTGTGTCATGTTAAGGGGGTAAAGTCACAGTTTTTGTGTGTGAGTGTGGATGTGTGCAGTGTTCCATGAGTGTGTCAATACTTTGTCCCTGAGTGTGTGTTGATCCAATCTGCACTTAGAGGAGTATAGCGACACTGCCAGGGAAAGACGTTAATCATTGCTCAGGAGAGATGAATGGTGACACAATAATGAATGATAACACCATGATTATCTTATTACAGAGCAGACTGCTGCCTTTTCTTTTGGATAAGATCATAAATGTCATGATTTGTCTTTTTGTATTAATTATCAATGTCCTAGACTGAATGGTGCAGGACTACATTAGTACAATAAGTACACATTTAACTTTTCCTAATAACAAAACTGAAGTCTA
The DNA here is from genome assembly GCF_910589615.1 of Taurulus bubalis. NCBI lineage: Eukaryota > Metazoa > Chordata > Actinopteri > Perciformes > Cottidae > Taurulus > Taurulus bubalis. The sequence goes on along the minus strand of NC_136592.1, from coordinate 17,942,664 downwards.
ATAAATCTTTTGGTTGAACTTGCCATGATTTCCATATACAATTTTTTTCAGTAATTATGTCAGAATCAAGGCCATAAATACTTTTTTTGCATGGCAGTTTAGCAAATTCTGTATTTAAAAAAAAAAAGGTTTGGTTATGTTTGTAAATTGCATTTCAGTTTGAACATCTGACAGCAATCATTGGCAATCGCATAATACCTCGTCTGTAGAGGTAGTCTCTTTAATGCAGAGAATTACTGCTGCTGCAACAAAAGTTTAGTTTATGTCGTGGTGAAGCACTTACCATCTTTGTGGGATCCTCCTGGAGTTTGGAGAAGAAAGAGGCAATGAGATGAACCACAAACATCTTGATTTGCAACACGAACCACCATGAAAACTCTTCCAGTTGGGTTGTTAATAAAATAAAAGAGGAAAATACATTTCGTGTGCCCAACTACTGAAATACAGAAAATCTGTTTCTTCCCTCCCGATAGTCTTGTTTTGTATCACTGTGCAAAGAACCACCACTCTAACTCAATGATTAACAACAAGCCAAACCCCTTGAGCCCATCATTTCCTCCAATCTCTCTGGCTCTTCGCCCAACCCTATCTTTTTATTTTTTTTTCCAGTTGTGTGTCTGGTGACCAACAATCAACCTTTAGTGAAGATCTGCGGAAACCTCGCCTAAGACATACGCAGCAAAAGGTCAAGGAAATGAGCAACATCTTTCTTTTGTGATGCATCGTTGATGACTTTGACAGTTTAAAACAAAACTATTTAATCTATAAATTAACTTCACTTAGATTTTCATCATGTTTTTGTATCATTTAGTTTCTCCCCGACGTGAGCTGTATAATACAAAATAAATAAGAAATCAAGACTGTTAAAACATACATTTAGTAAATTTTTTATTGACTAACATCTTTCCCTTAAAAATACAAACAAACATGAAAAAATATGGCATCTCAGCTGTATATATAGACGCCAACAGGGATGCACTTAATTCTATGTATACAAAACGTTGTCCAAAACTGCAGTTCATGTCAGATTACTTTCACTGACAGTAATGGCCCAATTAAGATGGATACATACTCATGCTTTTTCTGAGGATTTACATTACAGTACACTGAGCAAGATGAAAGCAAACCGATTCCTGACCTGAAAAACACACACAAACCGTGCATGTTAAAGTGTGTCCTGGTCACAATGCTTGTAAATTAGTATTTTCAACAGAGTGACTCTGCACTGAAACATTGTGGGAAACCATAATGTTGCTCGTCAGTCTGTAAATTACAACTGTGGGCATGTAGTTCAGGCAGGATGTCTATTTTTTGTCTCCAAATCCAAGTGAGGGCTGTAAAGTTTGTCATTGGGCTAATTTGACAGATTTAAATGAGTTTCCATGTCAATTAATGCTCCCACTGAAACAGAAGAATACAATGTGAGATTTTAGCACAATAAAAACAAGAAATTCAGATGGAAACGTTTAATGACCCAGTACTGGGATGTAAATCTCAGTCCATGTCCAATGACCATAATCAAACACTACTCGTGTTCAAAAGCCATTTTGGTGTTTTTACAAGCCGTCCAGGACTAAAAACAAACCACCAGATGTGATCCAAGGCTTGTATCAGTTATCAATCTCAAGTGTTGACCACGTGTGTTTCTTTCATTTCTTTTTCTTTTTCCTTTTCCCTTTGTTATTATTATTGTGAAGCTCTGTATCAAGTGCATCCTGATTGGTGAATTCCTGCTTTTGATCTTTAGACCACTCCCTCTGAAGCTGCCGGAGCAGATCAGGAGTCAACAGCCCGTCTCTCACCAGGCGACTAGCTAGAGAGCTGTCCATCTCTCCTGAGCCGCTTCGTGCCCTTTGACCTCTGCTGTTGGTCAAATGATTGCTGCTGGCACTAGCATTATTACCACCTGCTTGTCCACCCATGCTGCCTTGTGTCTGCAGGGGGTCAGTGATGGTTGGGTTAGTGGCTCTGATGAGACGGGTGATATTTCGAACGCCCTGTTGTATGATATCATCAAGTTCCTGCTGGGTTTCCCGAACCAAGGCTGTGTCTGGGAACATGTCCATGAAACGGTAGCTGCAGAGACAGACAAAAATACAATGTTATACTGTAAAGAAGACGAAACATGACCATGATGATTAGCTCCGTTTCATCAATTAAGGTCAAGTTAAATTCACTGCACCATGTTTTCACACACAACCAATAGATGATTACTTCAAAACAACAACTTCCCATAATAAACCCATTTAAATGACAAGAAGAATAATAATAAGAAGAAGAAGTGTTAAAAACATAACGTTACCTTAACCAGAGGTACAGATCTAACACATCATGAACAGCTTCCAAGTGAACCAGGTCTTTTATGTTTTTGGGTGCAGATAGAGGCCAGTTGACGTGGCGACCTACCCAGTCAAATGTCAGGGGTTCGTCTCGACTGAACTGACGGGCAAACTAACAGAAACAACAAGATTCAAATCACTGCAACAAAGCTGTAAGTCCCACTTGGAGTTCAACGTTACTCCATGCAGAGAACAATGTAACGTCAAGTTACTTGACTGATCTGTCCAAACATTAGAATATTGTGAAACAATTGACATTTTTCTCAGTCAAGCTTAACTGAAGCACATATGCTCCTTTCTTTCATGCCTTCTTCCAATCCTTACCTTTAGGAAGGAGGTGCATACAAAAGGTTGTTTCTTGTTGATTGGAGCAGTGCAGAAAACGTAGCGTGACCTCAGGTTCAGTGGAATATGCTGAATCATATCAGCCAGAAACTTGAAGTCGTCAATGTTGCAGACAAAATACATACCGTCCACCTGAGAGAGGCTGACAAATATGTCCTTAAAAGAGGAGTCACAAAATGTGTCAGGATGAGAAGATGAGGCCACAGCGTGCATGTAATAAACCAAACTAAATGATCTTTAGAGTGCAACTTCACCTGGACTTGAGCGCCTGTCTTAACGGTCATCATTTAGTGGTATCTTCTCGGCACTTATTTGCATTCTTTATGACCATGTACATCTCTTAATGTGCAGCCCAGTTTTGATCCGGTTCTCCCGGTAGGATAATGTGCTGTGTCACTCAACGCATTCATCATTCCAAAATGTCTTCAGGAAGATGTTACTTGACTTTACCGTTTTACATCTCAACTAAACTTTAGGACTAAGAAGTTCACACAATAACAACAGTCCCTCCCAAAATTAATGCGGCAGCCGTTCAAATGAGCGCCTAAAAGAAATCAGGCTGTACCCACCCAGAGAGGAATACTCATTTGACAGAAAAGGTCTGAGTAGGTAGGAGAACAAGTGGATGAATAGAGGGCTATACTCACGACAAGGTTAGACAGTGTAGCATCAGGTAAATGATAGGCAAACATCTCTATCTGCTCTGCTGTAGGATGGAGACCCGCAGTCTGAGACAGAGGAGGAGACATAAATTACACAAATTAAAATACTTACGTTTTGATCCATATCCTACTGATACCTTTACCGAAGAGCGTGTGTTCGATTTTAGGCTTGTGTACAAATGATCACCTCTATGGGGTCAACAGAGTGGCTGAGTATTTCCTTCAGAACAGGCAGATCATCTCTGTGCATGGTGGTAACTTCTCCCATTTTAAACTTGGAGGCAAACCTGATAATGTGACAGAGGAGATGGGTTTCAGAACCTACTTAAAAGAAACAAAATGACTTGTTATCAGCCACGACAGCGACGTGGGTATTGACTTGACCTTGTGACTGTGTGTGTGTGTGTGTGTGTGTGTGTGTGTGTGTGTGTGTGTGTGTGTGTGTCAACTTGGCAAAAATGTGGTGCGGGAGACGCATAACTGCAGGGAACTACCACAAGAATAGTTTTGAGTACTTTGCTGTGTGTGTTTGTCTCTCTCTGTCTGTGCGTGTGCCTGTTTGTGTGTCCCTTTCTCTGTGTGTCTCTCTCTGTGCGTGCACGCGTGTGTGTCTTTTTCCTCTCTCTGTGTGTCTCTCTCTGTGTGTGTCTTTTTCTCTCTGTGTGTGTCTTTTTCTGTGTGTGTGTGTGTGTGTGTGGTATCTTCTCTCCCACCTTTAACATAATATGGGTGAAAATGAAACTGACCTCCCTGCGCGGCCAGATATCTGCAGAGCTTGTGATGTGCTGATGGTCTCCATCTGTTTCTCCCCTTTCTCATTAACATTCGGCTTTATCAGACTGTTGAAGATTACACGTCTTATACTCCTAAAGTGAGAAACAAAGAAAGGCATAAAAATGGATAATCGTGAGTGGATGGAATCTCTACATTTTCTTAAATCATAATGTCACTATTACACCGCCTTCATAAAGCTTAAAGTCTCGTTAAAGCCCCGATGTGTAGGTTAAATCATTTCTGACTTTCTAAACATGCCAGCAAACAATAAAATAACTGACTGTTAAATGTTTCCCAATGACCATTTTAGCTAAACATACAACATGGAGGTTTATATAACATCTGCATAGAATGTGGAATACAGAAAGCTTAAAATATATATAATTTGATTACTTGCCTTTTTTTAATCTTGTTGAAGAAAAGGGAAATATCTTAACAGTGTTACAGTTTGCATGATGGTACTTACAGGTTGAGGCCCATGCCAATAGCATCTGTAGCAACCAGTATCTTGCAGGGGTCATCAGGATCATTGAACTTCTTGGCCTGCGACAGCTTGGTGCCTGTAAATAACAGAACAACAACGCTTGGTCTCCGTTTCAAAGTCTGGAGCTATACAGAAGTCTCCATCACACAAAAGGCTCAAACAATGGTTTCTTTGATTTTTATGATGTTTTTGGACAACAGTTTATAAGCCAATACACATTTTTACAATGTGGACAGTTATGTATAGGGATGGGTATCGTTTGTTTTTTTCCGATACCGGTGCTAAACCGATACCGGTGCCTAAACGGTGCCTGAACCGATACTTTTTTATTGCCAATTTTTTTTCTTCAAATTGAACAATATTATTAACTGTTTAAAGTATACTATAGATATAAATAAAAAAGTACATACAAAACACACTTCAAACTACAGCTTCAAACCTTTTAACTTCAAACTATAAAAATATATATTTAAAAAAAGAACAGGCACCAGTCCAATCAGGTGGCCTGATGGGACCGTGTGCAACAGAACTCAGACACTGTTGGATCCTAAAACTGCTGCTTTACTGGACTACACGTCATCATTAATATCAACTGGAGAGATTTGTTCCATCAAGCCGAGGACGGACGTTCAAAAGCTCGTGCTCGTGTCTCCAGCGATCTCTGTGTGCGCGCACTGTGTGTGTGAGCGCTGGAAGCCCCGCCCCCTCGAGCCCCGCTCTGCATGCAGGCAGACAGAGAGCAGAGCAGCGAGTGTGCTCTGATCCGCGCTATTTTAATAATCGTTTTTAGCGTGCGGGCACCGTGCTACCTTTTTAGTATCTATATACCGTGCAACTTTACAGAGTAGTGTAAAAAAAAAAGTATTTAAATCGGCTCAGGCACCGGAAGGAAGCACCGAAATCTTCGTTGCTTTTCGGTCCGGTAGGTACCGGACGTGTTGGACGTGTCGGTACCCAACCCTACTGAGGACCCCATCAACATATTAGGTATTTGTCTTACACATAAACATACCTTTATCTTAGTATCCTTTTAAAAACTACTCACAAACTAACCTGGGGGTAAACTCCCATAAATTACAGCACATTCCAGTCCTCTGGCCTCAATCTGTCTGCTTATGGAGTAGATGTCATTTTTACTGAAGCAAACGATGCAATCTCCTTGTCTCAAGTTGTCTAATGTTTCCACGGCTTGATCCAGGATTGAGAAGGGAGTTAACCGCTTGTAGGTGTTGACCTTAAGAGAGAGGGAGGAGTGGAGGGGCACAGAGAGGCGAGAGAGCGTTTACCCAAACACAATGATTAAAAGAAACCAGTGATTAACAGTACTGAGATGAGACTCTTCTCTTCCAGCTGCACCACATATTACAGTCTCACCTCCATCTCCTCTCCAGTGGTGTACATCAGCTCTCTGATAAAGTCTATGGCTGCGGGTTCACCGCACACATGGATCTCTTCTGCACAGAGACCTAAACAAATACAAAGATGTCAGCCGCTGAAGTTGGAAACGTCAATAAATGGTAAAACTCAAAAAAGGTACAAAGCAAACATGCAAAATCTGCGTACTTTAGGTTTGTTAGAGGTGTGCTTGTATACATGTTGTGTGTGTGCCATAAACAAGAGATTCTGAATTGTTTTCATTGATTCATTATCATGAATGTTACTATTGCAATTGCAAATATTTAGTGTGAGCTTTATTGACTGAATGGTAAATGAAAGTTTTAGATGATACTCATTCGTTCAGTCTTAGGCCAAGTAAATCATAAGGTGAGATAGAGAAATATTAGCTCCTCAACAGGGTGTGTGTGTGTGTGTGTTTATTTGACTGATTATGTTTTTTAATTATGTGTGTTACAAACCCAGCAGTGCTCTGGTCCAGGCCCAGCCTCTAGATGGATCTCTGATCATTTGAATTTCATCGATTACAGCCACCTCATCTGAAGACAGACATACAAAAAGAAAAACAAACCTTGGGCTCAATAGTCTCGGTGATTCCATCTCTTTGTTTATCAATGAACACAAACATCATTTCCAGCAGTGCCTAAACTTCTGCATGGCCTGACAAGAGAAACAGTGGGTTCTAGTGACCAATCAAAAATATCAGTAGGTGTGTTTTTGTGACTTAAAATGTCTGCTACCTGACAACAACAAATACATATTAATGCAAATACATATTAATGCATTCATTTATGGATAGTGGTTAATTGGAATTAATTTAATAAAAATAAAAAAAAAATCACAACTTGCACACTTTTTTTGTGTTTAAGAGAGTTCACCTTTTAGAAAGAGACAGCAGTTAAGCGTAATTTTTTTGATTTAGCTGATACAACTTAATGTGATGTCCAACAGAGAGGTGTTGAGTTTTCTTGTTATATATATATATATGCTATTAAAACAGAAATGTTTGTACGCGTTAGGTTTACTTACAAGGTGTGGTGACACTACACATCTCAATGGTACAGGCCACATGACCAGATGCTCGACCGTCTGAGTCCATGAAGGTCCTCTCCTCTCCAGTAACCAAGTCACATGGAACACCCTGGAAATACAAACACAGGACCAGTCAACAGTACGGTGTGGTGAGCAAGAAATAAACAACGTAATCTTTAAAAGTACACAGATAAAATAGACAGTGAGATAAAAGACATTGTTCTTTCTCAGATTTAAGACTTTTTTTTCACTTGTGTAGTAGTACTCCCCAAAACCGTTAAATGATAGAAGATGACAAACACGTACGGCGTTGTTGCTCTTTTCAAAGATCTCGTGGGCCAGTAATTTCAGGGGTCCACAGTAAACTCCCGATTTAGCAGCCAGGTAGCGCTGGATGGCGTGGTAGGTTTTACCACTGTTAGTGGGACCAGCATGGAAAATCACCTTCCTTTGGATGGCACGAGCCTCAGGGTACCTGAAGAACACACACACCAACACATACATAATGTAACCACAAAGTAATATTGTGCATATTACTACACATGAATAGGCCATTGCTGTGACATTCCTGAGTCAGGCTCCATGATACATACCAGTTAGCAGGGACTCTGAGGTCCGAGATCTTTCTCAGGTCATCCATACAGTCCAGCATTGGAAAGATTTTCTTGGCATGACGCATAAAGTACGGGTAGACGTCATCAACATGACCTGTATAACAGCAGACGTTAAAGTGTTTTATTGTTTGAATTTAATAAATGTATTAATATAATCTCGACACAACTCCATCTTGAGGTTTAATTAAAAAAACAACAAACCTGCTCCAGAGCAGATGTCACTAAGGATGATGTGCAGATCGGCGGGGAGTGATGTGACTTCCAGGACTAACTTCCTGAAGCTAATGAAGGCCTGGTGGAACAGACGAGCTGTATATACACACAAAAGACACATAAGGCACACCATGCAGGTTAGATTTCTGTTCTCATTAGTCTGACAAAACTTCACAAGATCAGGGCAGCATGTGTGACCAACAACAAGAAAGTCTTCACTTCACGTATAATTGAAAAACAAATTGAGTTTATTCGTCATACTTTTCTATGAAGATTTTATGCTTTTAACATAATAAAGTTCTGGATGATGAAAACATGTATCAGGCCAAAGAAGTGCAAATACATTTATTTCACAACAACAACAAAGTGTGACGCGATGGTGCATAAAACAACCTTAGTAAAGACTGACGTTGAGCCCCGACAGTCTGATTCTAACTGCATGCTATAGTGAAAAATGTACAATGCCGTTACAATATATTGTAATTTGTGAAAAGACAGTATATTAAAATGGCTCACCATCCAGGCCATGGTCTGCTGCCAGCTTCTGCATCTCCTTCTTCTTATAAAACCGATTCAGAACTTTCAGCAGTTCAACTGAAGCAGAGAAACAATCAGAAAATAACTTTTAAGTCTATTATTAACACAGACAATAATACACACACTGTTTAAAATACTGTTCATTGGAGATATCTCAGATAGTCTTGCCACACAGAAAAGCCACAGCACATGTTAATTACCACCTCGTTGTCTGAATTGATGAACAATTCCACAAGCCTATAGGCCACTGACACTAAAAGTAAAGACCTGCTCCAGTATAGATTTACTCACCTTTATCGAGTGGTTGCGTCAGCTCCAATCCCACACCTCCATCTGCCGAGGAGTCCGTCTTCAGAGAGATGGGGACAAACAGAGAAGTGTCTGGAGGTTTTTGACAAGAGCTGTTAGATGAAACGTGTCTGCTGCAGACCACCGAGCCCGCCTGAGGTTGTTTGTGCAAGAAACCAGACCCAGAAGACGCATGACAGGTGCCAGCAGTGGTGCGGGTAGTCCGGGTCCTAATGTGGCGTTGAAGTCGAGAAAACAAATACATACACCGGTTTACTGACATCGCTGCGAGTAGTTTGTACCCCAGGTGTAGGCACCTCCTGCGGGCTACGTACAAAACGTGTGCTACTGTGGCTCCATGCTGCTCAGCAGGTCTACATGTGTGAGTTACACAGCACCAACTTCACCAGAGGACGGTCAACATTACTCTCTTCCTGCTAGTTCAACGTGGGACAGGACCAGTCGCTGTATAGCTGTCCACAAATGTGCCTGTGTTGATATTAAGCAATTACATACATTTTATTAAAAAATATATTGACAGCTACTTGTTAAAATGATCCGAAGTTATTCGATAACATAGTATGACCTAAAATCTATTTTTATTTTAGAATACGGTGTATCAAAGTAATAAACAATATAAACAGGCATAGAAAGGACTTCCCTATAGCTGAACCAGAAGATCGTATATGCAACACTGATCATTGCCTCGCCGTCTAAATGATATCCCGTTTACAGAGTCTCTTTGAACACTCATCACCAAACCGATCTTTGAAGGTGAACGACTTGCGTAAACTCTTCAGAAAGGACTTTCTACTTGTTTCCAAAATAGAAAGGAGGCAGACTTGTAGTCCAGTATATGTCTGGTAAATTAGATAAGGCTTGTTAATAAAAAGCCATGAGGAAAGTTAGTGTCCATCATTCCATATATTTCTCTCTAATATAATTCAAGACAAAGGAATATAAACGTTGTTATTTTCTAAATGTATCTATTGCTTTTGTTTATTAGCAGGCCGTGGCCAGAATTAGAGATATCCTGATGGCATAACTCCAAATTCACCCCAACACCAGCTCTCACTGAACATTGCTTATCAAAGCTGTTACTACTATCTGCAATGTTTTTGAATACATAGCAATTAAAGTCTCTCTGAAACCACTCACTTTCCCCAGGTGGAAATCAATTGAAAAAGCCTTACACAGACAAATGTAAATGATCGTATTAAATGTGTGTGACTGGCCTTTGGTATTATTCTCACAGACTTCTTGTTGGATGAATTAACTCTTTGCACAAAACATGATGAGATGTATTCTTTTACAAAAAAGAACTGAACTCTTATAATCATAGGTTGCTCAAGAACAAGTGTTGTTGGAAAGATATTCTGTATAAATTTGCTTTATTCACGATTCATTTTGGCTATATATTTGGGTTTAGTGTATATACACATATCATACACACACATACACACACGCACAATGATGGCATGATTAGACATTGTGTAAAGATTAACATGCAGTAGATAAGACAAAGGCAGAGCATTTTGGCCTTTTAGTGTTTCTTCATTACCTTGGGAGGTATTAAAAGTACACCAAACAAACCCTACCTGTACAGTGTTTAGAAAGAGAAAATGTCTCAGACAGAAAGACAGCTTTACCTGAAAATAAATTACACAGTTACCAAACAAAAGAAAACCATATTGCAACGGAACAAATACATCTGAACTGTAGATGCGAGTGTTCAGAGGTTTATGAAATGAAACATAACAGCATTAGTTGTTCGGCAGACAAAAAGCAACCAAATATCGTACATCTTAACGAGTCCAATAAAAACAAGTAGTGATGTATAAATGTCGGTATAATTTCAAATATAGACACATGAGATCTCTGAGGTCAAGTTGTCCGTGAATGATGTTTCGTTTCAGCTTTTATGCTCCTTTGAAACAAAGTTAAGCATAAGGGGAAAGTGCAAAACTGGCCACAGATCAGAGCGTAAGGGCAAATTTAACCAACACACAAGTCCGCTAACATTCCCAAACTGAGTGAGCGTACGTGTCTTTAAAGCAGGACCTAAACTGCCGGTCTGAGCGTCACAGTGGAATATTGTTGCATTCTACAGTATATCGATACAGCATCCCTTCCAGCACTAACAACAGCAGACGTGAGCCATTTTTTTAAAACATTAGTATACCTACTTATACCACACCAACAGGCTGAAAAATGCTGCCACAAGACAGAAACTGATTGTGAATCTACAGTCTGCTGATCATGGCTGGCATCATTTCATTTTTTCTATTGAATAATTGAAAATAAAAAAGAGAAACCGCGACTCATGTGGTGGTGACGGACAGACATTTTCAGGTCCAAGAAGCCGGACAACTTCATACATTTTGAACCTTTTTAAGATATCGAAGAAAATCAACTGATGTGAGTCAACTGAGGGAGTTTAAGGGTTCAGTTAACCCAAATAAACATATTTTATCCCCCAAAAAAGTATATCTTATAGCCAGAAAGATTGAATGTGTCCAGGTTTTGTAATCTCTCTCTCTCTCCACCCCAATAGAATGGACGTCAAATAAATGAAATTTGTAGTGCACAAGGCAATTCAATCTAACTCCAAATTAATCCAGATAATTCACATATCTAGCTTGGAAAATAATGTTTTTTTGTGATTTAGGTGAACTTTAAAATATTTTAGGGAAAAACAAACAATGATTTCTAATCTACGAGATTCGTCATAAATAAACAGCACTTTAAAGAGCAAACATAAGGCCCTGCACCATAGAGTGAACCTCCAAATCAGTTTGGAGGCAATCCTGTAGTAACCAGACAGACCTCATCAGTGAAAACGGCATCAATTATTCATCTTAACATGAGACTAAAAAGTCATATTGAGCTCAAGAATCTTGATATGTATGATATCAGACCAACAACAATTAGTTAATTTGTAAATAAACTAAAAACCCATTTTGATGTTTAATTCATTAGTTGAAGCTTCTCCAGTCTGAGCATTTGCTGTGTTTCTCACATTTGGACTGTTTCTCAGACAAAAAGACATAGATGCCACCTCAGCCGCTGGGCTTACTGTGATGGACCTATGTCACTTTTTCTTCTGACATTTTACAGAATAAAAAAATCAATCAAGAATGTGCCGAAGAATGAATACTGCAATGAATCATTAATTGCAGTGTTAAATTATTTATATTTAGTTAAATTATTTTATAAAATAAATGACACTGAAAAGATAATGTCCATCTTGAATCAAACATCGCTTGAATGGAATGAAATGTTGTTGAAAACTGAAAACATGAGGAGTGGAAAATGTTTTCATTTTTACAAAACAGCCACATTTGAAAATGAAATATAAGATTCAATTCATGTTAAGATGGACATTTGTTGCACTAAACAGACATTTGCATGGAAGAATGAGCCAGTGGGCTGTTACAACATACTTAACAACTGTGAAACTCTTAATTTCTCAGCTAGATGGATGAACGAGAAAACAGCGGCATCATCGTAGACAGACAAATGTCACAGAGCACGTGTTGACTCATCGCTTAGCCTCTCGTGTCCTTCATTCAGGCTGATCCCCACGTCTTGAATACTTTAAATCACTGGCTATTTCATTCAGACTTTTGACATTTTGTAAGATGGGGGGCTTCGGATGCCAGAGAAAGTCCAGGATAAGTGCTGTCCAAATATGCAAACAAAAGAAGCTCCTGCTGCAGAACAAAGGGATAACTGGTGTGGTGGTCGTCTGTGGCCATCTCCTCTTTTCCGTCTTTGCTACTGTCTTTTTATGCTTTCAGCAAATTGAGACCGTATGGCATCACTTGTGTGTGCATGCTTTCAGTCTGAGACCCCAAGATTAAACAGGCTGCCTCACTGTTCCTAACTTGGTGGCCTAGCTGGTTTGATTTGCACTCTTACCTTGACATTGAGCTTCCAGCCTTCATGGATCGTATGCTTGTGCGACTGTATGCAAATGTATGCGAGTTTCAGTCCTGGGGGAGAGAGTGAAGGTGGTCGAGCCGCTTACATCTGAAGCTGTGGAGTAGTGATGGGCATGTCTGAATGTACGTATGTTATGTGTATTCATGTGTACATTTCTCAGTCCAGGGAGATAGTGGGGCAGCCCTCACACCTCTGGCTGTTCAGCAGTGAAGAGTTGGTGTGTTTTTGTGTGTATTTTCAGTTCATAGCATTGCAATTACATCTCTGGCTGCTCTTCTTTCACTGGCTGGGTTCGGGGCTCAGGCGACTCGTAGCGCTGAAGGAAGTTTCTTTTCTTTATCTTCTCTGGAGCTTTTCGCCACAAAACAATCTCCTAAAGACAGAGGCAGAAGAATGAATGAACAAACACTTGTATTACTTAAAATTATCCAAATTAAAAATCTAGTGGCACCTAGATATTCAGCGTTTCTCACAAAAACTCATTGTATCGAACATAACCTTCCTCATAAAGCATCTGCAGAGAGGATATATTAAATACTAAAAAATCTGCATTGTTTACATCTATGTCGGCTTGGTAGTTGTGGTCTTCTTCACTGCCTTTTTTGGCAATTGCTAGGCTTCTTGGGGAACAGTTACTACAAATTAGTAGTAAAGCACAAAGACACATATTGTATTGATACAAGTAATACAATCCACAAAGTAGTCAAGGAGACAATCTACACCTGTGTAGGTAAGATTAAATCCATCCAAATATAATTTAAAACAAATTCTGCTGGTTTATGAAATATAGCTGTACTCCATGAACAAGAAGATCTAATTCATACAGCTTAAATTTAAACTTCAAAGTAGAAAGACACAACATTGTATAATCGTCTTTTTTTATTTGTTTTTAGTGTGTTACCTGTTGTTTAAAGTATCTCCTGTCCTCTTCATCTACCAGCACCAGATTAAGGAAGTAGCGTACAGAGAACTTCTTGTTGACATCCCTCATGGTGGGTGTCAGGTCATATCCTGTTAGAACACAGAAGATGGGATACGCTATTTAGGTACAAATAGGCTATTTAAATTATTTATTAAGAGGTAAACTGACACCCTGCCGATACGACACACACACACTATATACACATATATATATATACATATATGTATATACATATATGTGTATACATATATGTGTATATGTATGTATATATAGTGTGTGTGTGTCGTATCGGCAGGGTGTCAGTTTATATATATATATATATATATATATATATATATATATAAATAAATAAATATATATATATATATATATATATATATATATATATATATATATATAACCGCAAGAGAAGATGAAGGAGAAAAAGAAGAAAAAGCAAACAACTTACCTGCCAGGAAGAGTCTGATGGGAATTGATTCTCCTTTAACTGGAGCTCCATCCATGATTTCATACTTTGCAACCGTCTCCGTCTCTGTGGTAGTACTGGGACCTAAAACATAGCACAAAAATGACAATAAGTGATAAAATATGGAAAGTGGAGCAGAGCTGACGGACGTTTCTGTTCTTATTGGGACCTAATTAACCAACTACAGCATTGTATAGGTAGAGGGGATGAACTCCAACGTTAGCACAGAGTCATGTTGCTGTCCATTCGCATGTACCCACCATGTGTCAGATTTCTTTTGGTTTCACACATGGTTTCCCTGGACTCTTACCTATGCCTGTTAACTCCTTCTTGATGAGCTGTAGCTCCATGTGTTGGATCTTGATCCTGACCAGCAGGAAGTAGATCTTCCCAACAATCACATCCTTGAGGTGGTATCTAACAAAGAAACACATCGAGAGAAGCTGCTCAAACGGACATGAACACGGGTCTCATTTGGTTTTGTGTTTTGCTGTGGAGGCAAATAAGTTTTCACCAGAAAAACTACACTGGTCTTACTTGGATTTATTGTATTCAAACTCAATGTGCAGACAGTCTTCTATGCCGACCTCCATCTTGATCGAGTTGTTGACATCTGGGTAGCTGGCTAACTGGTGGACAATCAGCTCGTATTCCTTCACTAAGTCAGACAGACGACGAACTATTGTCACCCTGAGGAAATACCTGTGAGAAGAACATGTCGTCATCCAAAGATAATTCCCCACTGTATCAAAAGTTTGTATTAATATTTCATGTACTGTTATCAGAGTTGGGCTGTTTCTGAGAAACTAAAATGTTTTATCAATTAGTTCAATTAATTTGGATTGACTAATTGATCATGAAAGTTTTCAGAACTAAAAATCACATATTACAGTGTTGACTTGAGCACTACTACCAATATCAGCAATATACGTATGTATGTGGGTGTCAGGTCATATCCTGTTAGAACACAGAAGATGGGATACGCTATTTAGGTACAAATAGGCTATTTAAATTATTTATTAAGAGGTAAACTGACACCCTGCCGATACGACACACACTATATATACATATATACACATATATATAAATATATGTATATACATATATGTGTATATATATGTATATAACTTACCCTGTAACTATCCACCCTATAGTGGTGTAACAGCACAAGAGGAATATGAGAACCTGCCATTAATCTGATGTCAAGCTGTGTAATAAACCTACCTTAGCCTGACATTTGCTCCAGTATACGACTCATAGGGCTTCTCCACCTGCATGAACTCAAAATCATAGCTCCTGTTCTGGGTGAGTTCTCCAGGTAGAGCCAACTCTTTCACCAAGTCCACAAATTCATGGGTGTTGCTCTTATCAGAGAACAGCTCTGAAATACAGCAGAGTGGATTTAGAGTGATAGTGTATAATTCAAGAAAGGCACTACACATAAGTTGACTTTTGATTCCATGCTCTTAAAACACACTGCTGTCATTCCTCCTTCTCCTCCTGTTGGAGGAGGGTTTAGCTCCACTGTGGCAGGCGGCACATGACTACCACATGCTCTGCTAAACCTTTTAGCCACATGGGAAAGCCAGCAGCGTACAGTTGAAAGGTACTTTTTTTTTCTAGCTATAAAGCGATGCATTCAAGGCGCATTTAGAAGTGTTTAATTTAAGCAATAAAAGAGTTGAGTACGCTCATTAAAATCTCCATACAGTGTACTTTAATCACGCTTACCTATTTGTCCAACAAACTCGATGCGGATGCCCTGATGCTCCAGTCGTTTTCCTCCCTGCTTTACATTTAGATTTACCTGGGGAGAACATTCCCGAGTAGATCAAGTGTCATATGAACCAAAAATATGTTGTCACAATGACAGTTTGACACATTACCAATGTATCAATACATTTGACGCTTAAAGGAAAAAAAACTAAGATATCCCTTGTTATTACAGATATATTGGATGCTACAATATTGGTTAATAAAGCTTATGAATCAGCTGAAACATTTGTGGCTCCTAAACATAGATGATCCACTTCAGGTCAGAGCAAATCTTTCAAACACATCAATAGAACCTTCATTTCCAACTAGGCTCAGGTAAAGAGAGGATCCCAGAATAGACTGTGGTGTGTTCGAGAAGTCCATTATTTGCCTACGGAGTACTGTTAACTGATAAATAAAAGACAGCAAATTTAAATCATGCTTTGTGTAGGAATGCCTTACGGGACCTTGCGCTCTGAATCCCACTGTATAAATAATGTCAACTCAGTTTACCTTGCCAGACACAGACTCTCCGTCGTAGAACAGGTAGTGTTTCTCCACTTTCCCATCTTCTGTCTTCAACTCAGCTGTCTTTCTGTTCTCTGCATCATTCAGCAGTACGTCTATCTCACATACCGGCCCAAACAAACCTCCTAGGAAACTCTGAAAACACAATGAATGGCATAGAAAACAGTGTATTACAGACAAAAACAAACAAACAGTTTAAGAAATGCAAAAGTCAACTTGTTAAAGGTGGACTAACTAGTGATGTCAGAATAATGTGTTGATTCAGACTTTATTCAGAGCAAATAAGGAGGTATTGTGGACAGACCATTCTGGCTATCAACTAGAAAAACATTAACTGCACAATGTTGATGTCTTTTTTTTTTCAATCTTCAAGGTTTATCTTTCTTAAAATGCTGCAGGTCAAAAGATGTCTAGAACTGACAATTTAACAAAAGAAAAAAAAAAAGGCAAATTCAGAGCAAAGACTGAAAAATCTATAAATCACCATGATATGCGGTTATCTGAAATACAATTTTCCATCTGACATTATAGATGATCGTGACAGGTCCGAGAATGCATTCTAGTTTACAGGCACTTTAAAACTAGACGGATGGAGACAAGGATATTGGAGGTTGTTAACGAACATCTCTACGGACTCTGATAACAGACAATGCCAAATATCTATCTGCAATAATCACAAACACACCACCACTAAGTTATCATATATGTGCACGTGAATGGGACTCACAATCACAGTCTGAGGTTGTAACCATGTAAATCCCGCACAGCTACTCCCTATCTGTTATTGCCACACTAACTCAATCACTTATCACCGACTGCACAGCCACATTATTTTCCTCTGAGCTGGCAAAGAGTCACATAAACATGCTTCAGCATGCAGCAAATCTGGAGGAATCAGCCCAATCATCAAGATATCAGGAGAAACTGGTGTAATGCTTTTTAACCACTGTATCCCCTAAAAAAGATGCATAGATAATATGGAGGAATCCAAGAAGAATCTCTTAAATCAACCACATGAGCTACAAAAGAGCAAACGACATGGTAAACACAGCAACAGTGCAAAGCCAGTGGGTGTCGACTTGCAATTGTCCTAAACTCATTGAATCAAAAAGCGATCCGCACTTGCTTTAAAACATTAAACATTAAACCATTAACGTAATGTCAGCGTTGTTGCAGCAGTTAAACATGCTTATGTGTCACTCGGTACAATATTTCACATCACATCCCGGGAACAAACCAGCAACGTTAGCTCACACGAACATGTCTCTCAGCCTCTCAGCTTTAGTTACCAAACATAAACCAGCACAGAAACTATTTAAATGACTAACCAACACGTTTAGTGGCTGTCATCGTGAACCAAAGCCTCTGGGCCGTTTGCTAACTCACTAAAACATCAAGAGAGGAAGCGAAGACGGCCTCGAACTGAGGCTCGGTCGACTAGCCCATCTAGTTAGCTTTCCTGCCCGTTTACACGTCAAATAGTTGCTGTCAAGGAGCATTTGCGGGTCTGTGTGACTATTTTATGGTTCATTCGCCCAGTTAATTTCAGTGGAGTCCGAACAGCTGACCCCTTTCTTTACACTCACCATCTCGGCCGTCTGACAGATAGTTGAAGCTAACAGCTAGCCTCGCTCCGTGTAGCCAGTCTCACTGAAGCAGGAGGTAGAACCGAGGCTCTCCGTCACGTGACCCGTCATGTGGGACCAGGGGGTGCTACTCACATTGTATTATTATATTAGTAAGAAAAGGTATTAAGTAAGTTTGTAATTACAATTGCTTGTTGAAATTACTTCATTACTGTGTTCATCTCGTTGCTTCATAATCACATTGTCATGTTGCTGTATTCTAGTGGGATCTACAGAATTACATTAGACAATAGCCCCTTTAATCAGAGCCTGACCGACCACGAGGCAAACATTAATATTAATAGTTGAGGAAAAAATATCGTCTGATATAGGTTTTTTTTGTTTCTAAGATAAACACATAACACAAACCTTTTTGACAGGGGCCCCTTCAATTTGATAATACAAACAATTGCGACCAAAATATGTACAGAGTTGAACTTATCCGGGCTCTCTGGTGCACAAAATGATCACTATTACAATATTCAAGTGGCTCACATTGTCTGGTCATGCTGTTTGAACAACATCTCACACATTGACATGGCTTTCCACTAATTATCCTTTAAGTGCTTTAATTCTGTTGTTACATTTGGAAAATTGCTTTAAATTTAGACAAAACCTATTGTTGTTCAGTTGTATTGACTTTGTGTGTAATGTCTATTCTCATATTCATCTTTTGTATTCATCAGTAATGATAATAATAACAACATATAATGCGTTTTATTATTATTTAGGATTTGTAATGCATCACATACATATTCTCTTTATAAAATGTCTCATTACCTTTGTCAGTATGATTGTCAAAAGTGAACTCTCTTGACCCAAAAACTACCCAAACTACCCAACTGACTGTGGAGTTATTTATTAAACAGTTAGCAGAGCAAATATCAGGACAGTTTTGATAAAGTCTAGTGAAAACACATTTGATACTGTTACAAATACAAATTAGCCAACGCACAGCATGTTGAAATGCATGCACAATACGTATTTTGAATATGTTTCCGCTCACAGTGGTTTTCATGAGTGGTTTGGGTTAAAATATTCTCATGTTCAACTTTGCAGACCAAAAGTTCCTAGAAGATGTTGCACAGCCCTCCGGGGTAAATTGTCACAACATTTGAAACAAAGGGATCAAATAACATAAATAAATCATGTATTATAGGAACACATGCCTCATAGCTCCAAAAACTGGTTGGAACCACAGCTGCACAGCGTGAGCAATGCATGGACAAAGGGATCAACTTATTGCACTGGTATTACAGTTATTTCAAATTTTAAGTAAAAAACACAAAAACAAATTAGTAAAAAGCACATTCCAACTTACATATCGTTTCTACAAGAAAGCGCAAATACAAGTCACTGTCAACTTAATCTAAATTAAAGTGTGTATCATTTATGCAGACCTTTTTTGATTTTTACTTTGGCAGATATGTTTTCATTGTTTACAGTTTTTATTTTGCCCCTAAAGACCCACCAATAACACTAAGAATATAAAATATATATTAGGCATTTGTCAATCTCTGAAAACTATGTTTTTCCACCACCAGGTGGTGATGCAATATTAGGTTTACTATTTGAATAGACAATGTGGAAATAAAGCAGATGCTAGCAATGTGTATTTTTCTTAAAGTGGGTGAGTGGACACAATCTACAGCTGCAGAAGGTGGTCTTCTCTCAGCTCCTGCTCTGCTGGTTTTGCCCCCAGAAACCTGCTTGGGAACAACCGCCTCATGCCCTTCATGTCCCCATCTACAAGCAGAAAAACAAGGAGAGATCAGACCACATGGAGCATAAGAAAGAGGACCTTGACAATTATTGAATCCTTGCAACTCAAAATCTTTTCCCAAAAAGTTACCTTTGTATAGCTCCTCATCTTTCTCTGCCCAGGACTCGCCGGAGCCTGTCTCACCCAAGGCCCAGTCTGCCATGATCGTATCTGCAGAGCCTTCATAACCTCCGGAACCGTCCGTCTCTGCAGGTGACTCCCCCTCTTCACTTTTCATCGGCTTTTCATCCTCATACATCTCTAATTCCACTTCCTCCTGCCTTGGTGGACTCTCAGCCGCCTCAGGCTCTGCCTCTCTGAGAAACACAATGTCAGATATTGAAAAATGTTGATGGAGTTTGGCAGGTCTGTTTTTAGAAGTCTGTCCATGCTGCGCAATTGTACACACATAATTCTACAGTGACAACAACCAAACACATGTTCGAGTGAAGAAGGGCTTGTTCATGTTGAAGTTGTTACTTGCTCATGAGAAATGTTGGGTACAGCTCTATATTAAACGGGTCAGCACAGTAACTTCTGTTGTAATCAATAACAATAATAATACACATATAATAATAATCAATAAAATGTACTTGTCTTGAATAACTTTGACAAATATAAATCTAATTAGCTAAAGTAAGTAAAAACAGGCCATTTACACAGTTGTATGGATTAAACATCAAAACCCATCAAGACCCAATACTCTAAGCATCATAACCTGCAACTTCTAATGGTTTTAAGGAAAAAAGACAGTTTGAAAGTTTGATGCTGTTCCTTTTTGGAAGAGCATCAACTTGAAATAAACCAGCCAAAAAAAAATGTTTCCAATTCCCAGTTGAATTACTGTATTCTGTTTACATGCAATCTGGTACTTTTCACACATGAGTATAGTGTGGCACACATACTGATAGAAAACAATAGACCAGAAGCAGCAGCACACCAGACGTCACAGCCCACTTCCTCTCAACACTTCCCTCTGACTTCCTGTTCAAGGCGAGCTGCAAGAGGGAGGGCTGCTGCTGACGTCCTGGTGCAAGCTGATATAGGAGGCCAGATAAGACTCGGGCTAAAAACGCAAAACATCCTTAAGAATAATCTTCATTTTCAAAGTTATCCATTATTATTCACTCTGTATCCTTTATGTTTGCTACCATCTGTCGTCTCTATACTCCTTGCCTTTTTGGCCCCTTTAAGTCTCCGATCCAAAATCAATTATAGAATTGTTGATAGAAGTGTAACAAGCAAGTTTCAGCTGTACTTTTAACCAATTATATTGATTAGACCAGGTAATCATGAAGGTATAGCTCAGCGGAGTCGCATACACAGACAGCAGACAGCTGATTTAATCTATTCAAAACGCACTGTGTGATTTCAACAACATTGTAGCTGTACTGCAGCTGAATGAAATATAATCTGTGGTTTTCATTTGAAAAAAGTTTCCTTTTTTTAAAAACATTTGGTCATTAACTGATTGATATAAGAGGAACCATAAAAGAAGAAACAGGTCTGAGACCAAGATTGAAATACAGACTTCCTCAGCAGTCACACGCATTAAAACACCATATGTGCTAAACACACACACACACACACACACACACACACACACACACACACACACACACACAAAAGACCTGCATACACCCAGAGATAGACAGAGCTTGTGTTGTTGTAGTTCTGTTAGCCGAGATAACAGATCCAATGCATCATCAGCATTTTAATACTTGATGTCTGCATTTATATGACAACTCATATCAAGTATGCTATATTATCACAGCGATGGTTTTCCAGACAAATGTTAACATCAAAGTGAACTCACTGCTACAAAGACACTCTCACAATGCGTCACAACACATGAATACTTACAGATAGCGCGCAGTTGAAGCAGGCAGTTTGGCTGGTAGGTCTGGACTCCATGCCATTTTTGGACTTTGTTGGGTCACACAGTTGGCCTGGTCGCCCTCGGGGTTACATTTCACAAACTTATACACAGCAGTTCTTGGTGCTCCTAGAGAGAGGGTTTTAATGTTCAATTTGTGTTTTTTATGCAACATTTTATGCAACAATTTACTTTTCGTCAAAGTGCTCTTCTTGGGCAACATCAGGTTGCTCATCTGGAACAGTTCACTGTGACAATTACGGTTTAGTTCCATGTTTGAAGAGTTTTACGAGATTACAACATTATTCTACAACAGAGTAAGTGACGGTTGGCCTAATGGACTTCAGCATGGTTTATTTTCTTCAGTAGTAAGAATAGGAACTAACAGCGCCACAGCTTTTTTTCTCAACACATTGCCGCAAGTTGACCATGAAGATCATCTGATGCTAAAAGCATTATTATTTTTCACCAATAGGATTAGTAAAGAAATCAGCCAAAAGCTATCAAAGGTTTCATAATCATCTGACCGGGGGATCTTGACTGTTTGATGACTAATGTTGAGCATTTATTTGTGGATTTCATTTGCTTTGGCATATTTCCTGTTTTGCCCACACTGTCGGGCTCTTGGCATTGATACAATTCATAAATAATATAGATATTTATTACATTAAAACTGACTAAATTGATTATTTAGGTCTACAGTAATTGGCAAAATCCGATAATTACAAGAGGCCGAAGTAACAGGTGTTTTTCTTTTTAGATTAGTGGTACAAAATATATGGAAAACACATGTCCCCATAAATGGCCGAATACATTGGATATTGAGGGTTAATACATACTTAAATGGACTGTTTATAGTTTATAGTTTATTTATTTATTTAAAAGCAATTAGTCGAATCAGATATAATTAAATGTAAGTATATCAAAGGATTTGTATTATTAACAATTATTCACAATGCAGTTTCCTTCCTCAAAAGCCACACTACTTGTGTCATGGAAATGAGAGTCCAAAAAGCCCCTGTTGCTACACAAGACAGAAACTTCACTCGGAAAATGAAACTTCTTTACTTCGATTTAATACGATCTCGATCAGACAGGAGCTCCGACAGTTTTTCCCTCACAAACCTCAACATGTTTTCCTCATCGTCACATGTTATGTTGTGAAACAAATAGTTTAACTTTAGAGTTGTTTTTTTCTGAATACTACAGCTCAGCATTGAGGACAGAGAAACCTGACGTTGACATATGAGTCATGTACTTACGGTAACTCCGTTCTGCTGACACAGTGAATCAAATATTTGGAATTGTTCCGAATTTACTTATCAATCAACGACGTCTGACTGCCGCCAGACCCCAGTTTGGACCACATGCGCTAATTGTGTGAGGGAAGCACTAAAGCTGTCAGGATGTTGACGTGCCCACTACGAACTGTCCACATAAAGCCGACTTCAAGTCTGCATGCGATCTGTACCTCCGTCACGAGAGTCACAAAGTATAGTTTACAATAACATTGAACTTACCCTGTCCGTTATGTACGGCGAGGCAGGAGATAATGAAGAACAGGATCAGTTTCATCTTCAGCGTTGTCTTTCCTGAACAATAACACCAAAGAAATATAAAGGTGTTCCTTCCCAAGTTGAAGCTTCTTGTGCTGGTGGTGAAGATTAAGTGTGAACTGTAAACTCAGACAGCACAACTCCCCCTAAAAGAGCTCAGCCCATCGAGTGCGTCATGGTTTCCTGAAGTCTTCTCGTGAAGAAGAATAAGAGGCTGAACATCCTCTGTGGAAACTTTTGCATTAGCAGCCTCAAAATATCAGATATCAGGTCGGAGTTTTCGTAACTGCACACTTCGGAAATACCAGAAGATGCAATCTGTGTAACTGATTAACGATCGAGAGGAAGCGACAATTTGTGTTAATTGGCTGCGGACTCGTTTTGTAGTGAGATAAGAAAACGAAAAATTCTGTTTTTTAAAGAATGCAATTCAATTCAGTTCAATTCATTCTTTTGTAGCTCTCTTTAGTTAATCTAAAGAGCAATGTTATGGACTTGTTTCGTGTGTGCGTGTGCGTGTGTGTGTGTGTGTGTGTAAATGAAACAAATATAACTACATGATCAATCAGCTCCCCTCCTCCCCACACAGCAGATAACCCCCACAGCCCAGAACCGGCTGAAGGCCGTCACATTGTCAATCATCCATTAGTCCGTGTGCTCCACCTCCAGACCTGCATGGCGACGTCAGAGGAGAGAACCAGTCCAAGAGTAACATGCCGAAAAAAGATGGAGATGGAGAGAGAGAGATGGAGAGGGAGATGGAGAGAGAAATGGAGAAAGAGGAAGAGATGGAGAGGGAGAGAGAGATGGAGAGAGAGAGAGAGAGGGAGAGAGGGAGAGAGAGAGAGAGAGAGAGAGAGAGAGAGAGGGAGAGGGGGGGTCTATTTTACTTGCAGTTTTAACCAGCTTAAATGTGATTTCTTCTGGTTTCACAAGTCGAAAGAGAAAACAATGAGGGAAATACAATAATGCAGCAGCAATAAACAACCGCATCAACACACAAGGAAAATAAATTATTATGTGGGAATGTACTCAAATCTGGAGTCACTGCAGGCTTTAACCATAGCTCTTTTTTCCTGTCTCCTGAAAATGAGTTGTTTAAAAAAAACTAAAACTGTGCTATCTCCTCATCCACAGTTCCGATTTAATTCATTTAAATTGCCAAAGTACCGTAACCGCTGTGAGACGTGTGGATTTATATAATAATAAAAAAAGATTGTTAAGTTTGAATAATTAAAAAAAAAATTGTGCTTTTTTTGGACATTCCGAGATCCTGCAATCTCATTGGTCCTCAGACTCTTCTGAAAGCGTGTCAGACAGCACATGCAAAACTAGAAGGTAATTTACATATGTTGTTTGTCATGGTGGGACCAAGGAAAAGCTTAAGTAGGTCATGTTTCAATTTCTGAACCATAAGACAAGTTTTTGGACTGAATATGCTTCCTAACATATCATTGCTTGTGTTTATTGTGATTATTATTGCCTTATTTAGATGCTTTAGGTCGTAATCTTTCTAAAGATGTGCAGTATTACTCTGTGGGATCTTAGGGTCCTCTAATAAGGGGAGCCTAGAGTGAAACTTAAACCGCTGTGATTAAAACAAACAAAGCCCAAACTCCACAGCAACGGACCAATCTCCTGTGCAACCTGTAGCACGCTACCACTGCAGTGTCCTCTCTGTACTTGTTTGGCTGGTGTCTACAGGGCTCTCAAGTGTCACGCATTGAGCGTGACTGTCACGCATTTCGGTCTTAAGTCACGCCCTCCCGCCACACATCGTATTTCTCACGCTGAAAAAAACCTCTAGGCTATTTAATGTGCCGCAGCGCGCAAACATGACCTGGTCGCGCTGCCCTCACCATGGAGGAATCAAGCGCGTCTCCCCCGAATCCCCTGGACTCATCAGCCAATCAAAAAAAAGAAATGGGCTACACGAATAGCCAATCAGAAAAACGGATCTGTTATATCTGGGTGAAATGTAATCCAGCAACCAGCAACCAATGAAAATTAAGCTAATAATAATAATATGGGGGGGAGAGAGGCTGGTCTGTGGGCATACGGAGGCGCGGCCGGGGTGGGGGGGTGGGCCTTGTGTCTATCAGTGTTGGGTGTAATATATTTTACTTTAGTGCATGCTTTCATGTGTCTGCTCCTGATTTTCCATTGTGTATTTTTTATGTCTCAACATGTCTTACACATTTATGCCTGCATGCTAGTGTTTGTTAGTAGTTGATTGAATCAAGTGTATTTATGCAGTTCTGGACTTCATTACAGTTTGGAGGTACCTTAGTATTTGCATTTTCTACTACCTAGAAATGTACTTTTTACTCTACCACTATGCATTTATCTGCCAGCTAGAGATAATAGTTTCTTTGCAATTTCTTTTTTAGAAAATATGAGGTATTTTTTTGATTAAACTGCCTAAGCAGTGTGTAAGTCAGTTAAATTAGCTCCTCCCGACCACATTACAATGTTGTTTACTCTTGAAATGCTATGTATTCCAATAATATACAGATGATGACGTTAGACTGTGCTGGTAAACACAAGTTGAAACATTTCAAGTTTTGAACACCTGGTATGTCCCGGTGCTTTAGGCAGATGAACGTATTCTTCAGATCAACTCAATGATGATTCAGAAGTTATACTCAGCTGGAAGTTTGAACTCATGTTCATATGTGATGTAATGGGATTTTAAGGGCGTGTCAATGATGGTTAGTTTATAGGATAAAAATAATTTAGTGTGTCAGGGTTTCACAGATGACACCATGAAACCGTGGGTCAGGAGACTCAGAAATCCACTTTTGGGACTATGAGCAGCTATTTCTCTACTGTCGAATTATATCAGAATAAGAAAATAAATGTCCAATATTTCTAATGCAGGTGATTTTGGAAATATATCAATATTTTAAAACACAGACTTTGATTAGGATTAGGATTTTATTATCTTTAAGAAAAAGAGTAAAATACATCAAAGGGCACAAGAAAAGCTCTGCAGGGCTGGACTTTCTTTTAGTTGATCAAATAAAGCCAAGGTATTTGAAAAAGTAAACCATATTCTCAATTAGCTTGTGACCTGTTCAGTATGTTGCATAAACCATGGTTTGTGGTGTGTAGTTGGCATATCATGAAGAGAGTTATGTGATCAGAATGAAAATGGATAGACAGCAAAACAAAAACGGGATGTTATTTTATTACTTCAAAGTGGTATAGAAAACAAATCCCTGTTGTATACATAGGCTACATATATTGTGTATTATGTCATTTCTGTATCTGCTTCTTCATACCCTTCATTGAAAATTTCACTTTTATATTGAATGAAATATTAATTTTCTTTTTAGAAAAGCTGGACCATAACATTACATTGAAATGTACAATTAATACAACCTACTGTCACACTCATCTTTCTGTTGCATGACATGTTGAGACATTTAGTCTAAACTACATTTAAATGTAAAACAAAGTTCAAGGTTTTAGCAGAAGTTTGGCTGCATCACATGCATTTATTTTGATGCACCTGCTGAAGGCTTCTCAGGATTACGTCCATGAACACTTGATATGGAGTAACTGTTGATGACTGTTGTTTCATCAGTTATTTGATGAACGATGGGAGGAACTGAGCTAATAACTTCTGTGGTTATGTGGTAAATGTCACATTTGTAGTTTAATATCACATGACGCCATCTCACTGATCTTCACAGTCATGATCATCACATGTTGTAGTGATGCTACACAACCCAATGTTTCTTCCGCTACACAAGCAGAACAAACACTCAGTTAGCACTACTTTTAAGAGAGAAGCATAGAAGAAAACCAGTCAAAACCGGATTCTTTGGGTAATTCTCCATCGTCTCGTTTAAAAGAAATCCCCTCTTAATACTCTTTTACAATTTATTTCCTTCCTTGTGCTGGTTGTGTGGAACTTGAAGGAGCTGTTCACCCTGCACACACACATACATGCACACACACACACACACACACACACACACACACACACACACACACACACACACACACACACACACACACACACACACACACAGAGATCAAGAGGTCAGACTGAAGCAAAAGAAGGCCATCCAAACATCATAAACCACAGTTTATTGTACAAACTAATGTATCGTGTGTGTGTGTGTGTGTGTGTGTGTGTGTGTGTGTGTGTGTGTGTGTGCGTGCATGTATGTTAATCTAAAAAGCAATGTTATGGACTTGTCTCGTGCGTGTGTGTGTGTGTGTGTGTGTGTGTGTGTGTGTGCGTGTGCGTGTGCATGCATGCGTGTCGTGCGTGTGTAGAGGCGTGGCTGGTCAGGCCATAGTGTCATTTCCTGAAGGAAAATAACAGCGACTGATGTTACCACTTCCGGCATCGTCGTACCAATGTGTCAGCTGAAACAAACAGTTCTCTTTCTCCCTATGGGTATTATTTCCTTCATATCTGACACAGACAATACAAAGACATGAGGAGGGAAAATGAGGAGGAGGAAGAAGATGGGTAAGAAGACCACAACAAGTCAATGAGAGGAAAGCAGTATTCAGCCCACAGAATCATCTGTGGTGTACAAGAACTCAACTAATATTTGACAGAATACTGAAAGTAGCATACACGCACGCGCGCGCGTACGTATAATATGACATATTTATGAGCACATGTACTGTACGTACACAAGCTTCTCTTCTTGTCTCTCCTCTACAACTTCCAAGCATACGGAAGCACTAGCCTAGACAATCACTTATATCTGAACTATCATGTTTGATACATGTTTGTGTTTCCATGCAGCAGCCAGTAAGTCACTGCATCAATCAGGAGTCAGCTTTCATAGATAGCTTGGTTTCCATTCTGACCCGTGTCACATTATGTTGTCTGAGATAGAGCACTTTTTTCCCCACATATACGCAAAAAAGCTCTACAAATGGTAGCAAGCCAACCGCTTTGCAACTTTTATTTTTTGTGGGAACTGTGAAGGGAATATATTCCTTTTACTGCATGATTATTTTCAATATATCCTGATTGAACTATTTAACAAGGTAACCTCACAGAGATCAAGATCTACTCTGAGAGAGAAGCGTGAGTAGTACAGAAAAAACAATCACATTTCTCTAAAAAAGACCAACATTTAACATTTAAATTCACCCAATGGGATCAGACATTCACGTATTTAAAATGATTTATATTTATGAATTAATCAACCAGAGCCAAAGCATAACCACACAAAATGCAAGTAGTTTTATTATTCTGCACATCTGCAGTTATTCTTGGCTCTTGATCAAAATGAATCCGACAAAAAACTTTTTGTATCAGTTTACATAGTCAGACTATTATGCCAATATGAATGTACCGTGAATCTGTGTATGTGTTCTGCGTAAGGGTGGTTCTTCCAGTAAGCTCTCTTTCTTTGCCAAGACAACTTAGACTACTGGAAAATAATTCACAGCCCATTTGTTTCAAGTGTCTTGTGCTGAGCAGGTATGCCAATACACGTTTTGACAAGCATCAGAAAGGTTATTGGGATCATGAATGAAAGCAGGAATTGCAGGTTCTGATGCGTTGGCATGGGTTCTTTTGTTGCCACAATGTTTTATAACCAACATAAATAAATAACAATTTTAGTTACAATAAATATTTTGACTTGCTTTCCGTGTTTGTGTGTATATGTAGGCGGGGTCTGTTCGTATAAATGATTTTATGAAATTGAGAATGTATTCTTTAAATCCCGGGTGATCATGGGAAGTAATAGTCCAGAATTCGATGAGGTATAATTAAAAAGTATTTAATAAAAGGTTCATCACAAAAACAGCGTATGTATTCTCGCTTGAGGCCCTCTCTTGCTCACAGATTCACAGTCTGTCCCTCAGTTAGCTGCCGCCTTCGTGGTTCAAGATCCAGTCTCGTGTGTTAGTTTATCTCACTCACAGAGCTTAAGGCCACTCATTGGTTAGTTCTACGGCATGCGATTGGCTTAAAGTCCCACAGGGGCGGAGTCTCTCTTCGTGTTCATGTTCATGTTTTCCGGTACCTGAAGTCCTCACTCCGCCCTCCTGTGTTTGCTAACGCAATATTTGACCTAGAAGGAATTGTTATTCAGTTCTATACGTTACAACTTATGAGAATCTTACTTCAGCCTACAGTCATCCTTCCCCAGAAACCTTTCATCTCGGCTGGCTCGAATCCCCCTCCAGTTCCTTATCGCGTGTCATAAACCACAGGACGAACCACAGGTGGTCCATTCTCTTTGTTCCTTAAGACCAAATGCTCCTTTGTAAAACCCTCAACCACTGTCTGTGTGTAAATGACCTCTGCACTCTGCAGCACAGAGTTCATGTGACCTCAGTAAACTAGTGACTCTGTGACCTGATGAACAATAATCTATCTTAAGCATTGCAATGTACACATGGACATCATTACACAGTAATAAAGTGACCTTCATATGCATACAATTACAAATCCCTCATAATAATATCCCTTATTAATTATCATATTTTATGCATTGTAATTTACACATAAACAATTCACCTTACATAGATGTGCGAGTCTAAATGTGACAAACCAAGCTTAAAAAACACTACAAAATGAATTAAAAACTGATGTCAGTTCTCTTGAACTTTGGTCAAACGTTTCTGTTTCGATGGAGAAACCACTGTAAGGCTGAAAGTGAGCATGGGTGTCATGTTTGGGAGCATCTGCTTCTTGTTTCCCCATCACATGTGACTTTCTCTCACTTTTTTTATGCATTGGCCCACAGATCTGAGCATTGTTGTACTTCCCCTTTCAAAAACATAGAACTCAATATTAAAAGTTGCAGACACTCAATAATATAAATTCTGATAAATCAGGGGCATCCCATGGAACGCAATTGAGTTTCTTTTCTTAGGACTTTTTACTATGATTATGAAATGTAATTTTATCTCTGCCAGTTACATGTGTATGTCGTTTACTCAACCTAGATAAATGCACAAAACACTATCAATATGGGAAACATCCAGGACACGACTGTAGGAGACAAACAAAATAAAAACATAATGGACAAAAAGGTGCAAGCTGTAATATACTGTAACTTTTACAGAAAATCATCACAATGTCTCAGTCAGTTTAATTTGATGTTAATAGACACCCTTTTAGACATTTCTCTTGATAAGTAATTTGTGGAAAAGGGTTCTTGAGCTCATTTGAGCCCCAAACAGATAATTTCAGCCTTTGACTTCGGATCCCAGTCATTAAATAAACGTGTTACTTCCGTGATATGGAGATATCCCAGAAAAAAGGCTGAGGACCCATTTTACACTCAGCTTCTCTTTTCAAGTAAAAAAAAAAGCAAATGTTGTTATTTATCGTGACATAAGTGTCTATTAGGTCATTGGTTTATTTCTGTTACATACAGTATCTGCTGTACATAAATCAGGATGACATTGTGATCCCTAAGAGACAGCAAGACAATACAGAGGTTCAACTGGACGAGGCTGGCATCATGCAGATTATTCATAAACCAACATTGTTAAATCCACTTGATGTCTGTCACTGGGACGTTTTTTTCTGAAGATTTTCAGAACACACATCTCAGTTTTAAGGTGCAACAACAAATTTCAATTAAAATGTATTTTGTAACACCCAAAATCACAAATTAGCCTCAGAGGGCGTTACAATCTGTACACATAGAACATCCTCTGTTCCGCGACCTCACAACCTGTCTGTAGTACAAACCGAGTCAACTCAACTATCTGTACTTTTGGCTACCTATTGTTATCACTATGGTTAGAATAACCATGGGTGCACCATCGGTCATACCATTTGTTTTACCATCAGAGACATAAAGTAGCTGAATAAACTGAATTTTAATGTGCTGAAGTGCTTGACACAAAATAAAGCCACAGTAAATGAAAACCAATATGATTAACAATAGAAAACAAGTATGAATGAGACTAGGGTCACTGAAGATAGTGACAGAAAATAAAATGTAATAAAATTAAATACAAATCTGTTATGCACGTATATGTTGAGGTGACTGTCTCATTCCAAGCAGCTACTTCTTTCTTGCAAAGGGAGCATCTGACATTTTAGTGATAGACCTAGATTTCTTCACACCATTCTGGTTGAGAAGAAAACAGGTATATGTCAATTCACAATCAATTCAAAGTGTTGAACCATTTTCAATTATTTCTTAGTACTATGAGAAATATATTTTCATATACATTTTGAAGAGAGTATATTTACTGTGCTATTTGAATGAAAATTAATTGACCACACATTTTACTTCACAGAGGAAAGCACACATGTACAGCATGTAATGGGTTCAACGGTCTTGTGTAAGCAACATACCCACTGCACAAAAAAAGACATAAGTTTGCCATCCAGTTTCTCCAATTGTGAGTGTCCACGGATTATAAAAGGTGGTAAATTTAGATTGACTGGTTCATTTGGATGGATTCAACATAAGAGAGCCGTCATTCAGAAAACAGTGACGTCCTTCAACTGTTTACAACCATCTTTGCTTTGAGGCGGTTGATTTGGAGAGGGAGCAGGCCGACCATCTCCGTACTCAGCTCCAGCTCTGTCTCCACAGCGGCTGCTGCCTCAGGGTGGGCCTCACAGTACTGCACCACGTATCTAGACAAGTGATGGTCAATACATTATACAGATGAACAACATTGCAACTAGGAGCATGTAAACTGTAAAGCACACCTCCAGGTTCACTAATTTCAATGTCTTTCAATACAATCCTTACATCTTATACATTCCTTATGCACTTTGCTGCTGTAAACCTGGACGTTTCCCCACTGCAGGACTAATAAAAGATTATCTTATCAACCTTATACATCTGTCTTTAATTTGTCCCTGTGCTACTACATTAAAGCTGGAGTGCAGGACTTTTACATATAAATGGGTGGCTTTTACAATCAAGCCTTTCCCAAACCAGTTCGCAGAATGCGGATTACTCCTATTGCTACCAGGGAACCCTCTCTGTAGTTCTCACAGTATGTTGGAGTTGAGGTGTCTGGAGTCTGTGGCAACTTTCCCGCGCTGGTGAATGTCTCATGTCGTCATGGATCATGGCTATCTGGATCATGGCCCATGCCTACTCATAAAATGCATAATTTCGTCGTATTCATTGAATGTGCTGTAACTCCGTTACATTATTCATTCTGGCCACATGACATCTATTGCTTCTGTCCATCCGGGGAGAAGGATCCTCCTCTGTTGCTCTCCCTCAGGTTTCTTCCCATTTTTTTTCCCCCTGTGAAAGGGTTTTTACTACTTTTATTGGGGGAGTTTTTCCTGATCCGATGTGAGGTCATAGGAAAGGGATGTTATGTGTACAGATTGTAAAGCCCTCCGAGGCAAACTTGTATGAAACTGAATTGAATGTCTGCCTGTAGGTGAGTTCACCACATCTCCCCACTCCCAGGAGCAGCCTCTTCAAGTCATCCTGTGCTAATTGATTTACTTTAAATGGCAAACGTTCCACCCTCCAACTTTAACGCCAACGTATTACTTACCTAGTCATTGCATAGACTACTCCTGTTAAGAGCACATTTCTTAATATGCAAAGTGTTTGGATATATCACCATAAGGTAACAGATATCTATTCTTACTTGTAGTGTTCCAGAGATTTGCCAAGGTTTTCCAGCTGAGCAGAGGGTGAAGAGCTGATCAGGCGGCTGTGGAGTCGGGCCACTCTGAAGCGGGCCACCAGAGCCGGTCTGAGCACCTCCTCCTCCAGGTGCTCTGGAATCTTCCCCTCTGGAGAACGCAGAGAGTCGATGAACATCTGGAAGTATCTGGAGAGGAGAACAGAAGACTTCAAATAGTGATTGAATAAATGTAGATGCACAGAAACATATGGGTTGTCCCCACACACACACACACACACACACACACACACACACTCACTTGGCAGAGGCAGAGCAGAGATGGTTGAATTTCTTAATGGTGTGGCTATCTAGAGACTCGGTATCAGCTTGTCTATTGGCCAGTGACAGTTTCAAGTCCATCATTTCATTGTAGATCTCAGCCAACTCAAACATCATCTGTCTCCGGATCATTAGGTAGTACTGGGCATTCAAGTCTGTCGGGAGAAACGGAGAAAGTCTGATTTAATTATGTCACCTTGCATGGACATTCAGGTTGAACAAGTTGACAGCTGTTTTCTTTGATCTTTTCATACTGTAATATATTTATATATTTTTAAATATTCAAATAGACAAAAAAAGAGAAACTTAAGAACAAAGTTAGTGCAGTACCACTGCAGATTGGCTCGAGCATGTCAACTCTGCGTTTGTGCATTTTGCAGCGTCGCTCCAGATCCTCTTCAAAGAAAGCCAGGGCCCGGAACAGAGCACTATGATCCTGCAAGATCTCTATGTGGTCCGTCACATAGCCATCCATCTGAAAATAGTCCTTGGCCTGCAAGAGTGAGTGAAAGGATGGAAACAGTTTACCATGTTTAGCAGTTTAAGAACTAAACAGTGTGGGTTCAGCCCTAAGGGTATTTGTTTTCGATGGAAGCCTGTCTGGATGAAGAAAAAATAGGAAGGATGTGTGGGCGTGTGCGTGTGTGAGAGCGTGTGTGTGTGAGCATGTGTGTGTGAGCATGTGTGTGAGCGTGTGTGTGAGCGTGTGTGTGAGCGTGTGTGTGTTGTGCATACCTGTGTGACATAATTCTGTCCCACCAGAAAAACAGCTCTGGCCTCAGTGAAGTCCAGTGGTAGCAAACAGCGCACCTGGAAAATAAAAAGCAGAGAGTTTAATCTCATCTGATACAATAGGTTGAGTATTTATGGCGCCCTCTGAA
Organism: Taurulus bubalis; assembly: GCF_910589615.1. Taxonomy (NCBI): domain Eukaryota; kingdom Metazoa; phylum Chordata; class Actinopteri; order Perciformes; family Cottidae; genus Taurulus; species Taurulus bubalis. The sequence continues at coordinate 17,908,765 of NC_136592.1, read as the reverse complement.
GATTAGGGTTGGGTACCGAGAACACGTCCGGTACCTACCGGACCGAAAAGCAACGCAGATTTCGGTGCTTCCTTCCGGTGCCTGAGCCGATTTAAATACTTTTTTACACTACTCTGTAAAGTTGAACGGTATATAGATACTAAAAAGGTAGCACGGTGCCTGCACGCTAAAAACGATTATTAAAATAGCGCGGATCAGAGCACACTCGCAGTATCGGTTCAGGCACCGGTATCGGAAAAAACCCAAACGATACCCATCCCTACTGAAGATACAACAATCTTGAATCTAGATTTGTAGTCTGAATTTTAGATGATGTGATACAATCACATAAAATCTTCAATTGCTAATACATGAGATTAAATAAATAGCTAGTAGCAACATTAATAAATGGAAGCATTAATGCTGTTTTTGACAGAGAGATAATGGTAATTTATGATAACGCTTAACAGTATAACATTATAACAAAGGGGTGTCGGAGTGATTGTATTTTTATTTTATTTTAGTTATGTTTGTTTGTCTGCTGTGTTGTTTTCTTCTTTTCTGTACTTTATTATTGTCTGACAAACCTAATTTTTGTATTTATGTTTAATGTTAATATATTGAAATGATTAAAAAATGTAAGAGACAAAAAAATTAAAGTTTATAGACCTTCTCTTCCAGACTGGCAATGGAGTCGAAGGTGTCCTCAGAGCCAAACAGCAGAGCGCTCTTCCTGCCCTTCTCTTCCTCTTCTTCCTCACGTCTCCTCGTCATCTTCAACTCTTCTTGACGATCAGTGTCGAGCTCCCCAATGCTGTCCTGGTCACAAACACGTGGACGCAGATTTTAAGACACTCTCAATACAATTGGGTGGATCTAAACTAAGAGAAAAAAGTTTAAGTGCTAATCCTTAAAATTATTTCGTCTCTGGTGCTATATTTTTGGTGCAAACTTGGCTGTTACTGTTCATATGAGATGTGTGGACTTGAGTTCAAATATGTTATGCCACATAAGAGTAACTACACACATACAATCATGCTGTACCTCTAGCAGCTTCTTAGAGTCCTGCAGGACGTTGAGACAATATTTGATCCAACATCTTGCAATTTCTGCTCTCTTCTGTCTGAGCTGCTCCCTACGTTCACTCTCCGTCTCACCTGAGTCCCACAAAGGGAGAAAAAGATGTTAGGATATGCTGGAGGGGAGGGAAGGAATGGTTTATACATATGGATGAAGTGAGAGGGAGTGAAGGAGTCAGAGAGAGGAAGGAAGGTAATGACTGAGGAAGGTAGTTACGATTGGTTTTGCTCGACAGTTTTGTTCACTCCCGCCTGACTCATTATAGTTAATTCAAACTATATGAAAGGAGTTACGATAAGTAGCTAATGTGCTTATTTTTATATGTGTATTAATGAAAGATTCAGATGTACACTCACTCTCTTGTGCTGCGGCCTCAGAAGGAACCTCTCCTGCCAAATCTGATATGACAGTAGCTGCTGAGAGGCAATGTCTGCCTTCCATGTATCGGCCCTAGAAATAACAAGCCAACACTTACACAACAGATCTTACAAAAAATAAATAATCAAACTCAGATGACTCCATGTCAAGTCTAAAAAAATGATAACAAATCTGTAAAAGTAAGGCAAAATATATGTATTTCTTTAGATAGATTACAACATTTTGGATGATAACATACAAAATCCTTTAAGATGTCAGATTTTAAATAAATTGTTTTTTATAAATGTATATGTGCCCTACCTTAGTGATGTAATACTGTGATAGTGTGGCAGCATTCAGAGCCCACTCCATTGGACTGAACTGATTTAACTTTAACTGTCTCTGCAGGGTGCTGTGGCAGTAGGTGGCAGCACGCTCAGTTTCACCTGGAAGACAAAACACCAATTATTATTATTATCAAGAAAAGCAAAACATTAATATAACAAGAATCAGCTTAGTTATACTCACATAAATTATTATGAATCAATTTCGGAGGCACACTTCAGAAATGCCTAAAACGTTAATCGATATGATGCAACTTCTAAATCTACTCATTAGATCAAATGAATGTCAATGGATTATAAATATATTTGAAGTTCCCCGTCTATAAAGATTATGGAGTACATTTGCTTTTAAACATTTCATTTACACAAGCCAATACATACGTACTGTTGTGCTATTTGATTGAAACCAGGTCAGACTCACCAAGGTTTTTATAGACTTGAGCAAGGTAATACATGGTGTGAGTGTAGGCCAACTCAAACCTGAGCAAGGAAAGTTTGAAAGAAAGAGTGAAAGGGAGAAATGATACATGGAACAGAGCATAACGAACAAAGATAACAATCCAACCCAGGGTTTGCTGAATGAAAGATCACAATCATGCAAACTTTGGGACAATAGTATTAATATAAACAGGTGGGAAGTCTGTAAATGTATATGTGGGCCTTCTTTATGGGGATGGTGGAGTTTACAAGTTACCTCTTGGTCCTTTCCTGATGTGTCAGCAGGTTCTCCTCAGTAGTGAAGTAATCTGTCATATCAGTAGGTGGACTCCCGTCCTGAAAAAACACAACAACCATGGCTCCATAATCTTGTCCTCTAACTATTGCAAGAAACTACAACTTGTCAGAGGTAAACAGTTGCGTAGCAGTGATGGGCTTCTTTTAGTAGTCTCTCCCGCCCTGTCATAAATCAGTCGATGTAATAGCAGCTTCAAGTCAACAGTGGAAACCGACCTTACCTCCTTCATATAACGTTGGTAGATGGATTCTGCTGTTTCAAGGAAACCCTGTGCCGTCTCAGTCTCATCCCGCCCTGCCCACAGGATACCCAACTGGTTCTGATAACACAACCAGCCAAAAATATTTGCAAGTGGTCAGCATCATTTGAGCATCTACTGCAGTATATTGAATATAACAGTATTATAGTATAATTATTAATCTGATGGGCTGTGATTCTGTTAATAATTCTGATGGGGGAGGGGGGGTTATCAATACTAGGATAATACAACGGTAATGTATCTAAAAGGGGAAAGGATGTAAACAGAATTTCCACAGGCCTACAACGCTCTTTAAATTGTGTTATGAATCATGACATGTATTGTGGTTTATTATGGTTCATCTCTAGCAACTCGTTCAGAGTCCATTGTATTTTTCCCACATTATTGCTATTAAGAAGTGTCGTTTGACACGTGAACGTTACCCTGACATGGATGAACAGCGACACATTCTCCGACGACACACTGCACCTCTCAAGCAGCTTCATGCAGGTCATCAGATGTTCCTGCCCGGCGGACAGCTCCTCTGTGTCAACATGGTTGACGCCCAGATAGTACTCAACCGCCCCGAGTTTAGCGGCCCGCAGCCCGGCCGGCGAGTCCCCGCTGAAGCCATGGCCGTACCCGTCATCCCTCTGCCCGTCCACCGTAGGCTCCGTCGGCCGCTGTTCGCCGCTCTCTGCGCCGCTCTCCTCTTCGCCGGCTTCGAAGCTCTTGAGCGTGCAGTAGATCTCCCGGAGGAGCTCCCTGGCCTTGTATTTGGAGCGGAACGGGTCGTTTTCAGGGTCATTTCGTGATTCTACAACAGTGAGATTCTGGGCGTTGGTGAATTTGTCGCAAACAGCTCTCCACTCATCGCTGCTCACAGACGCCATGTTGGTCTTCTTCTTTGTCGTTTAACCCCAACTCTCACAGCCGGGTTCTTTTTGTTGCATTACCGCCATCTACCGGAAGTACTTAGGTTGTCTAAAATGTATTTTCAATTAAATTGACTTCATTATTTGTGCGTCTTTATGGTATCCGTTATGACCATGGTATAATGTAATAGTAATTGTCTACTTAATAATATTATATATATTGAAGTACAATTGTGGGGTACTTGCTACATTTCAGAGAAAAAATAGGTGCATTACATTACATTACATTTCATTTAGCTGACACTTTGATCCAAAGCGACTTACAATAAGTGCAATTCAACCCTGAGTACAAACTCAGAACAACAAGAATCAAGAAAGTACAATTTCTTCAATAAAGTTAAACCACAAAGTGCTATCAATAAGTTCCATTAAAGTGCTACTAAACTGCTACTACGGCGCTACCTTCCTTATTCAAGGTGTAGTTGAAAAAGATGTGTTTTTAGTTTGCGACGAAAAATGTAGAGACTTTCTGCTGTCCTGATGTCAATGGGGAGCTCATTCCACCATTGAGGAGCCAGGACAGCAAACAGTCGTGACTTTGTTGAGTGTTTAGCTCGCAGTGATGGCGCTACAAGCCGATTGGCAGAAGCCGAGCGGAGCGAACGAGCTGGGGTGTACGGTTTTACCATGTTCTGGAGTTACAGTAGTCAAGGCTCGAGATGATCAGAGCCTGTACGAGAACCTGTGCCGCCTTCTGGGTGAGAGGGGACGTATTCTCCTGATGTTGTACAGCATGAACCTACAGGAACGTGTTGTTGAGGTAATGTTGGCAGTCAGGGAGAGTTGACTGTCGAGTGTCACACTGAGATTCCTGGCAGTCGGGGTCGGTGCCAACACTGAGTTGTTGAAGGTAAAAGTGAGGTCGTGGGTGGGAGAGCCTTTTCCTGAAAGGAAAAGAAGTTCAGTTTTGTCAGGGTTAATTTTCAGGTGGTGTGCGGACATCCACTGAGAGATGTCAGTCAGACAGGCAGAGATTCGCGCTGCTACCTGTCTTTCCGACTGGGGAAACGAGAGGATCAATTGGGTGTCATCGGCATAGCTATGGTAGAAAAAGCCATGCGAGCGGAAAACAGAGCCAAGAGAGTTGGTGTACAGAGAACAGAGGAGAGGACCCAGGACGGAGCCCTGAGGGACCCCAGTAGTGAGAGGACAAGGTTCAGACACAGATCCTCTCCAAGTTACCCGGTAGGTGCGGTCGTTGAGGTAGGATGAGAAGAGGGAGAGCGCAGTGCCTGTGATACCAAGGTCCTGGAGGGAGGAAAGAAGGATCTGGTGATTCACTGTGGCAAAGGCAGCTGAAAGGTCTAGAAGGATAAGGACAGAAGAGAGAGAGAGGCTGCTCTAGCAGTGTGAAGCTGCTCAGAGACAGCGATGACGGCAGTCTCTGTTGAGTGGCCTGCCTTGAATCCATACTGGTGAGGGTCCAGAAGGTTGTTTTGGTGGAGAAAGGAGGAGACTTGGTTAAAGATAGCTCGCTCCAGAGTTTTGGAAAGAAAGAGAAGGAGAGAGACAGGTCTGTAGTTGTTGACTTCAGACAGGTTGAGAGTGGGTTTCTTCAGGAGAGGGTTAACTCTTGCCTCCTTCAGAGAGTTAGGGAAACAGCCAGTTGAGAGGGAGGTGTTGATAAGATGGGTGAGAAAGGGAAGAAGGTCAGGAGCAATAGACTGGAGAATGTGAGATGGGATGAGGTCAAGGGGGCAGGTGGTTGGGCGGGGAGAGGTTACCAAGGAGACAGGTGCGGGAAAGAGGAAAGCAAAGGGGATGAAGTTAATGGAGGTGTAGTTTTAGAAGATGGATTAGTAAATGAAGACCGTATGTCATCTATCTTTTTTGTAAAGTAGTCAACAAAGTGGCTTGGTAGAAGGGTGGGGTCAAGGAGGTTGGAGAAGATAGAGAAGAGTTTTTTGGGGTTAGAAAAAGGGGATTCAATTCTGGATTGGTAGAACAGGCAGTCGCAGAGAGGCAGAGAAGGAGGAGAGAAGGGAGTGATAGGCGAGCAGGTCATCGGCATGTTTGGACTTTCTCCATTTCCTTTCCGATACTCGATTCTCTCGGCACGCACCGAGTCAGACAGCCACGGAGCCGGAGAGGACTTGCGGACCTTTCGTGTCGTAAGAGGGGGGTTCTGGGAAGTTTGATAGGAGGACATCTAATTCCAGTGGGCCGAGGTGTGTGGCTAAAGGAGAAGGCAGAGGAGAGGGCAGCAGGGGTAGATGTGTTGTCTTGTGTGATCCAAGTCTTAGTGAGAGCCAGGAAGTCCAGCGATTGCTTGATAGCGAAGCCAGAGATGAAGTCTGCCTTGCGGTTAGCTGACTGGCAGTGACGAGGTTTTGGGTCTGTGTGGAGCGAGTGGGCTAAATAACAGAGGAGGGATCTTGATGTGCGAACGAGTCCGAAGCCTATAGTATCTGCGAGTAGATATGTACACAGGTATGGAAGGAAAACACATATGTACGTTTTAGTAAACTACATTTTTTCTTTTAGCTAGTGTTGTCCACTTATACTTTATACAGTATACTCCACCCTAACTTTAATTACAAAATAACAATTCTACTTATACAAGATCATTTTGCATTTGCTGATAACACCTCTGTACTTTTAGTTGAGTAAAATTGCAGGATAAGAATTTTTATTATTATCGGTACTTTTTACACTACTTTATTTAATAATCTACTGCTTCCACAATTGGTTGAGACAATGTTGATTGACATTTTTTTAAATATATTCATCCAGCTTGAAGCTACCTTTTCACATAAAAACTTAAGCTGGGGTGTACTTTCTAACTTTATTGATAAGATGTGTTTAGTATTAATTTAACAGGGCATTACGATGAAAAGCAAAGTGTTGAGTCTAAGCATGGAGCAGAGTCCTCCTTGACATGATCATAGTTTAATATCTGACATTGTAAAGGTCCCCTGATCCCGATCAATAACTATGGAACAGGACTTTAAGACAAGATTCAAATGATAACTGCAAAAGCAACACTGAACTTCATGTTAAACAATCTTTACAAATAAATCACTTCATTATGTTCAAGTTCCTAATAGCCAGTTTATTTGAACAAACCCATATAATCAAATCATTAAATCAGGGAAAAATAATATGAATTATACAATGGCAATAAATTAATGTGAACTACATATGATAACAACACACAGTACATGTTTGGTCAGCACTGACAGAAGCAGCTTGTCTTATTTATTATACTTTCATAAAACCATGCCAAATTGGGTCCTCTAGACACATCGTTTTTTATTGTGAAGTATAACATTTTGCACAACACACTAAAGCGTAGCTCTCTTTGTGTCCTCCCTGTTTAAGTAAAGGTTAATAACATTACATTAAATAACATTAATATTTAAATTACTAAGCAGGTAAGAAAGTAATACAAATAATAATGCTGATGACCTAAAATGAGATGATTGACAAATAAAGATTGCTTAGCTGAAAATGTCCAACAGCCAGTGTGCAAGGCAGTGAACTGTCAGGCTAGTTAGCCAAGTGTACATTCACCCACATCACATTTTTGTGTATCACAGTGTTGAAATTGAATGTTGCAAAAAAAACACATAGCAGTTGACCTAAATTCTTGGGAGGAAAAGCATCATCTTTTTTCGTGTAGGAAAAGTGACTGAAAAATTCATGAAGATGATCAATCATGGTGACAATAGGTTAAGAAATGGTGCAAGTGCCACAGTCTAAAAGATTAGATAAGATGTTTGTATGGATTAGTTTTGATGTCCAGGTTTAGGTGGCTGTTGAAGCAGCATGGTGCCACTCTGCAGTGGACGTTCTGCATCTGCTGCACTCTGCCACTAAGATTGCTGCTTCTTCTTCTCCATGCTGTAGTAACATAGAAATAGTTGTTTACAAACCTACATCGTCATCATACCAAGTGCTGACAGATTGTCACTCTGAGTTTCACTTTGATAACATTGCTCTTGATCCAAACTCTTTCATTAAGTCATTGGTAAAATAGTGATCTCGGTCAAAAGCCATGGAGGCAAAAATGAAGACCAGGTTGAAAATAGCTCGAAATAAACTACTTTTTTTGTTCCTTATGTCAAACAATAGGCAAAAAAAAATTACATCATGATCCAAACCCCCCCACACACACACAACACACAACACACACACACACACAAGCTTGAAGCTAGTAGCCAGCTAACCTACGTAACATCACTTATATATCTTAAATCTTTCACAGACGCTGAAGTGAAATTATGACCAACAGAGTGAAGTTTCTCTAGGGACAGGTTTATTGTGGACCAGGACATGAATCCAATACAGCTGAGAAGTTGTGAACACTTTGTCAAAGTATTTCATGACACCTGATTTGTTTACACTGACAACAGAAAATCACATCATAGAATATTGCTTACTTGTATTTGATGAGACGAGCTCCCTGGATTAGCTGTGCTGACTCATTGGTCAAATGGCAAGCAAACAGTAGCCAGTTGCGTGGCTGTACCTTGTAAGCGAACCTCATGAAGAGCAGTGAATAGCAGGACAGAGCTGAGAGAAAGGATAAAACACACAGTTCATAGTTTATTACAGCACTGACTTCTTATGAACCTGTTACTTATATTATATTAAGCATCTCAATGGGGGGTTAAACCATTACAGATAAATAGTTGAAACATAATAATATCAATGAATCTAAAGTGACTAACAAAAATTGCGGCTGTAGTTTACTTTACAGAAAAGTGGAAATGACAAACCTAACCCTAGAAAAGTTACCAGAAATGAATGGGGGTATTGTGTGAACCCTTCATGTGTACATCTGGGTTAATCAGCACATGTGTCCGTGTCTTACCAAAGGTCATCCTGCCACTGATAATCTCAGGGCTCTTCTTCATATCTGTGATGGCGGCTATGGGAAGCCCCCAGTTTGCTACAGGACCCCAGAAATGCTGTGCAGATACACACAAAGGGATAAAATACAATTTGAACCATAGACTATTTATGGTTTGGGCAATATCTTAAGATGGTTGAACAGTAAAACAGAACTATATAATTATAATCACATGAATACATACTTAAATGGTCAAATCTGTATTATGAATCCCCCAAAAAATATAAATTCTAAAAAGTACTGATGTCAGAAATAGAAATGAGAAAATCATGTCAGTCACTAAAGAGGTAAAAATGATACACCCATATTGGGTAACCAACAGGCAGTCATGGATGAGAAGAGACAGATAGAAACAAATATGACAAACTTACCGTGCTGTTAAACATTTTTTTTTTCCAGGGCCACATAGAAGAGAAAAGAACATACAGATTAAACATACTGATATGACCTCAAGCTGCAGCCAACTAAGAGCATGGGTCTGTTTCAGTACATTTTAAAGAGTTCAGGTCCTGCAGGAAGTAACATCACCTGCTTCATCTTGCTTTGGTTGCACATTACTAATTTAGGTCATAATGAAATAGGAAACATTTCAGTACCTAGAGTACCTACAGTTAACTGTTGCCCACAGAGCCTATGACACAAGTCAAAGGTAAACTCATTGATTACTGATTCTCTCCTTGATGACAAAAGACCACAACAAACTCCTTGTTGTGTCAGAAAGCCAACGAAACCCCAGAGCTGCTGCTAAAGGCTACACATAATTCCTCACCATATCTACAGTGCATGTTTGACTCTCTACTTGATTGACTTTCAGTATGTTACAAATGTAAACAAAGATGGCTCCTTGCGTCACTGTGTCATAATATAAACTTTACTCTACATTACAAGCATGCTGGTAATCTGTGGCAAGTGCACACACCACCCAGGCATCATGTACATATTAACCAACGTTTTGACAACATGTCAAAAAGTATAAAAGCAGCTATCTCTGCTTGCCTTTTATCTCTAAATTCAGATTTGAGCCTGGCCACAACTTCAAAGCACAACCCTGTTGAATGTATTTGTTAGAGGCAAAGTAGTTGTTGTCACACTTTCAGAGACGCTCGCAAATTGGCAATCCACTGTCAAGGTTGTCAGATTGTTTGGGGTTGTTTCAACAACTGATAGCATATGTCCCGTGTAGTTAAAACAGACATTTTCTTTAAAAGGAGTTAATCTACAGTTTTCTCTCCATTACACCGGACAATGCTGCAGAGAAATAAAAAATAAGCAATAAAACGACACACTAAACAAAGCGCCCTGGTCACTTTAAAGCCGTTGGTGCCTGTGTTTTATCTTTATATATATATATATATATATATATATATATATATATATATATATATATATATATATTGAATGTCTTATATATGTATTAAATATCTTGCTTTGAATCAGTGATGTCTTTTTACCTTGTTGCTGCTGAACTGAACTGACTGAGTCGCCAACTCAATTGTGTTGTATCTTTTCATGACAATAAACATCCTTATCAACACCCAACCTCATAAAGTGGAGACACAAGCTAACTGAGGGTTACTTTCTAACGTTATGTGACAGAAACCACAATTGTCCTTGAAATCAAGCGAAGAAATGAGAGAAACAAATAGTAACAAACACATTTCTTAAAATAGTCATTGGATTGTATTAAAACGTTGTCTGAACCAATCGGGACAGTACATTCAACCGGCTGTAACCATTAGATAGCTAAATAACGCTAACTAGCAATCGTCACTTTAGCATAAGTGCTAATGGAAAATCTAACAGTTTTCATATTTACATACCTTGTCAAATATTCCCTGAACTCTTTGCTCTTCAGATGGTCAATAGCTTTCCGTGCAATTGTCCCTGCCATGGTTTAACGGTGGGCTGGTGTCTGTTATGGCCAAGAAAAGCACTCTTTCTCCGTTGAAGGGCGACTGAAAACTCAGCTCAGAGGACGACCCCGGTTCTAATTTCCGACCATAACATTGGCGCTTTACGACACTGTCGCAATTATGGAGCGCAACCTCAGTCGGCCCAGTCTACTGCTTCTACTCTATGGCCCAATCTCAATCTCCCCCTAAACCCTCAAACTTTACTGACGATTTACTGACGTCAACTGCTAAATGGCTGCGTGTGAGAGGCTGTGAGGGCTTGAACTGGTGTGAATATGAATGGCAGCACTTTGCTGCAACATATCATGTGACGACATAAAACAATGTTGTGTACAATTGTATATTTATTTTATACTTTTTATTCACTGATTTGAAGTCATTTTAAATGATCTATTTACTCGTTTTTGTCAAAACGACATGTTTGATGAATGTAAAAAAATATTTATATATATATTTTCTGTTTGCATTCCTCTGTTTTTATGTGTTTGTATGTTCCATCTTTAATCCATAATGTAGTATAAATGTATTTTATCGGACTGAACGCTCACGTGTCTCTTTGTTTACCTTTTATTTTTGTACGTCTTCATGCTTCCATTGAGAACTGCTTGTTTAACGTCACATTGCAATGAACTGTGGGTAATTGCCTTAGGCAAAGAGTTCGAAAAGGGCTCAAAATGTCTGCCAGAGAGCCCTCAAGCACTCTACGATGTGACAATGGGACACCCCTAAACCCTCAAGGACTTCGCGGGAGCGTGCCTCAATGTCCGTGAGTCCGTAAGGGTGGAGATTGAGATTGGGCCTGTACTACTCAAGCTACTAGGCTACTGTAGGACAGTCTTCTTCTTCTTCGGTGAGCTTTAACGGCAGCTTGCATCCTTCTGTTGCACTACTGCCATCTCTCGGTTCCCAACTCCTACATCCTCCCCATCAGTCCTGTTGCTCGCAAAAAGTTTATCAAGCACCTTCTTCCCGCCTTACTTGTTCCCCACTCTATTACATTCCCCAGCTCTCTTCCTTCCATCAAGATGCTCTTCCCCTCTGCTTTGGATAGCTTACTATATACGTGTACTTGGTTTTCCTTTAATGCTTGCTTAGCTAGTTTGTCCACTTTCTCATTTCCTCTGATACCGTCATGAGCCGGTACGCATATAAATATAATTTCAGTGCCTCGTTCTACCGCTCTTGAGTGCAAAGACATTATTTTATAGATCGAATCTGGCCGAGTAATGGACCTACCCGCCTTCATACTAGCGAGTCCAGACATGGAGTCACTACAAATAAGGACTTTCCCTGGCTCGCACTGTTCAACTCTAAGGCCATTCTAAGGCCTAAACAATTGCATATAACTCAACTGTGTACACAGCCAGACAATTCAACGTGCGTTTAAATACTTTGATCCATCTGTAAAAACACGCACATGTTCTGCGTATTTTTCATATGCGTATTCATAGAACTCATTCACTAGATCAGCGTTCTTTCGTTTTACTTTAACTTGCAGCAACTCCATGTTCACCTCTAGTTATTTAAGTACAGACACAGGAGTTATTGGCCAAACGACAGTAGGGATAAGCTCTATGTCAGAGACTCTTAAGCTTCTTGCTGCTGCTTCTCCTATGCAGCCAAAACTTGTCTTTGGTACTGTTTGCCTTTCCCAACATGCTTTTAGTACTTTTTTTGTTGGATGATTGTCTTCATGACCTCGCAAATTTACCCAATAATTAACTAACAGTTGTTTTCTGCGAAGACATAATGGCATTTCTCCTGTTTCTACTTGGATGGCGCACACCGGTGATGTTCTTACTGCACCTACAGAAAATAACATCCAGCTGTTTAAGTGTAGTTTGTGATGCTGAACCATACCACCATAATCTAATCTGGCTTTAATTAAAGCTTTGTATATGTGTATTAGGGATGCAACCTCTGCTCCCCAGTCCAACCCTACCAGACATCTCAGTACATTTATAACTTTTTTACACTTATCACCAACACCTTTAACGTGGGCTTTCCATGTTAATCTTCTGTCAAAGTGCACTCCTAAAAAACGAAATGACTCTACTATTTCTAATTTGTTTCCATAAAGATTCAACTGATAGTTTCCCCCAATTCTCCGTATTGTAAAGAACATTACTTAGTTTTTTTCCGATGAGGATTTAAATCCACATTTCTTCCCCCATAATTCAACTTGTTTTATCCCTTCCTGTAGTTTCTGAACAATATGTTCCAAGTTTCTACCTTTTTTCCATAAGGCCCCATCATCGAAAATAACGACCTCCCCATATCTGGTGAGACTGCTCCAACGATGTCATTTATTGCTATGGAAAATAAAATAGGATTTACCACACTTTCTTGTGGTGTCCCATTGTCTACCTCATATCTCTTTGACCTTTCAGTTCCTACTTTTACCTGGATAGTTCTTTTATTTAAAAAGTCCCTTACCCAATTAAACCCCTAATTTCCCCCTAATTCCCATTAAATGCATTTTTATCAAAAGACCTTCCCTCCATAGCATGTCAAAAGCCTTTTCTACATAAAAAAAACACTGCTGCCACAGTTTCCTTATTAACCTGCGCCTTTCTTACCTTATCTTCTAGACATAAAATTGAATCTACGGTTCCCCTACCTTTCTTAAATCCACTCTGGCACCCTACCAGTAACTGTTGTTTCTCTACAAAATGCATTAATCTTTCATTTACCATCCGCTCCATAAATTTACATATATGTGATGTTAGGGCAATTGGTCTATAATTTGATGGGTCACTCGCATCTTTCCCTGGCTTTTTTATAGGGACAATAACAGCCTCCTTCCACCTTGCTGGTATGCTACCTTCTGTCCACAACTTATTATACAAGGTTACGATAAGATAAGATAAGATAAGATAAGAGAATCCTTTATTAGTCCCGCAGTGGGGAAATTACAGGATTACAGCAGCATTGCTCACAAGTGAATAAAAGATAAAAAATCAAGTAATAGAAATAATTAGTAATAGAAAACAATAAAAAACAGTAAAGAAGAATATTAAATATACAGACTGAATAAAAAAAAATACAAAAGTACTTTCATCGTTTCCTGGGGCACTGTAGGACAGTAAAACAGTTGTAAAGACAAGTGCACATTTTGCTAATGAAACCCTGCTTAACATTGAGAGCTACTGTGATATGCAGAAGGGTCCCAATGTTGTTGATTTGTAACTTACTTCCTTTACAACAAAGTAAAAAATACAACAGACCCTTAATTGTATGTAATTAAATGATACAAGCAGGGTCTTGGAGCCATTTCATTTAGATATGTACATTTGAAATGTACTCAGAATGATTAGGAACTGAATTACATTGATCTTCACCCCACAAACCACAACATAATCATTTGTCACCAAGTGAAGAAAACCCACATTATTTTTTTTCAAGGAAAATGTAATTCAACCCATAATACAATACACACAACGCAATGCCCTACAAATATGAACATAACAATAATAGGCAATATACTGTAAATCCCAGCAAAATATATGTAGGTGCACTAAAACAACAGTGTTGTTGCACAAAGTTTACCATCAAAGTCCAGAGTATATGTCTAAAAAACTGACAAGGCCAGGTGAGGTGAAGAACGCCACAATACAAAGCACATTGTAATATCTGCAGTTCAATTTACCTTGGTCCAACTTCATCTGCCACCAAAAATGATCTGTGGTTTGGTTTATAAATTAATTTGCTGGCCACAAAATTGATTATATATACCCGCAGAGATCAATATTGAAATCCACTTATTTTGATTTAATAATGAATGCACACCTTTAAGTATACACATTAGTGAAAAGATAAAGCAACCCTATCCCCAGCTATCATCTTTTTATGTTTTTTTTTTTATGTAATTTTTTTTTCTCTGAATGTCATTGACTGGACATCAGTGTCCACCATTGGGCCGCACTTCTTCATAGTTCTTGACCAACTGGGAGATCCTGATGACTTTAATGTCTGCTGGTATTGAATCGTAGTCTGACCACAGGTACTCTGCAGACAGCACCTTGGTTAACTTGTTGTACAGCATGTACCTGCATGATACAGAGTCAGATAAGCAATGTACAGTATATTTCAAGTTGAGATTCTTCAAGAAAATAAGAAACTTGATAGGGTCGAATCAATGACAATTATTTTAGGAAAACAGGTTTAGGAATGTGATGAAGACAATATAATAGACATCAGAAATGAGGATATGACTAGGCTGATCTCTCTTCAAACAGTAAATCATTGAAAATGAGGGGATACATTGTGACACTGTACCTGTTGAGGCGACTCTCTTCCTGCCACACAGCTTCAATCTTATTCTTAGCATCTTCCTCCGACTGTGTGTAACAGTATCTGATGAAACAAAAGAAGTAGAACTCTGAGTCACTGCACATTTTTATTTTGTTTTTAAAATATTACATTTTCAACAAAACTTGCTTAATTAGTTGTGGCAATCATCTCAAAAACCTATACGAGGTCTAAACATTGGTCACATAGAAAGGTCAGAAAGAACCGTCAGCATACAAAATAAACTGAATTGAATTGAATTGAACTTGTTTGGCTGTGCCGTGCACACCACTCTTATTTATGTGAGAAGCCTTGTGGCTCTTGTGTAGGCTTGCCAAGTGTATGACCTTGTAAAATTATATTAGGACATTATTCAATGTAATTCATACATTATTAGCTTATCTGCCCTTTCTTTCCTATTTTTAATAGGCTGTCCAAACTGATGTTGTGCTAATTTTCTTTATGTGCAGCAATGTGCACATAAAGACTTTGTTGAGTCAAATGTACATTTTACTTGACTTCATTTTACTAGAGGGCAATATTCATTTATAGTTATGCCCAGAAATTGCATTGTCTGTCTTTGTTTTTATGTGTAATATACCCTGTTAAACTACAACTTCTGAAACATGAAAACCCAACATGAATATGGTCATATGCCATGATTTTACCATCAAACCTGGGTTCCTGTAATGCCTTGATTTGCTTTATACTATATTTACTGTACATACATGTTTTTTTATTTAGTTAAAGAACAGTATACTTGCATGGATTGTGCACTATAAGGTGGAATTGACACCCACATCGAGTTTTAAGCTTTCTCCCAGACAAATAGATTATTCCAATACATCCCAATATGCATTATCTCAGTATATATTATGATAATGCCTCTGCTGGCGCTCTATTTCTGATATATTGGCACCAATATCGCACATGTTCTGTTGCGATACTAAGAGAAACTGACTTAGAGAAAATGTTTGTACTTAATTTTATGTTATGTCAATTAATCCATTTACAAGTTTATAGCACTTTGATTTTCAAATGTTAGCCTGTGTTTCTTTTTGTATGTGTTCAGGCAACTGCATGTACACATTTATACACACTTGCTTCATATTGGCCATTTGTAAAACTGTTACGACAATGCTTTAAGTGATTATGCAGAACAACTTGTATTGTGATGCTATTGTTACTGTTGGCAAAACAGTAAACTGAATTGTAACATACCTCGGGATCTTTAAGCATCCCCCTTGAGTACAGAGCTCTGACAGAGCAACACAAAATAAAAATAAAAATATATCATTAGTAATTAGGGCAAACAATTTAGGTAAGCCCTTGAAATGTTTCAGTGAAAATTGTTCGAGTGAAACTGGGAAGTAATGGATATTGCTTTTTACCATAAGATTATGTAAAAACAACGAGCTACGTTTCCAAATAGCATGTGCGCCATCTGCTGGGAAGTTAGTTATTATCGATACGTTTCAATGTTGACTGCCGTACAGTGTGGTTTCTGCTATTAGTTTATCAAATGATAATATTACACTTTTGTTAAGCCTGTTTGCTTGAGCTTTCATCAGCACCACTCACATTTTTATTATCATGAGAAGAATAAAATAATTGATTATTTTTCAAACAACATTTTATTTTTATTTGATTAGAAATGTAACACCTTATATTTAAGTTATTATATTGAGTGTAATTGCAGTAATTCATTTTGGACAGTACACGTCTTACGTAAGCCTAATTACGGCTCGTGCGTGTTGTGCCGATCTATCGCTTCTATATCTACGTCTGGCTCGTGAACACCCTTCCTCGTGTGTCGCAGCCTTGCGCGTTCCTTTCCATCCGCGTGCCCGTGGGTTGTCCATCGTGTCTACACTGAGGGGAACCAACAAGGAAGAGAAATGCCGACAAAAATCATCTTTGAAACGGAAGATCAAGCCATGGATGACGGCGTGGACACGATCGCGGAGGCTGCACCCCGAAAGGTGAGCAGCGTCGCCCTGGACAGACTGAAATAAGCGTTTAGCTCGCGCTCCGTCTCGTGCCCGGCTCTCCATGTTTAACAACATGTGGCAGCGTGCTAGCCCTCGGCTAACCGTGAGGAAACCACCGTGAGACAGGTTTACGGAGCGGTACTATTCGTGAAATGTTACAAGCATACTGTAGTGTTATAGTGTATGAATTAGGGAACATGTACGCGACCCACTGCTACGTTAACGTTCAGCATACATTGTACAGTAACTTATCCTAGCTAAAAGATCACCCATGAGTGAGCTACGTCACACGTACGTACGCGTGGGAACACGTGGGCCCCTTTAACACGCCGCCCACATCTGTGTATAACTGTGGGCGCGACCTGATGACGTTGCATACAGCTGGGCTTGTCAGCTGTTAGTCCGCATACGAAGCAACCTACTTAAAACATGAAATATTTCAGTCCTGTTTCTTCGAGGTTGCTCCTTTTTATTATAGCTGCTACTAATGCTAACTCAAGTTTACGTACAGTAAGAGGAATTAGAATTGTTTTGTCAGACTACTACAATAATTAACGTTGATGCTTAATTATGCAAGCTACCTGAAAAATAGTTACCACAAGTTTCGAATAATGTAATGGAACAACAGTCCAAATAGACTAAAGGGATTTGATTATGTGATTATCAAAGCGGGTACATTTTATATGGAAACAAATAATACAAAAATCAAATGCTGTGTACTTTAATTTCTGACCGAAAGATTACTATTATAATCTCTGCTAAAAGATGGTTTGATATAAAATGTTTGAAACAGGTCTTTAAAATAGAAAATACGCCCCTCTCCAGGTAGTTTGATACCTGTTTTAATTACAATTAAAATTTGAAAAAATACATTTCAATAACTTGTATGAGTTCCAAATACTGTGTATGTAATAACCACAGTTAATTTCAAAAGATACCCACCCAGTTTCTGTAACACGCAACAATTATTTACTCTTCCGGTATCATACATTTTGATAATGATCATAATATGAGAAATTAAAATAGTCATCATGTGGTGTAGACCTTCTGAAGATAATTGTTACAAATAGAATGTAGTGTTTGTTAATCACTTCATAAATTTTACCCAATGATGGGTGGGCAACGCTTTGGGGGTTTCTTTCTATTAATGCTGTAACAGTTTTGAAGCTTCATGGTAGAAAGCACAGTGGCTTACAAAACACATTACAGCCCTTCAAGACTGGGGCTCATATAAGTGCAATACAATTTGAACAAGCCTGCAAATTATTAATAAATGGCAATATTTCTCAATTAATCTGCTCTTATTCCATTAATGTGCTTATTACATAGTTTAACTGAAAAACTGTGAAACTGAATGAAGCCCCTGAATGAAACAACAGTGACGTTTCAAACTTCGGACGTCACATTGATCCTTTATCCGCGACTACCTTCAATGCAATTAACTGAAACCGTGCGTTTTACAGGAGTGAAACAAGCTTTGATATTAACTACCCTTCTCTAATTAGACCTTACATACCCACATTCAAACGTTGCAATTGAAATTGCAATATGATGAAATGCCTCCAAACTAGAATTTACTCAAGCAGCCAACATTTTTTCTTTCTTAAAACGTTGAGTAGCTACACCGTATTTTCACAATTTTAACTGAATCCTTTTTGGCTTTATTGTTTCTGTATGTTTTTATTTTTTTACAGGGGAAGAAGCTAAAAAACAAGAAGAAGTTGGAGGACCAGGAAGAGCAGGACGACCCCGACTGTGAACCTCCAGCACCAAAGAAGAAAAAGAAAAAATACATGCTGGCAGTGGACCAAGTGAATGACCACATAGACTTGAACAGCGTCAGTAATGGTGTTGACACACCAGAGATGACTGAAGGAGACGCAGAGGTCAGTGAGGTGTTGTTAATAGTTTATATGTGGTGACCAGGCGGGTAATTTCCCAACAAAAAAAGGCTTAGTCTTGGTGCTAAATGTACAACAAGCTATATGTATTATCCATCAAGTTGTTTCATGGGGCATTAGATGCTCTTTGCTGGTAAATGGTGAAAAAAAACAACAACTAGAAAGGTCGTACTCTGCCCCTCTGGTATAACATCGTCTCAACCTTTCTCAGAAAAAGAATAAGCAAAAGAAAGCAATGGCAGAGGCTAAAACCAACAGACATTCTACCCCAAAGACCCCCGTCCAGACACCGGACCTGTCAAGTGAAGACTCTGCCAGTGAAAAAGAAACGGTATGACTGATGTTTTAGTTTTTTCTCTCAGGAGGGGTTGAAAGTTTGTGTTGTTACTGAATGTATGATGACTCAGCAATGTAGTAATTAGAATAAGTGGTGAAGTTTGCGGGACCACCATGTAAGCTGTTACTAAATCTTTCATTCTAGGTATTATAATTTATTTTTTATTAAATCGCGAAATGGCCATTTTGTAGTCTTTTATGTGCTCCTTTGACTCAAAGCTTAACTGCCCGTATGACATGTCGGATACAAGTGGAGGCAATGCAGTTGGTATTTGTTCCCAGCAGTGGCCTGCAATATGGGAAGCTCCTCGAAGATGTTGGAAGTATTTTAGAATTGAAATTGCCTGTTGTGTTCAGATTGCAAGATTACTGTCATATAGTCTGACTTTGTCTATTTGTTTAGCAGCAAACACCAGAACAGAAGGAAGGGGCCTTCTCCAACTTCAGGATCTCCCAATTCACGATTGATAAACTGAAAGGTAAACATCCAATATTTACATTTTCATACGTCAGTCACCACCACTGTGGCTCGAGACCAGAGGTGAACAGATACATGTTCAAAAATGGACATGTTTGCTACTCTGCCCCAAAAAAAGAAGCTTTGCAGACTTTGTGCTTTAACATATTACTGAATGATATACTGAACAACTGCTTTTTATAGACTACACACACTTTTTTTCATATTGATGGACATGTTTCAGTTTTTGAGAGGTGATAATATGTTTATGAAAATTGTTAACATGTCCTATCATCCCACTTTCTTCTCCCCCTCACTCTCTGTCACCACTCCATCATTTTCTCAGCTCGGGGAGCCACTTACCTGTTTGACATTCAGGTGAAGACCTTCAATCCTGTATATGATGGCGAGGACGTCATTGCGCAAGCCCGAACAGGAACCGGAAAGACGTTCTCATTCGCTATCCCTTTGGTGGAGAAGCTCCAGACGGAGGCAGTGGCGTTTGTCAGAGGCCGGGCTCCCAAGGTGCACACGCGTTCACCTTCTCACCGATCACTAAAAACCAGCATCAGTCAGTCCCACTATTTAGTTGTTCTCTGAGTATGTTTGTGTATGACTGAGCGTCTTTTCTGTCTGTAGGTCTTGGTGTTAACTCCAACCAGAGAGTTAGCTATCCAGGTCGCAAAGGACTTCAAAGACATCACCAAGAAGCTGGCTCTCACCTGTTTCTATGGAGGCAGCTCATACCACCCACAGCGTAAGTATTTTAAGAGTCCATTTATTTACATTAATCTGTTTATATTTGAAGTTATTAAACTGTACTAAATATGATATCATAATAATGAATATATAGAAAATGCATAACATGACCTTGTAAATACAGCTCCTTATTTGTTTTTTGATGTGGTTTCCCCTTCTGTCTAGTTGATGCTATCCGTAGTGGTATAGATATTTTGATCGGCACCCCTGGTCGCATCAAAGACCACCTCCAGAACAATAAACTCGACCTCTCTCAACTGAAACATGTTGTTCTGGATGAAGTAGACCAAATGTTGGACATGGGATTTTCAGAACAAGTTGAAGAGATTTTGTCTGCATCATATGAGAAAGGTAAAGTGTGCGTGTGCGTGCGCCAGAGCAGCGCTGTCCCGAATACAATTTTTGGGCTCAGTCGTAATCAACAGAAAATATTTCAAACTTCAGCCAGGTGGGGGGGCTCTATCTGCATCAACCTCTATTTACTGTTGTGACCGTCGTTAGCAGAGGTATCACACAACCGCTCTATCTGTACTTGGGATCTCATTATCTTTGGTGTATGCGACTGTAGATGTACTGGCTCGTTTGTGGGCCATCTCCCCCTAAATAGCGGCCTTTTTGAGACTGATGTCTCCGCCATTTCTCACCACTTTTTTGGCTGCAAGCCTGTAATTCATACATAATTCATACGGCCATAAGGTTGCAGTCTGGATCGCTGTGTTAAAGTAGATTTAAAGATTGGTATAGAGTGGTCATGTATGTAAACATTTGTAAAATGTGTTTGTGTGTGTGCTCCTCCTCAGACTCCGCCTCCAACCCACAGACTCTTCTGTTTTCGGCCACCTGCCCTCCCTGGGTTTACCAAGTTGCTAAGAAATACATGAGGCAAGAGTGCAAACATGTAGATCTGATCGGCCAGAAAACACAGAAAGCTTCAACAACTGTACAAGTGAGTGAGTGAGTGAGTGAGTGTGTGTTGGCAGAGGTGAAAAATGTTACAGCATTCTTAACTTGCCTGTAAGCAGTGACAGTTATAGTTGTTGAGACTGTAAAATACGCTTGCATATATCTCCATCAGGAAAGCCCAGAAAGTTAATTTGCAGTAAAACCAAAATTGCTGTATTCATCATAATCATCAACACCAATGGAATTCTAATTAAGTTAATGTCTGCCAGCTGGATTAATGAAAATATCTCTTCTCTCACTCCCTGGCTTCTCTCACCTTGTGGTTCTCTCTCTGTAGCATCTGGCCATAACATGCCACTGGTCACAGCGGGCAGCTGTAATTGGGGATGTGATCCAGGTTTACAGTGGCAGCCACGGCAAGACCATTGTGTTCTGTGAGACAAAGAAAGAAGCCAACGAACTTTCCATGAATGCATCCATCAAACAGGTAGAAACTTACACATGCAACAATTTATGAATATCCGATTCATACAGCAGCAGGACATTACAACTTTATCAGGAGAGAAAGAAACGGCAATGAAGAAGCAGGAAACGTGTATTGTTCATTTCTTAATCTATTTTGTATGTATCTTATCAGAGTTCCCAGTCCCTCCATGGTGATATTCCTCAGAAACAGAGAGAGTTGACACTGAAGGGCTTCAGGAGCGGTGCGTTTGAGGTTCTGGTTGCCACCAACGTTGCATCCCGTGGATTAGACATCCCGGAAGTCGACCTGGTCATCCAGTGTTCTCCACCCAAGGTGTGTT
The DNA here is from genome assembly GCF_910589615.1 of Taurulus bubalis. Classification (NCBI taxonomy): domain Eukaryota; kingdom Metazoa; phylum Chordata; class Actinopteri; order Perciformes; family Cottidae; genus Taurulus; species Taurulus bubalis. The sequence goes on along the minus strand of NC_136592.1, from coordinate 17,886,885 downwards.
GTGTAGCAAGTAGTAAAAGAATTCACAACATGAGTTTATCTTTGCATTTATTAAACATGCTATTTCTTTTCTATGTAAATGTTATATTTTATATTTACAAATGTATGTTCTGATCTTAAGGTACTGATTCCTTCACGTAAAACAAGACATTTAAAAATGTTGACTTCACATGTTCTTATTAACAGTGTTGCACAAGATATTAACTCATAAAGACATGTCGCCTGTACTTTCTCTGAACATTTTTCTGTATGTGTTTGAGCTCAGGATGTGGAGTCATACATCCATCGTTCAGGACGTACGGGCCGAGCCGGCAGGGCTGGAATGTGCATCTGTTTCTACCAGAGAAAAGAGGAGGACATGCTGCGCCATGTAGAATACAAAGCAGTACGTGTCCTTTTTTCAGTCCAAGTAGAAGAGGACAGAAAGGCAGAAAACAGTTGAATTGTTTGAGGAGCTATGAGAAATACACAAAACATAGCTTCTAGAGACATCTGTGCTACAAATGGTTTGGAAGTGGACAAGAAGGAAGGCGAGAATCAAAAATAGCACATAAAAGAACAGGAGAGGGTGTTTCCTTAGAGCCAAGAGTTGAGGATGATTCAGCTGTGGCCAGACTGAAATCCACCTTATCCTTGTAGTCTGAAATGGTGTAAAAAGACTCAGGCATTCAGTGCAACCTGTTTGACTCTACTTTAGATGTTTCTATATTGAGTATTAACCAAAATTATATTTGGTTTTCCAGGGTATCACATTCAGACGAGTTGGCGTTCCCACTGCCCACGATATCATCAAGTCCTCAAGCAAGGATGCTGTCAGGTAGGTCAATCTGGATAATAAGAGCCGACTGTAACCATATCTTTTTTGTTTTGGATGAATGAAACTACAGTTATTGATTACTGTTTAAAACTTTGGACTGTCAGCCACATCATTTGGTTAGTGAGCTTAATTAATGCTTGATGTGAAACAAATCTATGACGGTAAGCAATTAAGTTTCAGATTGTTATGATTTTGTTTCTGTATTGTGTCCAGGTTTCTGGACTCTGTTCCAGTTACAGCCATCGGGCACTTCAGAGCATCCGCTGAAAAACTGATTGAGGAGCGAGGAGCAGTCGATGCTCTTGCTGCGGCCCTGGCACACATTTCTGGAGCTACAAATCTTGAACAGAGATCACTGCTCAACTCTGATACTGTAAGTTTGGTTTAAAACTCGTCATAAACAACCTATACATAACGCACAAATATATTCACAAACAAAAAAATGACACAAAAAGTGATATACACAAACTAATTTGTTATAGTAACATATCTGGGCACACTACTATTTAACACACTGAAAACCTTGCAAGGGTTTCACAACTGCAGGATAATTCAAACTGCAACAGTCCTTGGACACACACACACACACACACACACACACTTTATTATTTTAGATGCTGTATTACCCTAATTCCATCCAACTCATTGTTTCCGTTTGTTTTTGAAGGGTTTCACCACTGTGCAGATGGTGTGTTCTCAGGAGATGCATAATCTGGGTTACGCCTGGAAATCTATCAAAGAGCAGCTTGGAGAAGAGTTTGAGAACCACATTCAGAGAATGACCTTCATCAAAGGCAAAATGGTATGTAAACACAAATATGTACACATGGGAGGTGCTGCTGGGGTTTATATACACTTCAAAGAAATTATATTTGTTACATCTCCTGATATTTTATTATGAAGCGATTGTGGAACATGAGCTTGTTAGATTCTACTTTTATTAGCTTACAGGTAACATTAGAGTGACCTCTGTACTGAAAGTGTATATTTGATTTGGTGTATACAGTTGAGCATGGATGTAGGCTACAAATATTAAGTGGTACTCTTGTTACAACACACTTGTAATGTCTTACCAAAAAAAGCCCCAAAAGGGCCTCGTAAATGAAAGTAATAGACTTGGCAAAAAATAAATAGGAAACTAGGTGGTAAATCAAAATGCAAATTGAAGAAAAGAACCTGTATGTTTTTTTGAAAGATCAACACTGTTGTTTAGTTTATATGTAAATTCAGCTGATACAGCCACACTAGACATGTTACACAACTAATTATTCACAGCAAGTAAACAGAAAAAAGTTGCATTCACACCGAAAGCGCTGTGAGTTTTCTCGCTGCCTTACCCGCGTGAGTTTACTTGCCGGACTATTTGTGGTCATTTGCGTCTTTCGCGCTAGATGCGCTAGGCGCGCTAGGCGCGCTAGGCGCGCTAGGCGCGCCAGGGAGAGGAGGAGTGGCTTATCTCCAAGGCATAAATTATAATTTCTGGCTTCAGGCTGACCAGTAGCCAGTTTGATTCAACAACGGCAGGTCGTCAGTGATGACGTCCTGCCGTTGTTGAATCAAACTGGCTACTGGTCAGCCCGGTGGAATGTTCGCATTATTTACATCCATTTTGTATGTAATCTACTCGAGCGAAAAATTTGCACCGCTTTTGGTGTGAACGCACCAGTACTCTGATAGCACAGCAGCTACATAGACTGACCCCAGAAACACTCACCATCTCACCTGTGTTGTTTCTAACAGGGAGTTTGTTTTGATGTCCCAGTTGACAAAGTCAAGGAGGTTCAGGTAAGAAAAACTGCGAAAACTCCCCTCTGTTCAAGTTGTTGGACGGACTGTTTATAGTGTCTTGGAGATTAAATTGGTCAAAATAAATAATTTGACGTAAAATCTGCTCACATGCTGCTCACTCGATACTTCAACAGGATGCCTGGAAGGATGGTCGTCGGTGGCAACTGACTGTAGCCACGGAGCTCCCAGAGCTGGAGGAGAAGCAGTTCAGTGACCGAGGAGGCGGGAACCGCGGAGGAGGGTTCAGAGGTGGAAGAGGGCGCGGTTTTGGGGGAGGTGGTGGCCGTAGTAACGGGTTTCGGAGCGGTGGCTATAGCAGCAACGGAGGAGGAGGAGGACACAAACGCTTTGAATCTTTTGATTATTGAAGCGCCAACCTGCGGACCGATAAGACCGTCACTCATCTGGGCTGGCCGGGGTTATTGGCTGGGAGTGGAATCAATAGATTTCATTTTCATTATCAGCTTTCAGATATTCTGAAGCTTCACATAAAGTACATTAAATGACCAATATCCCCTCTTTCAAAATATGGTGAAAATTCCATGATATCTGATGAATTTAATTAAATTTCAATTTGCATTTCCTGCTGGTTTAAGATCAGACTTTTTGTGTGCAGTTCAACACAGGACCACTGTCAGCCATTTTGTAAGGGCTGGTGTGTGTGCTTTTTTGGTGACGCACGAGTTAAAGCTCAAGAAATTACATCATTTGTACTACATATACGAGTGCATAATTCAGTTGCTGTTGTTTGAATGGCATAGTATCAAAATCATTGGGTAAAAGTTTAGCATTATATGATGGCTTGTGAATGTGTCATTCATTGAGTTGTATGTAAAGTGTTACTCTTTTGTTTGTCCTGGGTGTTTGGGGAACGGTGGCAGTAATCAGACTTGACCCTTTGCCCAAAATCGAAGATACCTCATCCTGACCTAACAACTTGAAACATGCTACTTGTTGCATTACTACACCAGGTAACTGTAGCACCACAGCGAGGAAGTGGGCGTTTACCTTTAAGCTTGTGCTCAGTGTCGGGTTGCTGCCTTACCGTTGGCTGAAACTCTTCCCCAAAATATATTGGATGATTGCTTTGCAATTGCCTCTTATTTCATAACTGTATCTACTGCTTCCATTCATTTGAATGAAATTACTTATTCATTAAAAAAGGTCAACTCCAGTTGTGTTTGTTCATTATTTATTTTTTTAAAGGGGTGTGAAATAAGAATGTGTACAAGTATAAATTTGACTGTGAACTGCTTTTGAGAGCCTGATACTTTTAACTTCAACTGGCCATTAGGTGCAAACTGGATCACGAACAATGTAGTGCTATTAGGTTGAGACGGCCATGAGAGTGCACCACACAGGAGAAACTATAAACTGCTTCACATGACAACTTCCAATCAACACATTTCTGGAACAATTGGAAGAAGGAACATTTTTTGTTTTGTATCCAGTCAGGACATTCAATATTTTCCTCATATCAAGCATGTTTATGAGATGGGAAGAGTGTCTTTATTTTACAATACAAAGATTGTTGAATTATTTGATTTAATCAATTCAGTAGTTTCCTAGGGAGTTTATCTTTGCAAGAACATGTTATCCCTTTGTAAAGTGCATTGTTACATGTTGTATACATGATTACATTGATACCATGTTGATGACATTTTAAAAAGGAAACCGAGTAAATTACACCAGACTTTAAAATACACAAAGTTTAACAATACAATGTTAGAAGTATTTCTTAGAATATTTCATGTGCAAATGTTGCATTTACAAATCTTTGAAGGACGGTCACTGTTTCTTGGGAGCAACATATTCAAGTATTTGATTATTTTAACCAGACTGGACGAGGAGCTCATAAATACATTTACTTGGACAAATAGACAACTACAGATTTAGTTGCAGGCACATAGGAAGAAGAAAAAACAACAAATTAGACTGATGTTTTTGTTAAATGTCTGATAATTATATTAAGTGTGTCCTCGACAAGGATTTTTCCCCACTCTGTTTTGTTTTCAATCTGCCTAAATGATTGAAGCCTTCAATGAGATGTGCAGTCTGTACCACGTATCGCCCTCTATCTTTAGACCCTTGATTTGGAAAAGGACATTCATTAGTTTGAGGATCTGATGCGTTCAACCACACTTCAAATACAATAAATACAAGTCTTAAGAGCAGATACATTCAAATAAAACACCTGATCATTAAAAAACACTATCTGAGATTCCATTATGTAGAACATGAGCTCACATCTTAACAATTCCTCATTTTATGTTGTTAAACAAAGCTTATTGAAACTATTATAATTGATTTCCCCTTTGCCACTCAAGCCTTACTTGCTTGGAGGAAAAACAGCGGCTGCAGAAGAGCTGCAGTTGATTTCCAGATTAAGACATGGCCTGTCTACAAAGACTATACTGTTCAATCCATTACATTCTCTGTATTTAGTGATAGGTGAAACAAATATTGTTTGATTGGCAGCCCTTAGGTGGTGAGAGACCTGCTGGTTGATTGCTACTCGGTTTCACTGGTTCCAGTTGATTGTTATGGACTACAGGTCATCATCTTCAAACCCAAATCCTTTGGCTCTGGGGTTCTCCAGAGTCAAGCCATCATCATCCTCCTCCTCCTAGGTGACAGGAAAACACATACACACAAAAAAGAAAGATTGACATGTAAATGAAGAGACTTATCCTAACTTTTGTTAAATTATTTTGTCTTTCGCTTTAAATGTAAAAAAAAAGAATGTTGGCCATGTTTGTTGCATCTAGCGTTTGTAAAAAAGATTGTTTGGGGCATTTCTACTTTGTCAGGTAGGGACAGCTTGGAGAGAGAGGGGATGACATACAGCTGAACTACTTAAACTGACCACTATGGGTACATTGTGTAGAGTTGGCCACATGATTGGTACTTGAGGGATTTATTACACGTATACTTCTGTATCTATTGTATTTTAGTCTTGTGTCTACCTGCCCAGGAAGTGCAGGTGGAAAATGGCTGACATTACATCAGTGGAATACACCAAAGTAGATTTCGAGTTTAATATGGTACTTTCAAGTCAACCAGGCTTAAGTTATAATAATATAACTTATATATGATCCTTCAGGGAGGACCTGATTCCCCAGGTTGGCGACAACGAAAAACAATTATTATATGGTATATTCAATTGTTAAAACTCTCGTTGGGATTAAGTGTGATTCAATCTTTCCACAGAGTTTCTTAAAATTAGCGAAACAATTCCTTTCATTTTAGGCTGTGGTAATGAGCTTTAATAACCCATTGCTAAGGAATACTGCATTCATATGGAGGCAGCTGTTATGTGTTGGTGGAGGTCCTGTGTGGAATATCGTGCTGCTCAATTCATTTGGTAGTTGGCACAATACCATAATTAACCAATCTATGAGATTGAAATGCTGTAAAAGTCTGTCATTCCCTTGTTAGTCAAGACTGACTTGCCCTTTATTTACAACTAGATTAAAAGCTTTGCAGTTCACCCAATACAAGTGTTTTCTATAGATATAACATACATTAATAATGTATATCATACACGCATTGTTTTATTTTAATTGAAACATAATTGTGTTGTCATAACATCATCCTCCCTTTGTAACAACTGGGTAATATGGTTTAGTGTGGTGTGTAATAGTGCTTGAGGTGTGTTTCCTGCAGGATTTTGTGAGACTGTGTTGGGTGGATGCATATTAAGTACTTTTTCTTTTGGTACTTTAAATATATTTGAATAATAATATTTTTTTTTACTTTGACCTACTTCAAATTTGAATGCAGGACCTTTACGCCCCATCACTCACTAGTCTCACGGAACAAATCAGTTCCATGTTATGTATCAATCCACGGTTATTATTATTAATATTATTACTATGATGTAGACTACTTCAAACTGGACATGCAATTCTAGGGGTACCCAATATATAACTTGTACATACCACATATGTTTGGTTCTCCAAAAGACAAACAATCGATATGTAACAATATCCATAAGAATACTCATTCAGTGTTAACCTGCATTCTGCCCATGAATAACCTTTTTCTTAATTCATTCCTAATTCATTTTCCATCTCAGTGGATACATGTGGTGGGGAAAATGTACTGCTAGGGGTCTCCTCCCATTGAAGCGTAATCTGCAAAGACAGCTGTTTGAATCACACTTTAATATACAGCTGGACCAACCTCCCAGTCCGTCTGTAAGCTCGCTTGTTTCACAACAGGCAGAGGGTTTGTTTGGTTGACATCGCTACAGACAGTACACTGAGGATAGTTGGTCCAGGTTGACGGTAGCGTTGGGAGCAATTGGGCGCGTTGCTCCCCGCAGTGAGACACAGTACAGTAAGCACTAAGTAAAGGGAGCTGTAAAGCTCACGGCTGAAGCCACAAGCCACTTACACTCTGGGCCTTTCCAGCCAGCCCACCCGTTGAGAAATGTTTAAATATTTTCGATTAATTTTGAAATTAGACTGTGGCGGACCGTCACATTCTAATATGTCTGAGCGTTGTTACTTACATCGTCTTTCGGTTGGTAGTCTTTCTCTGTGCTGCGATAGGAGACGACATGGATCAGAGTGTAGACTCTGCAAACAGAGAGGCACAAAGATCAAACACAAGTATTAAGTATTGGAAAATTAATATTAGGAAATAGATGTACAATAGTTCCAAGAAAAACAAGAGTAATTCTAATTTTCCATAAAGGCAGGTATGTACGAATACAAATGTTCCTGCTCATCGTGCAGGAACATATCTAATACCAGTAATAGCTTTGGTATTTGCCACAGAATCAAACCTCCAGTATCTGAAAGTTAGAACGTTTTCCTGCTTAGTTGTCAAGGTCAGTCTGTGAGGCTGTCAAATACAAGTCTGATATTACTGCTGCAAAAAAAGTAAAAACTGTATATGAATAGAAATTCTGTGGTTGTGCGGCATATACAGAGGTTTGTTTGTGTGTGTGTGTTTGTGTACCTGTGATATAACATGGCAATGAACTGGATAAGGAGAAGAATAGCAAACGAAAACAGAAACATCAAACTGAGGGGCTCCACCTATCAACACAAAATGACATTAATGGGGATTACTTTCAGCAGGAGTTACAGCAGTACTGACAAACATTCCAAAAGATGCCACAGTCCTCCTTTAACTATCGTTATCTCTGTCAGTCTGTCCCAACCTGGAGGGTTTCTCCAGATTCAGTTCCGTTCGGAAAGTATTTAGGGATTTTGATGCTGATGACATCACTTCCAATGGCTTGCAGGAAGAAGGTAGCAACCACCCACAGCACGTTGACGATGAAATACAGGAACACCGACTTTGGGGAGGAAAGAGAATGTCATGTTACTATTAAGTCTGTATACCAATGACTAATATCATGTCTGTTTTAGTAAGTATATGCTTACAAACATTTGTACCCTTAGATGCCATTGGATCTATTTGTATCCTAAAACATTTCAATTCAGACCCGTTTCATTGTGATAAACAGAAACGCGTATCAATTTGAATCATCTTAATATCGCTTAGATAATTTTAAACATAGTCATTTATAACAAATTGCATTTTGACTCAACTTGACAGCATACTTTCCAAGCAATTGATCTTAAAGATTACAGCAAAGCTGAATTTCAGTAAGTGTTTGAACTATAAATAATGAACTCATTGCTCCTCATTCAAATCATTCGCAGAAAGCTTGGGACAAATCATAACAATTCTGCTTTTGTTTTTTGCAAAGGATTACAGCTGCAAGTTGTTGCTCCACATGAGTTTCTATTTTGTTATATCTGCTTCCTCATGAAATCACATGAGGTGGTGTATTGCTTCCTATAGCATGGTAATCGTAACAATATCCTGTAGTGTGTGACGGGTCATGATTTTTACAACACATTGCATGTTTGAGATTAGAGAGAAGAACATCTGTGAAGTTTCTCCTTATCTCTGTGGATCAACATGATATCAAAATTGGTTATGATTTTAAAAATAGCATACTGAGCCCAGCATAATAAAGTTAGCAAATTCTAATTGGAGCATGAGATAAATGAGTGGTGGCGCTCAAAGTATCATCGTTACATATACTGTAGTTTGTCCCCAAGGCCAGAATTCATGGCTCAAACAAAGAAAGTGACATATTTTAATGAACAATTAAAGATGGCTGACCTTGTTGCGTAGTGACTTTAGTTCTCTGGTGACTTCCTCCAGATGTGCTTTAGTGTCAGCAATAGGCTTCAAGTAGCGTTCAAGTAACTTGTTCCAGAAGTCTTGCTCACCCTAAAGACACACAAATGCACACGTACAAATATTTCTTGAGGATTTATTTGAATTAAGACAAAAAGGGGCCGAATGGATAACTTGTCCAGCTTAATGGCTCCATGGGTGACATTGAGCCAGAACATTTGCATCTGGCTGACTTCGTCACCTTACCCTCTCACACCTATCGGGTGTAAACTATTGTTATAGCAATACGTTTTCTTGATTACCCATGAGTTACTATTTGTTTAAAAAATGCAGATTTAAATCTCTCTAGCCGACACTGACGTGCTGACGTACGAGGAGCTGAATCAGCATCTTACCTCATCAAGTTTTTTCACTTGTGGGGCGGTGAGTGTTTTCTTGATCGCTGCGGTTACTCTCTTCTCCAATTTCTCCATTTGACTGCTTCTAAGGATACGCCGAGACTGTGAGACACAGCAAGTAAATTAGTGATTCAGTGATAATCAATCATTCATCTTCTCCTCCTTTTGTTTTTTTAAAGTTGACATTTTTGTGTTATTATTATTACATGCTCTTCCAGGGCATATTCTAACTCCTCCAGCTGGCTTTCTGACAGAACATCTTCAGGCCCCACTCCACTTAGCTCTCCATTAAGAGTGTCTGTTAACATTAAGACCAACTCCTCACACACGTCATCCTCATTTTTGTTACGGAGTGTGTATCTGTGGACAAAAAATGCACAAAACAAAACTGTAATTATACAGTTGCAATTGCACAGTTTTAGCTGACACAACAGTATACACACGTACACACGCACGCACGCACGCACACAATGTTTATACAATTTACACTTGTACACTTATCTGCAAGTACACAGCATACACACATGAATATTCAATGAATATTATAGTTTATCAATATCATTGGAAACTTTGCATACAAGTTTTATAGGTGTCCATGAGCTTATTTAATGACCATGTGATAACACAAGTAATAACAAATACAGACACATGTATATAAATGGACACAAAGAAGTGTATATATTTGTTTTTAAGTTAAATTCAATGTTCACTACGTGCAAACATTGCTATAGTTTCTTTGGACATTGGGACAAAAGCCTTGTGATAAAGAACATACAACAACTTTACATTTCTCTCCTTAATATTATTTATTTACCGTATTTGTTCCTGTAGATTTCTCTTCATGTTGGCATAAGTCAGCTTCTTCAGAAATTCTTCCTTCACCGGCGTTACCCAGTCTACACAAACGTGCACACACACACCAATGATGTCATTATAGTATGCTATACATATTTTGTTTTGCATAATAAATTGTATGATTTACAATACATAACATTCAGCACAAATACACTGTTAAAGTGCTTCTCACCGCTGACAGGAAGCTGTGTTTCCTCTAGGTCAGCAATCATTAAGTCATCATCTTCCTCATCGTCGTCGTATTCACTTTGTGACATGCTTTTTTTGTTGACACTGTCATCACTGCACACAGGCACACACACATTTTTGTGAATGTTGAGTATGGATTTCACATAACAAGTGTGTAATTGCCTTTGTCCTTTTATAAGTCAGCAGTATAGAGGTGAGTTTGTATGCATGTCAGGTTTATAACCTCACGAGACTCAGTTTGGCTAAATGACAGCTGATGAACTTTACGGCAGTACATGTTGGTGATGGCTGACTGAAATATTTAGCGACAGAATAAATTATTGATAAACAGTAGAGAAGGAAGAAAAGAAAAATAAATACCTGCTACTGGAAGCAGTATCCATGCCTTTTACTGTCATCCCATTCTGTTTATGAGTTAGAGGTTTCTTAGCTTCATCCTCAGCGTTTTCTGTGTCAACTTTGGCTTCAGGCTCCATCTTTGCTGCTGCTTGTTGAATTGAGTTCTGGCTGGTAATGGGAAGGGGAAGGGCTTGCTGTGCAGTCTGGCCTGTGATCTGTCGAACCATCAGATTCTCTGTTTCCTGTGTTATCTGTAAAGCAACAGGATCACATTAATGAATCTGTCCATATATTTATCCCCTGGAAGTCTTGCTGTTTGGTAACAGTACCTGTAACTTCATGTCCCAACAGCAAAGTCTACAGTTTCTGTCACACAGAATATTATGGTTTTTCTTCACTTCTCCTTCTCCCCTGACAGACAAACAGAATGATGGACAGTGAGAAAATACATTCTCTCATTAGTCAGAGACTAAGACACTGAGTGATTATTAAGAATGCTGATTGGCAGAAATAACTCTACGTATCTGTATATGGATATGTGAATCATTGGCCAACAATAGATAAGCAACTGGATAAGCAACGAAAAATTTGTGGATGACTGGATGGATTTCATCATATTAAATTCTACATAATTGTACATCAGATCTCATTATGTACCCTCAACCCACATTTTAGTTTGTTTTTGTTGGTTTGCTAAATATTTCAGTTCCTGGACTTTAGATATTTCATGTCTTGCTTTTTAAATTTGATATAAGTCAAGGTTAAATATATTTTACTTAAACCCATATTTCCTTTTGTCCTATTTCAGTTTTACACTTCTGTATTAGCTTATCAATGCCATACAAATAGAGGTTGATTGATACAATTATTTCTGTATCACATACATTTTTTGTATGTTGATTCTTCCCCCTTTTGAAATACTACTTTGTCTCCAACTGTTTTGACTGCTTTTGCTCCTCCTTATGTGAGTTGTTCATTCCCCTTGACACCGTTGGTGCTAAAATCAGAAGTCAGGTAATCAACTCCTATATTGGCTTTAGATCATTGGATGATTATATTTGTCAATTAGGGGGATTGCTGGCTGCTTCTCTTTGCTTAATATCATTGTACATTAAGAATTCAGTTATTGGAAGATAACTATTAGAAGATTGGTACATTACTTGTTGGATTCCCTTGTGCCCCATGTAACGATGTGCATGTTAACAAGTGAGTAGATGGTCAGTAGGAGGTATCCACTTGGGATACAGATGAAATACATCAGACCATAAATAATCAATGCTGGAAGATAAAATTACATAACACAAAACTGTTAACAGGATATAACATAACACTGTTGAAATCATAGTGAATGATGATTCAAAGTACATAATATAACCATACCCCATTCCTCTGGGTGTAGTATTGCTGTCACTGAATACATGATTGTCATTGAAACCAAAAACAAGCCAGTGGGAGTCAGGAAGGTGCCCTGAATCACCATGTCACCTAAAAACAGAATGAGGTGGGCATGTGTGAATTTAAGAGTATTTACTAAATCATAATTTGAAAAAAAGTCACTAATGGAAATATGAGGTCACAAAGAGCTTTTACCCACCAATGATGGAAAATAAGGATGCAGTCATGAGGAACGCATACAGAATACTCATAATGGCAGCAATGGTTATCTGGTTATTAGACTTGGCTACAAAACAGACGATGATGTAGAACACAGGAGGAATGCATGCGATGATGATGGAAGTTGTACCAGCGATTTTGAAGACAAATTGGAAAGCACCTGGTAGAAACAAACAGGCAGAGAGAGGGAGTGGGGGGGAGGGAGAGAGAGAGTAAACGACAAAGATGGGTAGATGAACTTTGATGAAGATATCAACACAAAGAAATTACTAATACAGATCTGCAGGGAAAAGTGTGTATTCTACTAGTCACCATGGTAGATTTTCTATGATTTAGGCCAAGTACATAAGTACATGGGGGTTTTATAAAAAGTCTTCCAAGATGCTGGCCCATTCGTTCCATTGAAAATGACTGCCAAACTGTAACCAGAAATAACTGGCAGAGTAAAACAAATTGGATCATACATTCAAGAGCCAAATCCTACAATGTTACTGCTTCCATGATTCATATTACAAACCGACTAATCGAAATGACAAGAAAGGACACGCAATACACGAGTAAATTAGCTTAACTTGTAACTTATTGTAGGCCTGGGCAATATTTTGAAATTATAGCGATATCGTCTTTGATTTTTTTTCACCAATAACACATTATTTTTCAGTCTTTAAGTTCATATGAATGCAGAAAGACTCTGATCGAATTGATGCATTCAGAACTAACTGACTGAAAAGTATGATACGGGTAAATACATGGAGATGAGTTGGAAGTGGTAGGAAAGAAGAAGAAAAAGTGTGTTCCACTGCAGTCATTTGACAACTCTCAAAAAGGAATTGCTTGTAGCGTATTAAACTAGACCTGAACCTACCTGCTATCATGAGAGTCACAGAGGCTGGACCAAGGATAGAGGAACCAACAGTGAACATCTGGTAGAAGATGTAAAGGCTGGAGATGGACGAGTTTCGCTTCACTGTCTCTGCACCACTGTAATTTAAGTCACAACAACAGAACATGTAATATTGATACAATGCACATGTCATAGTAAACAGCTAATTGAAGATCTATAACCTGTAGATATCACTCGGAAATATTGGAACTAAATATAATAAAATCTTATCATTTTAATTCAGATGCTATGGATGTAAACTCCACTTTTTATATTGATTATAATCATAATAGAAATAATACTAATGAACCCTAACCTGTGCAGAAGGTCCAGTGTGTTAGCCAGTGTAGATGGTCCCCATCGTCTCCTCTGGTTATAAAACTCTTTAAACTCTTGTGGTGAGTTGGTGTATGCATCTGATGCAGCATTGTATTCGACACGCCACCCTTGTTGCAGTAACAAAGTACACAACCAACGATCCTCCCCTAGAAACATACATGCACACCCAAGACACAAAAGAGAGATGGACGTGAACAGTCAAAAAAGAATTCCAAAGAGACAAAACTAGGCAAGGTAAAAATGGTTCGTGCACTTTCAAACTGACCTTGGTCATATTGCACATATTCCGAAGCTCTGGTTGCAGTAGTTGTGTATTTCTTCATTACATTATCATCCATTAAGGCTGATCCTCTGAACAGACTGAAACATCCTGGACTGCACAGCACGGAGCCAAGCACATGCTCTGCTGTCTTCTGAAGCCAATGGCCGACTGCATACTCAAACTTCTGGTACCACACCATGGGACCTGTGATGACAGGAAAGCAAAGGGATGAGCAGAGAGATTCAGAGACAAATTTATAATTGAAAAAAAGAAGAGAAAAAAAGGAATTTGAACGAGAGAAATGAGAGACAATCCTTCACAAATGCTAATTTCTTAAATGAGCCTACCTTTAGACAAATTAGCTTCATAAAACCTATCTTACTTTATGTGGAGGAAATTACACCCAGAAAGCACCAATGCTGGAATATGAACCAGGACCCTTTTTTTCCCGGGTATTACCTTTTCCAAGCAAAACACTGTGTCCCTTTAATAACTATTCTATGGAAAAAAGTTATCATTTGAACAACCAAATTGTGAAGTCATTAATAATATTTGCGAGATACAAATGCAAAATGTGGTGTTGAAATAATTCATCCCATGACTTTGTTATATTTACTATTTAAAGGCATGGATTTGGGTGGCTTTCCCCCGACAATTGTTTCAAATCCTGGCTAGCAGACACATTGCTTTGCCCCATTGTGTTGCATGGACTCCTAAAATAACCCCAGCTCGTGCCATCGTGATCGCTCAGCACTGACTCCACGTTCCAGATGCACAGGGCAAGCAGCTTAAAGTAGAGTCAAGGTCTCGGTCTTGAAGACAAATCGAACCTTGTTTGATCAAACTACTATACCTTCTGCTAAAACGGCCAAACCAACGTCTACTTACCCATACCAGTAGGATGGATTCTACCACATGCTGCACCTACGTTGTTATACATCCTCAACCTGTCGATGAAAATAGTATTTTTATTTACTATGTTTAAACATGGTTTATATACAATAATAACTGAAAAACAATTGTTGACCTGTCTACAAGCAGAATCACAGCTTTAGGTTGGAAGTCTGTGTCTCCGTCCAGAGCCAGGATGTAAGTGTTGTCATCTGAGATGAATTTTCTCTTGTAGTCATTGTCATGCTGAGGCAACAGAAAAATCTCTCCATACATGGAGATCATGCTCTCTCTGCATGGATTATTCTGGCGCTGGACAAACCAGATAGAGATTTTAGACATTTTAGACATTTCAATATTTTAAACGCATACTGTTAACATTGTAAGATGTACAATTTTTAAACAAAATAGAAAAGTCTTACTGTGATCTTCTGAGGGTTCTTGACAATGTAGCCCTTCCAGCCGAGTAGATAATACATATACATAATCTGAAAGTCAAATACAGTAATGTGGTGTGGGAAAATCTGAGACGGGCTCTTAAATACATCAATTATTCATTTGGTTCATCTGAGAGACATGATAACAATTGTGTTGAAAGGAGCCATAATATGAATGGGAAAGCCAGTATAGCTAATTATATTTGCATTGTTATAAAGCATTTTCTCAAATTATAACACCTATTACAATATACTAGGTAATGTACCTATTACCTCGTACAATGGATAGGCCTGAAGAGGTGTTAGATTGTATGTTTTCATAGGTGTATTTAGCACAATAGAGTTCTTAATTTAGTAATACTAAATAGAGCTGAAAATAGCTGATTTATTGATTTTTAGATTCAGAGAATGATTACTATTCTGATAATTGGTTCATTATTTCAGTAATTTTTCAAGAAAATGGTTCCAGCGTCTGGATTTGCTGCTTTTCTCTGCCATATACGTGAGGGACAATTTGGGTTTTGGACAAAACAAGCAATTTGACAACAAACAAGACTCTGGGAAAATGTGATGCCTTTTTAACATTTCAGAAAATGTTCAGAAAATAATCAGAATACTAAAGAATCAGACCGTCACACCATCTCCCATCAAAAGGGACAACTGTTCAATGAGTCATTCCCATGTAGTTTTAACAGGAAACTACCTGGTGCAAGTCTTTCACTGTTGGCCACCGAATAGCGTCTTGTACCATGACACGTTTAGGACAAAAACACCACTACTGCACCTTACCTGGGACCATCTTTTCTTGTTCTTGATGAGACATTTGTCTTTTAGATGAATATAAAGCATGTTGCCGTCTGGCATAACAAACATCAGCCTGCCACCGTAGGGGGTCTCAATGATTGACACATCATCTGGTTCTTTGTTGGTAAACACTCTGAATGAATGAATAGATCAATCAATGGAAGGTTGGTTAGATAGATGGATGGAGGGATGGATAACTGGATACATTTAAAGATAGATAGCAGATCAATGGATAATCTCACCTATAAACCTCAATGACAACATGGATCAAGTCAGTTACGTAGGTGTTCACCAGCCTCTTTCCTGTGTCCTTTTCAGTCATGTAAGCATCATCTACATAAACGTGACACTCAAAGTCAAAACAGTCCTTATGGCTCTCATTTGGATCACCTCGGTAGCGGTCCAGCCTGAAACAACAACAAACAATACTGCAAAAGCCTATTTACTCAAGTATTTACATCTTTTGTAGAAAATGTCCAAGTGTGACAGGAAATAAATAGGAGAATACAATTTTAAATGGTAAACAGCACAAATGTTTTTTAAACATTTGAATTTTTCGATGTGCAAATGAAGTGGATACATTTAATTACTATTGAAAAGAGCAACACAACACCAGGCTGATGTTTTACTGCCTCTCTTTGAAAATGTGACATCTCTCTCTGATAAGAAGTGAGCTCTGCACCTGTAATCACACACAACAACAATGTCATGGTGTATTGATGCACCTTGGAGTACACTTTTGCATCACTGCAGCGAGGGGAGAAGCTAAACCGGTGGAGGTCAGTAAAAACAAGATTTTCAGTTGCTTTTCAATAGCTCTTTAAAGAGATGTAAGAAATGAATTAAACCCATGTTGTGTTTTTGATACTTGGAATTCTAGGTGTCTGCAGTGACAGTGTCTCTAACCTGAACATAGAGGTCATAATTTTAAGCATTTCATCATAGGTCTCATGCCACATGGTGGCACAGAGATAGATCACACAGTTCTGTATGTCTTCGTGGCTGTGAAGGAGAGAAGAGGGGAAAAGGAAAGGGAGAGGTTTTCAACCGCAGCTTTAAACATTTCATGTTGTTACATGCACATCTCCAAGATGGATGGGGATGTTACAGACCCATGGTGCCAATGATTTCATTTAATAACCACATGTGCAGATACAGACATTTGTAATGCAAAACAGTGTTGTTCCATGTTTTTCATTTTTTTCATCACAACAATGTCTGTCTGTGTGCATCATCACACGGAGATATCAGAATTTCAAAGTATGCTTCAAAAGCTAATCTACTCATGACGACATATTTTGAATTAATTCGGCCTTGCATCTGCACCTCCCATATAATGGATATCTGTGCT
The DNA here is from genome assembly GCF_910589615.1 of Taurulus bubalis. Taxonomy (NCBI): domain Eukaryota; kingdom Metazoa; phylum Chordata; class Actinopteri; order Perciformes; family Cottidae; genus Taurulus; species Taurulus bubalis. Next base: position 17,869,751 of record NC_136592.1, on the reverse strand, counting down.
TCTACTGCATCCGCACATAATTATCACCCTAATAGGAATTTCCATTAACCTTTCTCAAATATAACTACAATAAAATAAAATACAAAATAAAATAATCAGAGAAATTCTCTTTTCATCTCGCATCTCACCTCTCTTGGTTTCGGGCTCGTGGTACCTTCATCTTGGTGTTGAGTAGCAGAGACAGGTCAATGAAAGCAGATTCATAGAGTCGCCGAACAAAGAGCTGAGAGGTTCTCTCTATACGCTGGACCTGAGACATGGAGAACAATAAAGGCATTTAGGTGTTTGTCTTTCTGCCTAATCGTATTATAAGAAGTAAATTGTGCCATGTAATGTTTAGATAATAATTTGGAATGCGTGTGTGCGCGTGTGTGTGTGTGTGTGTGTGTGTGTGGCATTACCTTGATCTTCCATACATAGTAGGTACACGTGACAAAGCCTGCCCACATACACACTCCCTCCAGTGCCAGCATAGAAAAAGGCCATTGCAGGTAATAGCTGTCAATCAAATAGTCCATAATCATTTTGGGAAAAATATAGATAGATTGAATGCGTGTATAGATTCCTGTACATGTGGTACTTTGCATGATGTGTAATTCCAGGACATTTTACTCACATTACAGTAAGCATATTTATAAACCACAGAGGCTGAATGAACTGTACGGAGCACAACTGCTCGCATCGTTTAAACCTGATACAAACACACCAACGTACCTGTTGAGTGAAGTTCGACAAATGCTTCTTGTGATTTCCAGTAAAACCACAGGGGTTGTGTTCTTATGGCTCAAGTAGACCAAGCTTTCACAAAACTCTGCAATGAAACAAAGCTAAATGTTTTAGGAAATTGGTAATACGTGAAATTATGTTTCTCTTATCACACAGAGCTTTCAGGGAAGTATGCATTTGCCTTCCAAAGTATATTTGACTAATTGTATATATTTAAGATGTCTCACAATTCACCACATGACTGTCTAGGTAGGCATTTATTTTAACTTTCTGATGAATGACTAAAATAATTAAATGAAACTAACTTCAAACAAAGATACATTTAAGCGGAGCACAATTAATTCTCAAAATGTTAAAATGATAAACTCACCTGTGATGCTCCCGTGCTGTGCTCCGTTCAAATCTTGTGCCTGGGTCATGAAAAGTATCAGTCCCAACAGTAGCACTGCAGGTCCTGTGCAACACAATGGCAGCGCAAAACTCATCCTGACTGCATGAATCTTACAGGCCACCACACCAAACCAGTGGCAGGCTGCTGAGCAGAAGGCCTGAGACAGGATGCAAGGGGGATATAAATTACTGCCAGGGGCGCAAAATTACATTTTTCCATTAAGCCGGTTTCTTTAGATTAGATTTGTAAATGAGTGGCAGTAAGATCTGATTCTAATTTCTGATTGAGTTAAACCTGGTGGAATTATTAAGAATCAACAGGTGAGATTTTTGGTAGAACTTCAAAGTTGTAAACTCTTTTGTCTGGATTAGAACAGTTTAATTAATCTAATGATACATATTACATCAGCAGGGTGTTAAATCTCGCTGAGTGTGCCCGATACCTAAAACGTTGTCAGAGATTTTGCACCTTTACCTTTATCAGATGTCGAACTTGATACGAAATTTTGTCTGCCGCAGTGGTCTGTCGGCATTTATATAAATTCCTTCTTTCCCACATTTTTAACCTCTAAATATTGCATAAACTCAAACACTTTTTATTGTGCAAAACCTTTATTAGATATCGAAAAATGTAATTTGACCATTTAGCAGCTAAAGACAAGCCTTCAAATCGTTAAGTGGAAAGATCTAAAAGGGAGCAGAGGTATAGACCCATGACTCATATGTATAGACAGTGAATATCTACCGCCTGTTTTTGTCTGTTTGTTTTGCTGTCTTTCTTCCACTTACCTGTAAGAAAAACAGCACCAGTCCTATTTGCAGTAATTCCCAGTCATCATCCTGCAGGTTGAAGTTGGACCAAATGATGGATTTCTCAATTAGCAAATGGTAGAATAGGTATACCGCTCCTGCAACAGAATACATGGTGTCACTGATGTAAAAGAGACAATCTAATAAAGTTAAAATATAAAAGGCACTGTGTTTCATAAAATAACACACAACATATCTAAAGTATGTTTAATATAGCCTACATAAGAACAATGTAAAAAGAGCACAATGCGTTTTGATAGGTTATCATGAAATAGTGTACTGATTTGAAATAGTAACAAACACAGTGAGATTCAAGGAAATTAGATGATGTATGGAAAGGGATAACAGTGTTTTGTTGAAAAGAATTTGTTCTCCAGTGTGAATGTTGATAATGAGATGAAGAGAATACTCAGCAAAACACAGTGACGTTGTTATTCATAATAGAATTCAAGAGCCTGTGCTATTTTGTCTGCATGTTGTTTTTTTGTGTTGTCTGTTGATACAGAAATAATTACCTATCACTATAATCCTCAGAATACTGCTGATGACAAACACAAAGTCTCTGAAACCATCCAATTCTGACAGTTTTTCCTGCAGGGAGAAAGAAAGAGATGAGAAAAGTCTCCCTGATCCTGTCAAGCCATGTCAAGTCAATAACACTATTTATCAATAAACACTAAAAATGGCCCAAAACTGACATCCATCTGAAGCTCTATCAGAACACATGGAAAAATACCTGCCACAACTGTCCAGGTGGGAAGTACAATTACATAAAATGACTAAGTGCAACAATTAAAATAACATTGTATGTGTGTCAGCGGGGAATTTCAGCTTTAAAAAAATAAATAAATGACAGTCTGCAGTGGAGTGAATGTAAGGAATACATACTAGTTTGTTGGCGGATTTATAAAAAAAGAAAGAAAAAAAAGAAGAAGCAGTTTTATAGTTTAAAGGTTGGTGCAGTGAAGCCCAATAGAAACACAACATAGAAAAACATTATACCTGCATGCTATTAGTAGCTTGCAGTGGATTTTCCCACCAGCAGAGAGAGACGAGGAGTGAAGAGAAAATTCCAATTCCAACGTAGATAAAGCAGTCAGCACTCTGTCGATCCACGTATGATGATACACGGACATAGTAGTCAACCCCCAGGAGGCAGTAACCTGTTTGTTAGTTAGTGAAGTATTAAGCCGTTAGTTTGTAGCTCACAATATCTACTCGTGATGACTAAGGCATTATTACACTTTTGTTATGGTTATGTTTAGGCACTGTCAGCACTTGGTTAAGGTTCGGGAAAGAGTAAATCAACAAATTACCTCATGAGCTGGTAAATATTATGTTGATTGTGGAGTGATACTAGTGATACAAATATCAAATTAGCAAGGTAAAACAAGGAGACAGACAGGGTTGCATCTAGAAAGTAAATATAAAGAGTTACCAGCAACTGTAAGAATGAGGGAGCAGATTGGGAACAGGATTTTCCACGTTTCTCTCTGTAGTCTGTATACTATCTGCAGAATGGCAGAAATAATACAGACTCCTCCGCTGATGAAGAGGTTAGTCAACACATCAAACTGAGGCATTACAACGAGCACCAGGGTTGAAGTTCCAAGAGACACCAGACACTCAATGGCACAGATCTGGACAAGACACAAAAACGCACATCATTATGTTTACATATTTATTATACTTTTAGGGTATATATATATAGGGGAGGGGGGAGAGAGAGAGAGAGAGAGAGAGAGAGAGTGAGAGGAGGAATGTCAAATTTAGGCATTTCGAGATATAGATTGACATTCAAAACAGTTTTTAATCCTGCTGACTGGTTTAGCTTAACAATGAAGAAATCGAACACTCTATCGTTTACCTAGATTTACTGAATGTGCTGAACGTGGCAGTGAGGGACTTGTTGGTTTCCAGTGTGCAGTACATTTTGAAAACCACACCAAGCGTCAATCTCAATTTGCACAAAGTGACATAGCCTAATCTTGAGTGTGTCATGAAACATGACCCAGTGGCACACTTTGGTCAAGATCCGCTAATTGCACACGCACTTGAAGGATAACAAAATGCCCTATTAAGTTTTTTAAAGTTGTGTATTGCTGTGTTAATATTTGACCGTATGGACCAATTTTAAAGTATTCCCTGAATTGTCTGCCTTATGAAGATGAATAATCAGCTGAGTACAGTCATACATAATGAATGCAAAAACATATTGCTGCAATATACTTGTAATATTGCTCAGTCTTCCTATATAAACAAAGATTTATGATGTATATATATATTTCCACTATCTTATTCATTTTAATTACAAGCAAAGAAGATTATATAATAAATGAATATGCTTTAGAAAAACGTACTAAGGACATGGTCTTCATGTTGGGTTGCACAAAGCTCTTGAAGGCACATCTCCACAGGGATTTCAGAAACACCAGGAAGTTGGGGCAGACCAGGCAGAAAACCAACATCAGCATGTAGAACTGTTTTTCCTTTGGACTCTGCAAGGAGGCTGGACTGGACATGGTTGACAACACCAAGAGAGAGCCCTGATTGAGCACAGATCAAGTGTATGTTAAAGAAGAGTTTGGACAACTGAAGTAACAGTATATATATATATATATATATATATATATATATATATATATATATATATATATATATATATATATATTTATTTGAATTCGCATGATGCATTTGCAACAGTAGACGTCATGACGGAACAAAAAAGACGAGAGCAGTACTTACAGAAACTCAAAGATTTGATGAACAAGTGATCAAATCCAATCAAAACAATTCAAAGCCCTTTCATGCTAATTTACAGTATGCAAAATAAAAGCTTTTTTTTCATTTTTCAGAGTCTGCTTGTGAGAGAAAATATTTTTTTTAGCTTGAGGCTTCACATTTAGTGCCAGGGACTCTACAGGGATGCTTCTGTCTCTGTGCCTTAACCCAAATGATGAAAAGATGAATAACCTTTGACAGACAGACAAACGGACTGATTATCCTACCTTAGCAATAATGGCGCTGGTCAAGACTGCTAGCCCAACGATGACAGCCACCAGGTACTGGGCTAGTTGGAAACATCTTCTCTTAGTTTCCTTCTCTGCTCCAATTGGGTTGAGCTGGAATGGATCCCACGTATCCCTGAGACACATGAAAACACATACATTGATTGACTTCAACTTTAATCACAGCTAAGGCCATAAATCCCAACTCACTTGACCAAGATCGTAGAACATCAGTTGGAACCATTGAATTATAAACTGATGTTGGACTTTGAAACATGTTTTAATTACAATATTTAGTTTGTATCTCTGTGTAGTTTCCTGAATGAGCTAGTGTAGAGGCCTAAAGGTAGAGGTCAGAATGTCAGTAAGGAAGGGGCTGTAAAGATGTGACAATGAGGAAGGGCTTGACATATGGGAAAAGACATTAACAAGAGGGCACATTGGCCTGTCACAAGGAAGCTATTGAGACAAAATAAAGATGTTTGTTATTGTATAATGATGATAATTCAGGCAATTGGCTTATGCAAGTCATGATCAGGGTTGAAAGCTGGTTACTTCTTCAAATAGACCTGGACCGTCAATAGTTAATTATGTCTAAATTACACTGTACATGTTATCAGAGGCATCAGAATCATTTGGTACAATTTGTTGTTGACATTTTAGTTTTATCAGTCTTTGTGCCATCCCTCACTGCTGCCTGATTAGTGTCAAGTACAGAATAATTATCAGGGTGTGGTTCGTCTTCCTTGCTTGCCATATAACTATCAAAACTGCCAGCGAGTCCAGGTGAACCTGCTCAGCAGAATGTCCTCAGCCACGCTGGCAGAACGTGTGTTGAGGGTGACACACTCTCTTCTTTAATGAGGTATACAAAGTAGTCATTACAAAAACAGCCATGAGGAAGTTGATTGTTGAAGAGCAAATATGCTTTAAAAAAACAAAAAAAAAACGTTCAGCTGTCGGAAAATTACAATTAGGTATTTTATTCTAGGTCAATACACATCTGAGAACATAGCATATTAGCTCAACTTGGCAATATTTTCATTGTTGACCCTCTGGGGATCTTGCAACACACTTATATAACTCATCACAGTTGCATAACACTGAATGTAGTCATAGTACTCTCAGACAAAAGATACTTTTTGACACATAGTATTGTTTTGTTTTTTAAAGTTTGTTGTTGAAAATATAAGTGGTTTTACTATAAAACGTTTTACTAATTATATAGAGGATAGCAGAATATAAATTAAGTCTATTTAAAAAAAATGAATACAATTCTAAACTCAGAAACAAGCCTGATTATTTTGACCTCAAAACTGTGATTAAAACTGTACTGCATATTTAACATTTCAAATGGAGCAGCACTCCCCTAACAGCAGTCGGTATCTGCAGGGATGATATCAGCCACAGCAATAAAGAGAAGCACAGCAGTGCACGAGGGAAATTAACTGTTTCCTCAAACTGTAATTTATACCAAATGGAAAACTGGTAATACAATACTTCATGATATATCAATGGGCAATTGCAATTTAATGATAATATCCATTACCAAAATCTCGCTAACAATTAGCCTCCTGACAATGATTAAGATGTCAATATATTTTGATTGTGTGCCGATAGAGAGGACGCGGATTGGCTTCCTAGTTCAAAGCTGAATGGTGTGTTAAACACATTTCTCTCTAAATCAGGTGGACTAATGCAGCCAATCTCACAACTTTTTAACTTGATGGCATGATACATTTCTCTTCTGTAGCTTTGTTAGTGAAATAATAAGGAAATAAATTTACTTAGAATTTGTCCTCTTTGACTTTTAGTACGTTGCTGTGGTAGAGCACAAATTGAAGCTCGTAACCTTTGACCTCTTCTTTACAACGATTGTACACACATTATGTAAATAGTAAATATCATTTCCATTTTGGACCATCTGAACAGACAAATAGTCATTTCTGACTAATAACTAGGCATGTAAACAAATCACAATGTATTTGTATCCATTATGAACAGATGATGCACAATGAACAGATACTAATGGCGTCTGCGGCATTTGTATAAATTTGCACAGTAACATTTCTAATATTATAGTTTGACTTAGATATTCAGACATTAAGTGAGTTCACCTTAAATGACTTATTATGAGTTTCACTAAATTTGATGATGGGTTACAGCTTCTTCAATGTAGTATTTTAACCTTGTGATCCAATAATTAAAGCTTCAACAAATAATCGGTCAGTTGATTGACAGACAATTGGCCAATTTCGCTATTTTGATAATTTCACTATTAGAATAATCAATTCATAATTTAAGTCATTAATCAAGTATACAAAACATTCCCATGATCCAACACTTTCTTCTGCACCGCCTTTAATAAAACAGAAAGGAAACATGATGACTTTCAAAAAGCAACACATACGGTAGATTAGTTTTTACCTGTGTCTTCCTTCTCTTTTCTTTCCTCTGCATTTGATCTCCTCCATCTTGCTTGTCTACGCCACTCCTTATGATGGCCAATGTAGAGTCTGTTTCAAAGAGGAAAAATATTCAAACAGGTAGTTTTCTCTGATGGATTACTAGATACAGTATACCATGTGTTTTAAAGTGAAACATTAACACGGAAAATAACAGAATGAATAGATTTGAAGACAAATAATATGATCTCTTTACATCATCGTCAGCATTGGTCTCATTAAATCATGTTTAAATATAAGAAAACGGAGGAAAACTTACCTTGATATACTTAATGTTCTGTTGATTAGACCTGTATCCTCAAGTCTTCAGCAATCCTTAGTCGCTTTTTTCTTACTCACTCTCAGCTCACACAAAAGCAAACTTTGAACCGCAGGTTAGAGGTATTCAAAGAATAATTAAAATATGTGAAATCTCACATATGTGTTTTTAAATAACATTAATTTTGAGAAGTTTCTAATTGTCAAGTGGACCAGAAACCAACTGTGTCAAAGTCCTTTGGTAGTCTGCATCGGTTTGTCACTAGTTTATGGAGAAGACACCCGTATAAACCGCCAGGTCCTGCCCCTGTGTGTGTGTGTGTGTGTGTGTGTGTGTGTGTGTGTGTGTGCGTGTGCACGTGTGTGTGTGTGTGTGTGTGTGTGCGCGCGCTGATAATCATAGTTTGTCAGCTATGTAAACCAGAATGTGCGTGTGCAGGTTGGACAGATATTGAAAGGTAACCATAAGCATAAGATACCGTAACCACCCAACATGTGTATTGTACGTGATTTTTGTGTGCGTGTGGTGTGACTGATCAGAGTTTATCACTCACTAAAATTACAAGTTATGTATCCAGTTTTTACGAGTGTCAATAAAACGGTACAAGGGTCATTTACGCTGAAACACACACACATACAGACGTGGACGCAAGACTCCTCAACACTCATACTCTATCTCTTTCTCTTTCTTTCTCTCTCTCTCTCTCAATTTAGTCAGAGTATTAAACTACAAATTAATCAGGTATTCATACGATACATACAAACAGTAATATTGTAATATAAGCAATAACAGTACTATGTCAAGATAATTATTAATCACATTTAGTGATGTTTTATTATGTGTTCCTCAGTTTGTGACATGCCATTACATGTTGTGCAATCTTGAAACCCATTGGCTATCGGTCCGATGACGTATAAGCCTCTGGGGCCGAGGGGCTATATTTCTGGGGTGTGTTGTAGCCAGCGGATATTCAGGACAAAGACTTCCTTTGCTGCTCCTCCTGTCTGTCCGATTTACAACGTGATATGCAAGACTGGAGTTGAGAGATGGTGCGTGCAACAGGATTGTTTCACAAGCAGGGAGTTTACAAGCTAATTTTAATCCATTAAACAGTTAAGTCTTCGTCAGACAATAGCTGGTAGGTTCCCAGATTGCATTTTGGTCACTGTATTCCAACTGCTTTGCTCTCCACATTGACTGTTTCTCTGCATTCAACCAAAAAACAGATTGGTTAGGACTAAAACAAAAATTAATCTGTTTATAGATTTGACATATTGTGCAGATAGGTAAACTGCATGTCCCTCTTCTAATATCATTTATTGTTTTATTAATGTCATGCATCTTTGTGAAGTTTGGGATAAACTAATTAAATTGTTTAAAGCATTCCACTCTGATATTATTACACATCTCTTTCTCTACCTAACCTGTCGTGCAGGGAACACAGACTCTTTGCTTTGTTGGTAGCCATGACTTCTTGTGTCTTCCTTTCTCTTTGTCTAAACTGTGGTCATTGAGCCTGTATTAGGTTAGTACTTGTCTCTGCATTGTGTCTCTGACAATAAAGAGATATTCTGCTATCTGGCCCTAAACCATGAAAATACATTTGCAATTAAGTCTATTTTGAGTTTTTGGTTGTATTCGTCCAATGTACAAAATAGGCCTCTTTTGTAAACTAAATAATTTGGTTTACTCTGATTAGTGTTTGGAAAGCAGTGCTGGTCTGAGGTTGAACAGTATTGGGTGTATTGGTTAGGGACTCGCTCTCTCTTTAATTAACTATGGCCAACATTTATCATAGTGTTCTGTACTAAAATTAACCATGGGCAATGACATTGCTGTGTTTGGGGTGTACTGAGGTTGTTTTTGGAGAGTCTTACATATATGCAGCCTACCTTGAATTGTGCAAGTACCGTTGTTATATACAAAACAATATTTGTAATACATAACCATCCCTATGTATGCTTGTAAGATGTCAATATGATGTTTTGGATTGAGCGTTGTATACTGGTGTTCAAATGAAATAACTTGTCCCAGTAGAGGCACCAGAAGGCAAGTTTTATCTTTTCTCACTTTGGTTGTAAAGTGTATGACACCATGGGAACCAATATTCGGTTGTTGTTGTTTTTGACCTAACCTCAACCCAGTTCAACATTTATATCACTTTTTGTAAACATATGACTATGTTTACCGTTGATCCTTTTCTTGTAGGCTGCACACCATTCTAACATGCAAAACATCAGTTTTGCAGGGGCTGAATGATTTTGAAAATAAATTCTTAATTGGGATTGTTTATTTTGACTGATAATACAATTGTGATATGGTTTGTAAAAGTAGAGGGTAATATATATATATATATATATATATATATATATATATATATATATATATATATATATAAATATATATATATATATATATATATATATGTATATATATATGTTTAACTTTATTCTCATTTTCATTGAAAAACATATATCAATTAATATGGGATAATTTTTGCTGGATTATGTGCCAAACAAAATGTATATATAAATATGGCACGTTGTGCCCCGGTAGATCACCTGGTAGAGTGTGTGTAGAGTACTTACTGAAATGACACAGGTTCAATACCTCCTGTGGTTCTTGCGCCATGTCTTTCACTCTTTTCTCACTTTCCAAAAAAGGCAAAAAGGTTATCTGGACAAAATAAGATACCAGATGGTTATATTGCAATTTCGATAAAATTGATTCATTGTGCAGAACTAATTTTGGCTGTATGTCAAATGCATTAGCAATTGCTCCAGCACAAAAACAACACTCAGCTAATCACTTTGTGTCAAGTGCTGACCTTGTTGGCTCACTTTGGTGAGTTACCACTGGGTGTCAGTATAGGGCTTTAATTTTAGCTGATGCTTGAATGATTATCCACAGTTTTCTGGTGTGTGTGTGTGTGCGTGCATGTACATGTGTGTTTGTGTGAAAGGAAACAGGCTATGCACAAGAGTTTTTGTTTGTGCACATACGTACTTCATTTATGTTTTAAGTAGTGTGTGTGTGTGTGTGTGTGTGTGTGTGTGTGTGTGTGTGTGTTTGTGTGTGTTTGTGTGTGTGTGTACACAGTCAGTGAGTGCATGTGTGCATCTAAGAAGCCATGTGCCTGCATCTTAATGTGTCAGTGTGTGTGATAAATGTGTATGTGTGTGGTGTGGGCTCAAAAGAATGTAACTGTCAGGATGTGGACTCTCATTAAGATTCTCTGCCGGTGCATACATAATAAACTGACCATATGGTCAACATGGCGGTGGTGTATCCCCCAACTTCAAGGGGTTGGGTTTGAGAATAGTACCACAATAATAACACACAGCAACCTGAGAGCAATGCAGGAGAGAGAGCACAATGTATGGGTTTAATTTTGAGAAGCAAGATAATTAACAAGGAAATACGTTCCAAAAAAAGAGCTCTTACATTATTGCTCATAATAGGACGTGGTCTAACACAGTGATTGTCAACCACTGTGCCGTGGCACACCAGTGTGCCGTGAGAGATCGTCAGGTGTGCCGTGGGAAAATGTCCAATTTCACTTAATTGGTCCAAAAAAATATTATTTAGTTGCCGCACATGATTTTTTTTATGTTGAGCGTCTGAGCCTGCAATATAGTGGCTGGTGGCTGGCAGAGTAATATAGTACAGGTCTACATCTTGTTCTGCTATTAAACAAACTAAACGGCCGTATGTTATTGATCTTATCTACAAGACAGCATGTCATTTCTGGGTCGCGTCTACAACTCTTCTGTGCTCTGTGTCGCGCACGGCGCAGTTCCGCCCCGATGCGCTGCACACAGTGGACAGGGAGCGGCGAAAAATATGTTGCGTGCTTTTCACAATGGGATTTGCTGCTGAAGCTATCACTATTTTAAGCTATGAGCTGTCTCTTGTAAAGCCTAACAGTTCATGTATTTGCAAGACAAACATCCAACAGGCTGCAGCCTGAAGCTCCATCAATGACGTTTCTGACTTCGCATATTGAGAGGCTCTGGAAATATTCTTCCAAAAGGCCGAAAAACACACTGCAGTGACAAAGCCTGCACACTTTGTGGTTGTCATTAAAATAAATGAACACCATGTTTCCTTTAAGTCAGTATTTATCAAACTGGGGCGGTATTTATTACAAGTGGGGCGCAAGAGGAAATGCTGATTTTAAATGTTCACCGTATGCCGTTAATACGTTACACTTGCCCATGCGCGACTCGCCGATTCTTGTCATTTCGCCAAATGCCGATCTTTAAGAGATCTCGGTGATGTCTGCTTTCTGCTGTTGTGTCTCTCAACATTGAGCATGAATTGAGAGCCGTATCAAATCTACAACCCCGTTTTACAAAAGGTTGAAAAACACTGGTCTAACAGACCATACAGACCTATATCAAACAACAGTTTGGCGTCCATCCTTTTTCAGTAGCAGTGATCCCAGCTCAACAGTACTGTTCCATGATCTGTGAAATGTTGTTCACATCAGATGTAATGCCACTGAGGGCATTGTTACTGCTATTCACAGCTGATACCTTTCAGATCTATAGAAAGGTCAGTAGCGAGGTACTCATTCCTAGCTTGGACACACTGAAATGTTCAATGCCAAACTATAATTAGGAGCCATGTGGACTCTGTGTTGAGAAACAACCTGCTGTACACATGGAAAGGCTACTGTATGTTGTCTCATTATTTATTGGCTGTTCAGAGGCTATACAATGGCAAGAGAAGAGTGGAGTCATGAATTAAATTAACTGAACTAAACTCCCAAAATTTTGCCGGGAATACCTGGTGGGAACCACTATCATCTTTTTTAAAGATATAATAGTTTAATTAATTTATCATTTTAATTGTGAATCAAATGACACACTGTACTGTGAAAAGGTTTCTGGTACTGCCGATGTCACAGCCCATGCTGCAGCTCTACCACTTTAAGCTAATTGTTTATAAATTGAGTCCCCTTATACAAGGATAGCTCACAAGCTCACACTACCGATTGTGAAATACCTGTCACAGTCAAATGTAGTAGAGCTGCAGTAAAGGAAGGGCTGGTGGGAAAAAGTTACACGTCCAACAAGCCTCGGGGACTAACCGGTAGAAATTCTTCTCAGCAGTCAGCCAGACAAAGGATCGCAGTGGGATGTCTGTGTTGCTCTGTTTCTGTTTGATGTGTAAATACTATCAGGCAATAATTTGGTACATTATCCATATTAACTTGAAAAATAGACATACTGGGGCTTGCTGCTGTACGTTTGTTTTACACTCGACTTTCTTCCTTCTGGCATGTATAGCTTTAAAACTATCACTGCTGTGTACTGGAGAAAAACATTTTGCTTTCAAATGTTTCAGCGGAAGATTGTAATGCCTAGTAGTGGCTTGTCAATACAGAACACAAGGGCACATCTCCACTGACCTAAACATTTTTTTTGGGAAACGTATATTATTATTATATATATTATTATTTTGAATTGGCAAGGTTAATATTATATAGTTGGTAAGTAAAATGTATATTATAAAGTTTTACCTTGTCTAAAGGCAGAAGATACGTGACTGTCAAGCTTGAAATATTTGTTTCACCCCGACACATATGTTATTTATTGCACCTGTGTTCCAACAGCATTTATCTTTTATGCTGTTGATTTACACAACCACTGGGTTGTATCAGAGTGGCTCAAAGTACATCTGATAAACAATGCACCAGCATGAGTTGTTGTTGAGCGTGAAGTCAAAGGATTCACAACAGACAGTGTAATTTAGCTATCAAGAAAAGAGAAAGAAAGTTATAGTGAATACGTATCAACATCAGCAAATGTGGAAAAAAAATCCTACTTCAGTTTAGGACAGTTTTGAGGGAAATTTACAGAGGTACACATAGACAGTACATGCACAAATACTTTTTAAAGTGGCACAGAAGTCACAGAAAATAATGACAATGCCTTGATGTCTTACTTTCTTCATAATTTTTGTACTTTTATTTAGGCACCTTTTACTGACCGAGTATAAAAGACAACTATTATAAATAATTTGCACCAATGAAGTATCTTAACTTACCTTAAGTATCTTTTCTGTATGTGTATTCAGCTCAGCAATTACAAATAAGGGTCTTTTCATTCTTTAAATACACTGGTGTGATACCTCTGTAGATGTTTGCTTGGCTGTTTTTTGTAAACCTCCCCTGGAGATGAATGCACCAGACCCCACTGGTAATGCTACAGAGCAGGATGAACATGAAAGGGAATATTGCTGATCAGTACATTAAGGAAAGAGTTTTAGAAAATTGTGCACAGTGTGCTGAATGAAAATATTGATGTCAGAATCAATTGAGGCAAGCCCCCCTTCAGTCCAGCACGCACACACTCACGTTTATCCATTGGCCGGCCTTGTGACTAACTTAAAGGGAAGTTGCATAAAAAGATTTCTACTAACTGTGCTACTAATTGCAAGCTCAAATTGAATGTCACTCTACATCTGGTTTGAGCAAAAATAGTTGAAACAGTTTGAATACAGTTTTACATTTTAGTTGATGCACATAGGTGTCCCAATTTATTACCATCTCCCACTGAAAATGGAACAGTTTGATGTCTACGTTCTGCCAAAGCAAATCGCAGAGCATCTATATATAGACATATTACTATCGGACACAAAGACGTTCTCAGCTGGAACCGAAAGGAGGAACAGTGCTAATAGGGTACTTTTTGAGGAACATCAAATTCATCAGTGTTTTAGATCTGCATTCTGCAAATGTGGCTGTACGTTGCCTGAAACAAAATGAGGATCAGAACAGTTTAAAAAAAAAAGTCCTTTGATCGTGCATGTTTTTACTGGACTTGAAAGGGCACTTGTTAGACTTCCACATCCCAAATATATAGGAGAGAAATTGGCCGAGACGTTGACAGTAAAATTGACACAATCTTCATTACTGAATTCTATTTCCTGTGTAGTTTAAGGTTGCAGGATGGGGAATAAAATTAGATGAATGATTTTTATACAAGGATCAGCACCACACTTCTCAACCCGGTCCACAAGATGAGTCTGGCAGGAGAAGTTTCTCTTATGCACATGAATTGTTTTGAAAAAATGCCATTTCATCGCGAAATAATACCTATTACATACTACAATAAATAAAAAGAGGAACGATCAGTCATTGTTGGCCACATATTGAACACATAGCTTTAGAATTGAATCATACGACTGTGAACATTTTCAAGTTCAGTTACTTATGGTGTTTATTTAACTCTGTTAATTTTTGAGGCTGTAGTATTGTGATTGTTTTATATAAAACTGATTGGTTTGAAAATGCTATTCTAACATTTTGTGTATCCATTTCTGTGACTTGTTGGAGAAAATATAAGATACACATGTGAAACAATTAAACACCAATACTAATTTCACCCTCAAAAACTGATCTTAGCAATCAAGCAACACTTTTCTGATTCATGCTGTAAATGTTTCATGTGCTGTCTGGAACGGCAAAAAGTTCTTTCTGTTCTGTCAAAAAAAAAGTCAGTACTGTGGCTCTGTGATTCATCTTGACCAACGCCCAAAATACACATAATTGAATTTCTCCCCTCAATGGCACGCTAGACAGTGTTTCCCCCTACTATGATATTATTTCAAAGTCAAAAAAGAAAAAAGGAGTCTTAATTCTTCAAAAAAAACATAAAGCAGGAAACGTAGCCTTTTATTCCCCAGCCACAGTGGCTGATGGCTCACAAATACAAGATACTGTGAGATAGTCGGACTGAATTTCAGAAAAGATGAGCATATGACAGAGTTTTCTGTCTCTGTTTTCTGAATGTCTTAAATTGCTTTTGGACATTAATTTAAAGAATTCCACAATGATTCATACATCTGTATCTTGTAATGTGGAGAAACATCGGTTGACAATACCGTGCTATTCAGACATGTTAATTGGATTTATGAGATTGTTCCCATCCTCCTTGAAAATGTCAATGTGATCTCACTTACGTCACACTAAATTATATGGGCGACAAGGTCGGGTGATACAGTGGGTAATTTATTAATTGCAGGTTTGGTCGTTTTATCTCCAGCTCCTGACTTGAGCGAGAAACTGTATCCCAATTTGCTCTGAAAGAGCAGGTTAGTAGTATTTCCATATTTGTGAGGGAGAACTGCACTCTTGACGTAGTGACTTGCACGGAAGTCACACACAGGCTTTCGATTTAATGTGAAACTCGTCATTATTAACTTCAGACTTGCCTCAGACATTACTCAGACTAGATAGTAAATTATCAGTAAGTCCAAAGATTTCCAAGTCATTTTCTGCAACACAGGGGCAAAGTTGTTTTCATTTTCAGCACAAGCCACACAGCAATTTAACAAAGCAGGCTTTTTACACAACACAACATTCAAAATATTGTTATCACATTATAAAAAAGTACCAATTATTTTCATGAAAACAGTAAGATTTCTCAAACCTTTTCTGAAAAAGGTCAGTTTGCTGTTTGCGTGTTAGGTAGGCTTATGATCATAATTCAAACTTTGCCTCAGTGTATGTAAATTGTATATACACATGAACACATTTGTCTTCTTTAACAGATGGTATTAGTTTGAAGTTGTGTCTCAGGTCATAAGACAGGATAGCTTTGCACCTGCAATCATCAGTTGTTTACTGCGGTCAAGCCAGCCTCCACTTCGAAAAACAGTCAAGCCAGCCCGCCCAGATTTTTTGGGACCCGTATGTACTAGGCATTACGGTACGAGCGTGTAAGAACTGACTTCCAGTGAATGCAAACTGTATTCCAAGAACATTTTGTATTTCTGTTGTGTCATATCAGGACATTCTGGTTTTTTTTTATTTCAAAATAAAAGCTCTAGAAAATCACATTCATGAGCCAATGTCTAATTTCAGATTTGATTTGAAAGGAAATGGTCCATAGTTACAGACTTCATATTAATAGTAGACCACTTCAAGATGTCCCTCAATGACAATCAAGACATTCTGATGTTGAATTACAAAATAAAAGCCCTTCAAAATATCCTTCATGGGCTGACTTCAAGCCATTTCATGAGGCAATTTATGTCTAATTTTAGATTTGAAAGGAAATGGTCCATAGTTACAAACTAATTCCACTTCAGATTAATAGTAGACCTCAAATATATATAGCCAACAGTAGAAGTAGGAGGAACTGTGAAGTGACGGTGCTCTTGGAAAAGGACACAAATGCTACGATACCATATCTCTTGTTAATGTCACAAGTGTGTTTTCGGCAGGTATCTGACAACAGATGAAGTGTGTAAACTCGGCCACTAAGAGCAGAGGACATGATCTATGCTTTTTATAACAAAGGCCCTTGAAATGTCATATGGCACTGTGTGTAGTCGATTAACTCTACTGATCAAGTAATGAACAAGCTCTGAGCGCTGCCCCAGTCTTACTGTGTCTACTCTGACTATCATTTGCAATTCTATCAAGTCCCAAAGAGACATATTCCACTTTCTGTTCACCTCAAGACAGAATCGCATTAAAATGTTTGTGTCCTGCAGAGAATGTGTGTGTGTGTGTGTGTGTGTGTGACAGCTGTAATGAAAAACAACAAGCCAGATGGCATCAGCTTCTTTGTTCTGCTTTTGTTTTCTTTCTTTCTCACTCACCTGTCTGTGTCTGTCTTTTGTCCTGTCTTTGTATCTTTTGTAATCATGTTTTGTTTCCTGAATACATTGAAATAAAGTTGTATTTTCTTTTTGATTCATTTAGAATTTTGATCAAATATATCACATGAAATGTGATATAGACAAATAGGATATTCATGTTACACACTCTAAACTATTCAATCTGTTGCTTGCTATCTACTATAGCTCTTTCTCTTGATCTGTTTTTGTGCTTCAGAAGGACTCAATCTGTCTTTGTGGCGTAAAGAAACACAACAAGGGTTAGGTGGGTAATAATTTTCATGTTTTTATTTTCAGATGAAAGCCATGTCTATCCATTTTCTGTTATACCAATGTGCTGTGCAGGGTCAATAAGACTGAAGCCAATCCAAACATGCAATGGAAAGTGACAGAACAGGTCACAAGTATATTTTAGAGAATAACCACATGGAGTGAGGAAGGGAGGGAGATAAACTGACAAAGAGGAGAGAGAAAATGAAAATGAGGCAAAGGAGAAAGAAGAGTTGAATCAGCAAATTAGTAAATTTAAAGAGGAATCAAGAATAGAAAGACTGTAGGGAGAGAAGAAGGACTTAAGGGCAGGTGATAATAAATGAGAAAAAAGAGGACTAATTGAAAGCAGGTGAGGGACAAAAGTATGGACTTGGGTTAGTGGAAATCATGTTTGAGAGACAAAAAGAGACTGAAAGGGAGATAGGGTCGCAAAACAAATTAAAAGGGGAGCGGGAAAAGGGATGGAAGGCTGAAAAGTGGCAGAACCAAAGAATGAAATCAGATGGAAAGGCCTTTTGTTCATCCAGGCTGAAAGTGGAATCACAGTTACAAGCTTCTGGCTTCATTCAGTCAACCATGTTTTGTATGTTTTTTGTGTGTTTTTCACGAGGCAATGATACAGGAACACAGGCATAGTCCCATATGTTCGTATTGTTCCATCTTGTATTTTTCTGGAGGGCACCCAAATATAAATATCTTCTTACCTTATACATATTCTTGAAGAACCTGGCTAGTTTGTGAAGGTTAATCTTGACTGGTAATTGTACCTAATAAACAAGTTTGGATAGAATATTTGCAAATAAATCAAGTCACACAAAATCTCTTTTTCTTGTAAGAGCACTGTAGTAAAACGCAGTCTACACTGCTACGGTAGTCAGGTGATGAAATGCATGTTGAAGGGCTGAATGTAGGGGAGGTTTGTGCTCTGTTGCAGTTTCAATTATTCAAGCACCTCCTTGTATTAACATAATTCATTTGTGACCAGTTGCAGTCACCTGATGTGGTGCTTGGATTTGCAAATGATCTCATCTGTCATAATGATTCTCACAGAAAAGCACAATGAGGTGTCAGGGAATGATATATAGGATAGGGCACAGGTCCACTACAAAACCTGGCACTCCTGCTAGGCACAGCAACCACAGAATAGGGGTTTGGAGTTGATGCTGAGACAGGAGACCATACACCGTGCAAAGGCCCAGATGTCCACTCCTACGTACTGTTTCTTGAGCACTGCACAACATCTGTAGAGCAAGATTTATTACAACAGGTTCTAAAGTCATGAGCAAATTGTAAATTTGTAATTGTATTTAGTAAATGAGAGTTCATTAAGAAACCTGATAAAAGAGATGGGAACCAGATTTAGATGTTTTGCAGTTTAATATTATTCAAGTTTCTTCAATCAAATTATCTATAGTTCAAGCAGCAAAAATCACACGGACTACAATGTGGGCTCTACAGTTAACTTGCAACTTTATTATAACTTTATCTAAATGTATAATCATTACATCCCACAAACCTGATAACCTAAGATACTACTTATACTACTAATCTGTCCCTGTTTGCATCAAGGTCCTACATAACCAAAATCAAATAAAAGATATTGTAGTGAGTGATGTGTGTACCAATATGTGGGCAAATACTCTATAAACTAATACATGATTTTATTTAATGACACCAATACAACAGTTTGGAAATTCGACTGTTGCGTAGTGTACTCCACCTTTAACGGTGAGTATTCAGTATGAAGATAAATGATGGATGATAATAAAGATGACCAAAGGATGAAACATGGCTTGAGGGAAAGTTTGGCCAATGTCTTTTGTGATATTTTTGGGAAGCAAGTGTAAAGTGCAGTCAACCGCAGAGATCACACAGGGTTCGGCGTCTATGTCTGGTATTTTTTAGGCCACAGGCATGTGGTTCACATGTGATGCAAGAAGAAACTGAGTGGGTTTTGAGGAATAACTTTGTCAGTGGGTGTCATAGTCTAGGGACTGGCATGAAGCCATAAAAGCAGTTCACTGACTCCCAGCCACGAGGTAATGGTAGAGTGTCTTTTTCTTTTTTAGAAAATAATAGAATAGCAGATCATTTTTGATATGTATAACATGATGGAATTTCAATTCTGTATATTTGTGTGAGAGGAAACGGTGAGGTTTGTAGTTTTTTTGTGCTGTAATTGTGGCAGCTTAATGATTGAATGCAACAAAATGTTCAGGCTTGGCATCTGCTAATGTCAACCTGTAAACAAGACTTGGTGTGTGCAATGGTAAACAGAATAGCCTTTTTTTACTAAATTTAAATAACTGTATAAGCCAAATAATCCACAGACTTTGTGAGCAGGTACTTCCTGATACTGATACTTCCACACTGTAAAGGATTGTAGACACGTATTTTAGCCCGGGGTACGTACGCTTTGATCGGGCGCAGACAATTCTTGCAGCTCTAGATTGTGGACAAATTTGTAAGGTCACGCTAATCACCTGAGTTTATAAAAGACCACTTTTTAATCCCCTCTCCTTTGGTAATTAGGGTTAAATGTACTATTGCACAGGTTTGATTCCCACGTAGACCTACACTATTCATTTTTTATCTCAACACCTCTTCACTTGTGTCCCTCTTTCTAGCTTTCACTCTGTGTCTCTGCGATAGATGTGAAATAATTGAGTTGTGGTCTGCTAACTGTCTTTCACAGTGTAATTCAATCTGAGTGCCGTCCAATTACAATAATGTGTAACCTGATTTCCGTCACTGTGAGCATTATACATTTATTATTACAGTAATGCAACACCTGGTGTGTGTGCGTGTGTGTGTGTGTGTGTGTGTGTGTGTGTGTGTGTGCGTGCGCGCCAGAGAGAGTGACAGAGAGGCATACAGACAGTGAGAGAGCGAGAGATTTTCTACTTGTGGAAGAGAACTTGATTAATTTCATTGGACCTGACCCCCCCAAACAAATCCAATATACCCGTCTGTTAGCTACTCCTACAGCAATCCCAACAGTGTGTGTGTGTATATGTGTTAGTGTGTGTGTTTGTGCGTGCTTGTCTTTTTCTTTGGATGTCTGTGTGTGCCTATGTGTTTGTGGTGTAATTGGTGTGTGTGTTTGTTTGTCTACCTGACAGTTTGTGTCAATAGGTTATAGTGTGGGTCAAGGTGACTTAGTGAATAAAAACGAGCTAATTAGCTGCTAACCTAATTACCTTGTCTAACAATGCAGGTAAAAAAAAGAAGGCAACTTTCCCCCCTTCCTCTGCCTCCCTCCTCCAATTCCTTAATGAAACATGTCTCTCTTCTCTCTCCTTTCTTCTTCGTATCATAATCAGTCTCTTCTGGGCATAGACTCAGAGTTTAACCTCCCCAAAGTCAATTTACCTTCCTACCTCTCTCTCTTCTTTCCTCTCCTGTTTCCTCTCTCTTCTCCTGTCCTCAGCACACACCCATTTTCTCTGTCTCACTTGTTTTCTTCCTTGTTTCTGGTCTCCCCTGTCTCGTCCCCTGCCCTCTGTCAGTGGGGTGCTGCTTGCTCCTGGGGTCCAAGTGGAGGTGATACGATGATAAATCTCTTTCTCACTTGTGCTGCTCCTGTAGAATTGTATTAATGACCAAATACTGAGAGAACACCGAAATGCAGTGGTAGTCATTTAGTCGTAGTAATACTGCATTTGCAGCATTGAAACATTTAACTTCAGATAATGGACTGTACAGTTGGTATGAAATGGTTGACAAATTTAAGAGACACTAATGCTTGGATTAGCAGATAGGTGCAGTCAAACAACTAATACTATTATTTATGATCTGACTAATTACTATTAATAATTAATCAGCAAAAAAAATTGAATTGTCTTTCTTTCTTTTTTTTTTAATATGCCAAAAAAGATCTGGTTCCAGCTTCTCAACTGTGGATTTTCTTGATCAGTGAATCAAGAAAAAAAACTGCAGATACATCAACATTTGAAAGCAAATATAGCACAGTAGTATCGGGAAGAGAGAACTACTGAACATATAGAACGGGAATAAGAACAGAATAGAGCCTGGTTAAACTCAAAGTAGAACAGTTTGAAATCAATGAAAAAAGACAGGGTTCAATTTTGAGGGGGAACAAATGAAGTGTTGGTATACCTTGAAAATAGCTCCTTATAAAGGGATTAAAAAGTAATTGAAATACAAATGAATCACATAATGGTGTCTTATTTTGACCAAAGTTAGTTCATTAAGACATTATAATTTAGCTTTTTCTTAAATTCTAACGTGTCACTCTCTCATGCCACTCTGCAATGAGCTCTCCCTCTCTTTTCTTCCCTCTTACGTAAAATACATCGCGTGTCTATGCACTTTGTCTTGGTACTTCGTCTGGATGTTAATTAATCTTCAATCCGCGTTCCTTGTCCTATTGTGGCGCTTTCAAAAATAACAAAATAAAAGTGTAAATGGAGGTGGGATATCTGAAAAGATTAGCTCATGGCGCGTTGCTCTGTGCAGTGCTGTGTTGCTCATGGCCAGTTACAATACAATGCCATTGACATACTATACAAAAATAGTTATTCAAATAATTCAAACCTATGTGTTTTAAAAAAAATAATATTCAAAATGGATTTTTGGCCAATTCTGACAGCCCTATCCCAGAGCAACAAGAACCAGAATAAAACTGCTTAATCCAAATGAGATGAGATTGTCTTGTCTAAAAGTACAGGAACTTTATAACTTTAAATGGGAGTCTGTAATTTACTACAGCATCCCTAACTGGCAACTTACATAAAAATATGAATTGTGGAATCCTCCCATCACATCTTTTACCATCCCTCATCAAGTATACCTAAACCATATGAGAGAGAGAGAGAGAGAGAAAGAAAGAGAGAGAGAGAGAGAGAGAGAGAGAGATTCATTTACAATATTTGATTTCATTGTTTGATCTTCATCATGGAGCTGCAGCATCCAATCAAGACTCAGTCAACATTCAAAGGGTGGCTTTTTATTATCTTAGATTATATATATATTGTTTTACTTCATTTTGAAAAAGTATGTACACGTGAGATTGGGGGATATAGAGAAAGAAGGGAGAATGAAAGATGAGTGTGAAGAAAAAAGGGAGCGGGGGAGAGAAAGATAATTCCAGTCAGACAAGTGCCAATATGAGAGAGGTTCATTGTGGATTCCACTGAGCATTAAAGTATATTGGAGATTCTGTAAACCTGTGCTACATTCCTTTTCATTATATTTGTTACCCACTGCACAGTGAAATCTACTTGGGAAATTTGGAGAGGTACAAATAAAGGTCTTGGAGCCAGCAGTGAACTTCAGGAAGGTGACTGCTCCATAATTCTATTAGTGAACTAAACATTTAAAGGATAGCTCACTGTTCAAGATTACAGATAGATTGAAGAACATCTTACTACAAAGTGAGGTTTCACTTGGAGTAGAAATCCTGACAAGTTGGGCATTGAACAAGGTTATTTGAGTTGATCTTAAGTGTATTCACCATCCTCATCATTTCACTTTTCATCGACAAGGCGATAAGATCCGTTTCAACATCTGTTGGAGAGGCAGGCATCTTGTGTTTATTGTATTTAGACCATGGTGTAAGGGAAAGCAGAACATAGTAATGTGACCGAGGTAATTCATTGTTGTTATAATTCTTTGGCAACCCTTTTCAACTTGCATCTCACGTGCCAGTCACCGTGGTAATACAGTTTTTTAAGCCATGAAGGCACACCAGTCATGTTTTAGGCACATTGTTACTTCTGAGGCTGACCTGCTTTGAACAAATGGTTTAATTTAGAAGGCTGTCATACGTTATGCACATGGGCTATTAGTCCACCCCAGCAGGGACTTTTACAGGCCCCTTAAACATTTTGGATAATTAGCTGAGTGCATATGCATGATGCATGGAGAAAACTACAGGGCAAATATTTTGAAATACTTTCCGGGAAATAAGAGATCGCTGTTGATTACATCATAAAAAAATCCATCAAAATAAGTAAGAATACTACTTTTAGTTTTCTGTTCCTATGGAGACTTCATCGTGCCTTCAAGTGAATGTCAACTCAGTGCTTGTCGTCTTGCTTGCTTCACGCACTTCCAACCTGCAGCCAACTTGTATTGTCTCTCATGCCACTATGCAATGAGCTCTCCCTCTCTTTTCTGCCCTCTTACGTAAAATAAATTGCGTATCTATGCACTTTGTCTTGGTACTTGGTCTGAATGTTAATTAATCTTCAATCCACGTTCCTTGTCCTATTGTGTCGCTTTCAAAAATAAAAAGGTGTAAATAGCGACAGGACATCTGACCAGATATGTAGAGCTTCCTCCAGGGCTTGTCAATCACATTGAAGGTACACAGGCTGTACCTTCAATATGAAGGTACAGGGTCCCTGTGCGTTTTAATAGTTTGTGTTGGTTTAAGTCTTAAGTGGCAAGAGAACCACTAATATATTTTGCTTTGCCCTCCACGCCACCATGAGACTACTTTGCCGGGAGGAGGATGGGCAGTGGCTTCGAGAGACAGTTAGCAGAGCTGTAGCAACTCTCATTCAGCCAGCGCAAACCCCAGTGCCAGAGGTCACAGCAGGCTGGTGCTGTGTTGAACCTGTTCAATGGTTGCAACAGAAAGTTTGCTGGTCTGGTCTGGCAGAGATTCGGAGCAGTCCCCCGGGATCAGACCCCTGGCTTCCGGGTTTGTGCTTGCTGTTTTCAAGTTGCTCCAGCTCCACTAACTGGAGGTCTGTCTCACGGAGCTCCCCGCCCCCTCCACTCAGTAAAGTAGTCTCCTGGTGGCTGTAGGGATATGATCTAGTATTGCTTTTCATGTTAAGTTTCCCTAAAATATGTTCACTATTAAAAGGTATGATTTGTATATTGAAACAGTGCAAAGGTTTAGAAATTCCTGAGCTTAACTACCCTTGAACATTTCCATAAATTTACCAACCCTTTACAACAGCTCAAAGCTTTCCTACATTTATTTATCATATCATCACACTCCCTTCATCAAATGCTTTGTAGCACTGCTCTTTTATATATTATTAAAACATACCTCTTTAGCGTACCACGGAAAGCCACTTTCTCTGACCTTGTGCATCATTACACAAGTGACTTCTTTCCATTGACTATCCGTTTTAAATGAAAGTGTAAATTGCTTTCTAATAAAGAGAAAAGGCTCTGATGGGAACATGATTGTGGTGGGCTCCAAAGGAGGTTAAGGAGGTTAGTTAACCGCGTCTCATATTAAACAATATGATGGTGTATCGACCCATGTTAGATTGTACTTTATAATCTACTAAAAGACTGTTTTCAGGTCCATTGAAACCCAGGTCTCCTCATGGAGCTTTCCACATCCTTATCCAGGAATTGCAGGCTGAGATAATGAGACAATGAGATAATCATCGCTCTGTGAAAACAGTCAAGCTGAATATTTTGTGTTTAAGTGTCAGCATGACACGGCTCGAACAATGAAAAACCTGCTTTGCAATTTTGATTCTCTGTTGCCAAATCACAGTATGATTCAATACACTAATTTATTTCCAAATTGGATTAACCTAACACATTGAGATTCACTCTCTAATAGACAACATCAGGTTGCATCTGAAAGTGTTCTTAACCTTCCTCTTGTGTTAGGGTTGGCACCGACACGTTTTCATTTACATTTTGTGTTTTATTAAAGTTCTATTGCCAAAATTGACCCATGACACCATAGATGTTACTATAGTTAATAATATAAAAATGAATTGATTGAAATTGAGGGGTATACTGACAAAGAAAAGGCCCACACCAAAAATATTAAAACATACAACAATATATTCATGGATAAGGAAGCCTAACAAGGTAACCAAGAGATGAGAAACAAATTAGATGATAGATAATTGTTTTAGTGTATTTTACAGCTGATTTAAGACATGGGTCAAAACCGACCCGTTAACATAAGAGATGGTAACAGAAAGCTAACACAAGAGAAAAGTTGCAGGTTTTAATTTAAAAAGATTTGTGTCAATGCGTTGACTATTCCAAACTTTCAATCTATCAGCTCAAATGCCAAACCTTTAATAGTCTCTATTACAAATGACTTTGATGTTTTGCTTTGTTTTATATCATTTTCAAATTTTTCACCTTGAGCTTTGGTAAATTGTGGGGTTAGGAATTTATGGATTAATCAATAACTCAATAGCAAAATATTTGACAAATTAGTTAAATATTGGAAGATAACTGGTTTGTAGTTAATATTTGTAACCCTAATTGCAAATTCAGTAAATAAGTAATACATTAGCAAGCCAACAAACAAGCAAGGCTGGAACAAACCCTACACTTGACCACTTTTCATCATCCCACCTGAAAATCATGCATTCACATGAAAGAAGCAATACTTTCCAAAGGACTATGTGAACTAACTAAATAACAAAAAACATTTTCTGAAGTAAAATGTGACAACAACTGTCCACATACAACCATTATTGTGATGGTTTAAAACAGGACCAGGCAACTCTATGCCTTAAAGCTCTCTTTGTGTAAGCTTACTTTCTCTCAGAGCTTCATATATCAGAAAAACATTTTTTTTTTGTGCACACTTCAGGATCCTGTTCATTGTGCCAATCATCGATAGTTCAAAGAATACATATAAATGGCTGCCAAGAGTTGGTTTGTTTGGTCTCTCAGTGATGGTGAAAATATGACATAATGACCCTCTAAACACACAAGCGTACAACATGATGAATATAATATTTTGTACTTTGTTGGAGTCTGAAGCGACTTCCTGTATTCTGCTCAATGCAAGAGTAAGAGTGCAAGAGTTGTTAAATCGTGTCACAGTACAGGCTGGTGTTAAGGTAGTTCATATTGCAGCATTAACATAAGTATGAGCATACACAGACTCTTAATTGGTTAATCACTCAGACAATCTTTGTCGTGATATTATTATCCAAGTTGAAAGTGTCATCATGAAAATGCCAGAATATTGTTTTGCATCTTATTGTGTTATCAACAAGTCTTTCAAAGGGTCAGCAGGGTCATACAAATGCACATCTTTTGCTGTATTTCATTATTGACCAAAAACAAAACCTGACCTGAAGAGTTGTTATTTATTTTTTAGAATGACTTCAAACAACTGACTGATGTGACTTTACTGTTAATATCTCATTCCACATTCAGATGCTGTCTATTTTTTAAATGAAGTTAATTTATGAAGTCTGTGTTCATTAAATGAGACCTATCCTTATCCCTAATGCCGTGTTCACACCGGACGCGACGCGAATTTGCAGCGCGACCAGTTTACATGTTAAGTCACAGACACGCTGCGGCGCAAATTTGCGGCGAGATAGACGCGTTGGAGGCGGCGCGAACAGAACGTTTGACCTGGGGCGAACAAAGCAAAGGACGCGGCGCGAATTCGCGTGAGTTGAATTATCCCAACTCTGGCGGAGAAATCGCGTGACGCAAAGTTGCGGCAGCCAATCAGCGTTGAGAAGCTCCGCCCGTCACCACCGCCGTCTCCCCGTTTCTGAATGAAACTGCTGCTGCTCCGCCTGAACCAGCGCTGACAGCGGCTTCATTGAGACGCTGTTGTGGGACTACTGATAATATTATGAACCCAGACACCATGGAGTTTGATGTTCCGACATATGTGGAGTTTACACAAAAAGTATAAAGCAGAACTGGTGGTTATTTCCATGCTGGATGGCATTATCGGTATCGTTTTACGGAGATACGCGAGACGCTGTTCCTGGAGGAGTCTGTGAAATTCACCGAGCTGTGTGCGGCTACGGATGATGTTATGAACCCAAATACGAGGGCGTTTCATGTTCCGACATGTTTGGGACTTCCACAACAAATATGAAGCAGAACTAGTGGTTATTTATTCCATGGTCGATAGCGGAAATGAAAGCTTCGTCGCTTGTCTCTCACAGAGGCAAGCAACAGAGCTAAGCCACGCCCCTTTGGTCGCGCCGCGAATTCGCGTTTGGTGTGAACACCCTCTTTCTACTTGCGCGAGTAAACTTCCGCGGTGGACGCGGCGCCGCAAATTCGTGTCGCGTCCGGTGTGAACACGGCATAAGAGGCTCGGACAGTCCCTTCTTCCTGAACATCAGATTCTCATTTGAAAGTTTTATTTATGACATCCACTGAAGAAGTAGAGTAGCTAGCATGAGCAGTCCCAGAAAGTTAAAAGTGATCAACATAAAATGCATCACTCGATACTACCTAAGCTGACTAATATGCGATCTAAAGGATTTGCAGAGCATTAACATCATAGCAGTGACAGATTATCTCCGAAAAATATGCCAAAACAGAAAAAAAACACTCTGGGATTACCACGCTTAGGTAAACAAATTCCACTTCTATCATCAGGAATAGACTCACATGAATATACAAGTCACGCAGACACGCTTCAGCCGGACAGCTAAGCACATGATCAAAGAGACAGTCAGACAGGCATACAGATATGCCCTGTTCAATACGATTTGACAATGTGTGCAATGGGTCAATAGCTTTTCATGGATTGGAAATGAAGTTCATTTAATGAAGTGTGTGTGTGTTGTGTGTGTGTGAGTGTGTGAGTGTGTGTGTGTGTGTGTGTGGGAGGATGGGGGGGTAGTTGCTATTAAAGACGTGAGAGTCGAGGGAGTGAGAAGGGAAAAAACAGAGACAGAGTGAGGCAGAGAGTAAACTTAAGAGATACCGGTTGAGGTGATTAAGAGGAAGAATGGGAGATGGACAGAAAATAATAAAAAAGAGGAATATATAAAGAGAGGATGGAGGAAGAAGGAATCCAAGACAGCAAGAGTGACGGAGATCAATAGAGAGACCTGTGCAGTGTAGAGGAAGAGTGAGAGGCTGAAGAAATGAAAGGCTGTCTGCCGATTTGTTTTCTAACTGGAGAATTAAAATTGATCTCAGAGGTGTGTGTGTGTGTGTGTGTGTGCATGTGCGCGCGCAAGCATAGATGCACAGTTGTCTATACCTGTATGAACTTTATGCGGTGTGCCTGTGTTCATGCAGGCGTTATTAGAGAGAGGGGGAGACGGGTCATCAGGCTGATCGACTTAAACAAGCAGAGACATAGCAGCACACACATCTTGACTTTGGTCAGATACTATTTAATAAGGGTCAGATATTTTCAACTGGCTATTACTGCAGGGTCACATAGTATTTGATTGAGTTTCACTCACTTGGATTGCAAGGTCAAACATTTTAAACTCTGGCTGAACTTAATTTCCTCCAACGTACCTTCAAGGGGAAGAATAAGATTTGCTATCTGCATGTTGAATATCCCTTTATTTGGGCGGTTGAGGAGACAGCTTTTTGTTAAATGTGTGTGTGTGTGTGTGTGTGTGTGTGTGTGTGTGTGTGTGTGTGTTGCATAACGATCAGACCATTGACAACATACTGCAGGTATTCATGAGCATACATGGCTCTCCACAACCCAGAGCACCTGGTGTTTGTAAAGCCAGAATAGTTTTTTCAGAGGCAGATGTTTATGTCAAAAAGCGGATGTTTGTTTCAGTAATTATAATATATATTTTGACTCTAACACCTGTGTTTACTTCTTGTCCTGAATGTTGCTGTATATTATTATAAAACATTAAGTGCATTTCTTTTCATCTGCCAATAATCCATGAACCAGATGTAAACATATATTCCTGCTGTTTTACAAACTAAAGGTTCATGAAAAACACATTGTACTGAGGTACGCTGTATTTGTACCGTTACAAGATTCCTTCCTTGACTTGATCTTTCCTCGTCTTTGTCGCATGCTATTTTTGTATTGCACATTTTACAGATGGCTTTCTGTCATGTTTTGTATAGTAGCCAATAGTATTTTATTGATCTGACTTGTCAGATTTAGCACAGCAGTCCTGCACCACAGCTTTGCCCTCTGAAAATGTGTTCCTGTGGCTATGCAGTGGTTTTATTTTTTACATATTATACAGTAGTTTTACAGTTTTTAGCAGTTGTGAAAATTGCTTATGCTCAGCAGTGCAACACACAAAATGCCACTGGCTCTACCGTTTAGCTGAGTGTATTTCTTGCAATTTAAAATACAAACTGGCATTGGACTGCAGTCTATGGAACACCTCAATGCTATGTGCCCACCAATCTAACGCTCTCTCATTGTAAAAGCCGGCAAGCCACTTGACAGAAAGGGCCGGATACTAATCTCACCCGTCGGCATGTCACTACTACTGATGACTTGTGAGCTATCATTTCCCCAGGGACGCTAGGATCCATTCACACCTGCACAAAAGAGGCGTTGATCACAAGTTGTATCACCAGTATTCGGTGCAGACAGTTTAATCACAGTATGATTTGTTTCCCATATCCCAGGGAAGACAGGGACACTGTTAATCTGCCCACTCCTCCTTGTCTGCTTCCTGTCCTCAGACAGATAACTCAACATCAGAGAGATAGCAATAGCAAACATGAATATAGTTTCTAAAATGAATATGTCCACCTCCCAAAATAGAAAGCTAAAACACCAATGTAACACAATTTATACCCTGCAACTTATCCTTTCAACATCCTGATATAGCTTGTTTTATTAAAATGCAACAAACCTTTTAAGGGCTGGAATCACCGTTGGAAACTATTTGATTCTAAAAAGTATTTTTGATATTTGTGTAGTTTGAGACTTTAAGTTAGCCAGGCATCTTGGAAGGACATGTAAACAATAATTTGCATATTTGAGAGAGTTGTTTTTCAAAAATATTTTTCGACTTTTACTTAAGTTATAATAAAAGATATTTATTAAATAAGAAAATGTAGTAAGTAGTGAAACTAGTAGGGGATGTAGATTTAGGGTTGGCTCCAAGCGGTCATATATTACTTTCAGCCTTGTTAGTGACATGACCCTGTGGATGGCAGTGTAGCTCTTACGGACCACCCCTTGGTCCAGACTGAAATGTCTTTACAGCTGTTGGGAGGATCACAAAGACACTTTGGACAGCTAGTCAGGACACCCACGTGAGTATTCTGATAACTTTGGTGATCCTCTGATTATTCCTCTAGCGCCACCAACCAGTCAATTGTTTTCACTTTTCCAGTAAAATAACTGCTGAATGGATTGACACATTGCTCAGATGATGCATATCAGGGACTTTGATGATCATTGACAATGATGATTCTATAGACCCTGTTTAAATGATCTATGGCACATTATTTGTGTGCAAAGTAAAAGACGCAGGGGTTGTATTTAGCTTCAAAGCCTTCTACCTATTCAGTAGAGCCCTAGAATTGTTTTGTATTGATGAGTTTCATATTATGTTTACTGATTAGGAGGGCACACTGTTTCCTATTTGTTGTTGTCCATTGACAGGGAGTGCTGAATTAAAGTTGCCGTGACATATTGTGAGGTGAGAGGATGAACAGGTATGTCTCCCATTCCTCTGTCCCATCAACAACTCCATTTGACAGCATGTGACAAATGCACAATAATCTATCTAACTGAGCAGGAGGAGGAACACTACTGTGTGTGCATGTGCGTGCGTGTGTGTGTAACAAGCCGAGTGTATGTGCATTGTCATCTGCCTCTGTACTTAGCCAAGGCCCTGTGTTAAGGTCAACGCAAGATCGTGGCTTTAGTTAAATATTGAAAAGGTCATTCCATTCCACCACGTATAATTTTGTGTTGACTTTTTATTACTTAACCAAGACCACAATCTTTCCCTGAACTTAACTAATTGTTTTAGTAGCCTAACCCTCGGCTCTCTATATGTTCCGTCTCCTTTCCTCTTTCACTTTGTCTCTCACTTGGGCCTGTTTCTGTGAAAGAAAGTCATTCTCATTCAGCACAGCAATTCACAGTGCAATCATTGAGAATATGCAATTAACAGGGAAAGCCTTCAGTCAATAGCACGTTGTGTGTACTTGTACACCTTGTCTCCCCTCTACACTTCGCTCACTCCCCGTCCTCCAACTCCTTCACTCTATTCCTCCGATGTCCTCTTCTCTTTTGTTGAGTGCCTTCTGTACTCTCCTCCTCCACGTTTAAACCTAGATCTTCATTGCTCCCTCTGCTTCTCTCGTCTTGCAAATCTTTTCTCATTTAACCATCTCATCATCCCTTACCATCATCATTACCCAGCCTCCCTACCCCCCCACACACACACACTCCCCTGCATCCCTTTCCACTTTTCCGCTTTACAGTACCTCTCTCCCTCCCACCAGCCCCATCACGCTCACATGGCTTTCATCATTATCCTCACCACCTCCTTCCAATCTGTTTACTCTCTCCACCCACACTATCTCCTCCAGTAACTCAGTGGCATCCTAATTCACAAGTTCTTGTCACCTGCTTTTCCACAGCTATTTTCCATTTTCTACCCAGGGTTGCTGTAAATGGCTCAGAACCAGACAATGTCCCAGCATCCTCTCAAATTCTCTGGATGCTTTCACAGCATTCAAGTCTGTCTCCCATTCATTACCTCTGCCGAGGAGGTTATGTTTTTGGTTCAGTTTAGAGTTTGTCAGCAGGATTATGGAAATACTAAATTTATTTATTTGAGCTGTGATCCGTACATGATTAATACAGTTGTTTGACGGAGATGTTTTCACAACCATAACAAATGGGTATTAGAGAGGAAATTATGACCTGTTTAACTTCCTAATAAGCAGCTTCTAAAACATACAAAATACTAATGCCAATATTAGTTTTATCAACACAATCTTTTATTTCCTAATAATTCGAATTGTGTGTTTTTACGGATATAACAACTATAGATGACTAAAACAGGATAGTAAAATTAAAGTATAACATTAAGATTTTTTTGATCATTTACAGAGACTTCAGAGCGGTTGAAATGTTTTTTTCGTGAAAAGAAATGGAGCCTTGCATACCCGCTGCTACAACTAAACAAAACAATATAAACTATCTGTATCGGCCGATATTGGTCATCAACGATTGCAAATCCATTTTGCCGTTTGGTGTTTAGTTTTGTGGTCCGTTGCGACCCTAGCTCTTTTGTTTCTTACATTGACAGGAACTTATACATGTTCACAAATTTAAAGTTTTTTATTCTGCTTCTCTTCCTTTTAATGTTCTCTGTTTTACACAGCCTTATTTCCCACTTCTCCGTCCATGCCCTATTTCATAATCACTGCCTAATTTGAGCCAATATATTTCATCTTTTCCATCCTCCTTTCCTCTTGTCTTTATTTTTGCTCCAATTCGCTATCTCTTCATGCTTCCTTCATCATTCTCTTTCTTTTACGGTTATTCTTCACCTTTCAATTCTGTCTTTTTTTGTAATACATTAAGCTATGTAAGGTTCATGTCATATCAATCAGGCTAATGAGAAGCAGCCAGAGTTGTACAATTCCAAGTAGATCTCAGGACTTTCCCAAGAGCCATGATATCATCCACTTGGTGAAAATAACTACAGAAGATAGGGTGATAATCAGTGGCGGCTGGTAGATTTATTTTGGATGGGGCCAGCCAATCAATTTCAGCAAACATCCTAGTATGATTCAATGCAAAAAAAAGGTAGCAAAAACGCATTACTACTTTGCAGTTAAATATTTAACATGTATTCCAACACTGACATAATAAGGATATATTATTCATACAATTCAGTATATATATATATATCTATGATGAATATATTATTTAAAAAAAATAATAATAATAAATATCATATATATAGTCTAATAGAACAAGTTTACCTTTATCTTACAAATAACTTTAGATGATGGGAAATTATAACTACATCATAAAAATGTATCGGACGGTCAGTTACCAGTGTGTCCTCCCCTTTTCAGAAAACAGTCGACTATGTTATTGAATAGTTGCCAACTTGCCATCTTCAAAAACAACTAGGCCTCTTCTAGAACTTGACTTGGTGGACACCTGAATAAGCATGTTATTAACTACCCTCATTTTTATAGAAATCTGATCTTTTTCCTTTTAAAATATTTAAACAAATATCACTGTGATGTTTTCTATCATAATCATTCACTTTGATGACTAGGCCCATGTAGGCTTTTACAGACTGTTGGACGTGAGCAACTTATCACTCCCTCCAAGAAATACACGACACCTTGGTTCTTCTGTTACTGATCGATTTATTCGTTTTACGCACGCCTCAGTCAACACCACCGTCATCAATCCATCGTCAAACTGTTTAAATACATTTCAACATACAAAACAAGTTGGCGTTGCACATAAACTGTTTGCACGTAAATATGCGCGACGAATCATTAACATAAATAACATACCTAGCTGGCTGCACACAACTGAGAGGGAGATGGGTCCACTTGGATAACAATATACCTTCGACAAATCAACACTTTGTTGTCACTTTAACTTATATCTTTTAAACTAGCTTTTAGCGGAGTAAAAACTTCTACCGCCGCACATGTCTTCAGGAGCTTGTCACAACTAAAAGTGTCCCAACACAAACATAGGACGTAAAGATGGTTCCTATCACATGTAAATACAAACAAAATCAATATTCAGGAAACAAGTTGTACAAATAATAATATGTAAACAAGCCTATTAAATAATGACATAAATAATATTTATGGCAGTTAAACAACTCATCTTTCTAACAACAAAAGCTTTATCAGATAGTAGTTAATATTGTAGTGCCCCTGGGTCAGGAAAGCTACGAGACGTTAGCTTGCTTATTGTGTGTTTATTTGGTAACAACATAACAGGTTACTGTGGGCCGTAGCCTACGTCAAAACAACAGTCAAAACCTTGTAACATGCTTCACACTCTGCTCCCGGTCATAGCCTTCTCCCACCTCACTCGCTCAGACTGACAAGCTCTGACTGACAAGCTACACAGCACATGATACAGTCACTGACCTCCTGAACCCAGTAATTACAATAACCAGTCTTCTTATCCAGAACAACTTCTTATCTAGAACAACTTCTTCCTATAAAAACACAATAACACTTTAAACATAACAGGTTAACATTACATGTCACTCAGTCCGGTACAATATAGTTATTTACCTGATTTTTTTAATGCTGTCTGTGAACCTCTGGACAAGTCCTTTAATGAAGACAGGGTTGATGTTCCTCTTTTGCAGCTGGTTGAATAGCATGTCCAAATTTGGCATGATCTTGCTCCGTCTGGAACTAAACAACCGCTTTCTCTTTGTGTAGCAGTGCTAGCGGGCTAACGTTAGCCCTGGCTCCTGTCTCCCCCTCGCCGCTGCTTAGTTCCGGAGGGCAATGCCAGGAATAAAGCTGCACTGTGGCCCCCTTCATTACAGCAGCCCCATCATAAGCGCTGGTGTCCGCGGTCGCGTTCTGGATAATGATGTACTCGGAAAACCGCTCTTGTCGGTTACCGTTAGCGTCGATGTAGCTTAGCATGAGCATCAGCTGGAAGTGGGTGGAAATGTCTGTTGTCTCATCCACTTGGCGATACAAATCAGCGTTATTTACTTCCTCCAGGATGTAATCCCTTATAACCGACAGCAGCATGCAGTCCAAGTCTTGGAGGAGAGATTTGATCGTCAGGTTTGAGTCTTCTTGCAAGAGTAGCGCTCGTGCTTGGATGTTCCATTGTCATGACGTTAAAATGGCGCTGAGAGAGAGACGCGAAGACAAGAATACAAGCGAAGAGAACACGAGAACATTCAAGATGAGAACGAGAGACTGTGCGCCGGGGGCCAAATGAGAATGGCCCCGCTGGAAGTCTTTTTTAGGGCACGGATTGGATAAATTATATGTCCATCATTTATATCGTTAACCAGTGATTGGCTAAACTGCATATTAGACCCGTCTTTCTTGGGCCAAATTCGGCCCCGGCACCTGCATGTGCACAGGCAGCAGAGACCAGCAGAGACGTGCACTGGAGCAGCTGAGAGGTGCATGAGCAGGATAAGGAGCAGGAAAAGCATATATTTTACAAATATTACTGGGTACATTCCATAGCTCAAAAACACAAATATTGACAATTTGTATAATTTATTAACATTTGTATCATTTTTAATAATGAATAAAATTATAATTTTTCTTTTTTTGGTGGCTCAAGGTGGCCCCGTGGCCCTCTATTGGCCGGCCGCCACTGGTGATAATACAGAAATGACAATAAGGCTTTGGGTATAGGCAGATACAAGTATTAATTTGATACCAGTGTTTAATTAATAGGGTGTATGTATCATTTTCAGTCAGGTAAAGCTAAGATGTATAATGCCTGAGTGTTGAAACCAATCAACCTTGATGGAAACTAAACCCGTGTGGCAGCAATCATATTGACAAGGAGTGCCAAATAGGCACAATACG
Source organism: Taurulus bubalis (assembly GCF_910589615.1). Taxonomy (NCBI): domain Eukaryota; kingdom Metazoa; phylum Chordata; class Actinopteri; order Perciformes; family Cottidae; genus Taurulus; species Taurulus bubalis. The sequence goes on along the minus strand of NC_136592.1, from coordinate 17,833,968 downwards.
TTTAAACCTTGTATAGTCCTTTCGGTTAGCTAATTAAGGACTTTATATCATATCTAAGATCAAGACTTACACGTCATTAAGGGTTCACTTTAGGGCTGAAGCGATTCCCTGAGAAACTTGAGTTAATTAATTATTAAATATCATTGATGCAAATTATTTTTATTGTGACTTTGTTTAATTACCCTGCCCACAACTTGGAGTGAGATGCACATACAAAGTTCCACACTTTGTGGAAACACAGTTTAAATTCCTTTGCACGGACACACTCATACAAGCAAATGCACCCACTTATGCAAACTTGTGTAAACAAGCAAACACTAATACACATAGAGAAACAACTTCAAGACTAACAGATTTACTTGCAATTTGCAACAGTACATTTATATGACACAGCTTGTACAGCGTTCACATGACTGCACTCAGAAAAGCTGTGTACACACATGATGTCTACATACAGTGGCGCACACACACACACACACACACACACGCAGAGCGCACACAATTCACCTCTAGACAGAGAGCTTTGTGTTTCTATGGGAAGACTCAAAGACGACATGGGTATGGGCAAGCACAGCAAAGTAATTCAACATTCTGTTCTCATATAAATGAGACATCTTAAAACTTTTTCTGTCAAGTTGAATAAATATAATGTCTCACCTTGAGACCTGTCCTCAAAAATGTAATTAAAATTAAAATGTACTGGTTTTCTTGACCTGTGGGGACTCAAGTTGAGTCAATTAAGGCTCTCCTCCTTTGGCCCTGGCTCAGTAAGAAATACTGTAGTTCACTTTGTGGATTCCAACACAATAAGAAAAGGTTTTTGAACCTGGTGCCCAGACAACATACTGTAATCATGCTTTTGTCATTTGGGTCCCATTGTGAACAGGTGCCAAAGCATGGCCTGTAGTTAAACCCAGAGTACGATTTAATTGGGTGTCGATGATAGTCTCTAAAGCCTTTGACAGACGCTACCTTTTGCACTTGTTCATTTAAAAACGCAGGGAATCCTCAGTCAGACTTCGAGGTTTGTGGGAAGCAGGCTAAATGAGGATTATATAGTATTTATACTTTTTAATGTATTGTATTTATATGTTCTAAATGGGTAATAATTTGTTTGGTTATTCCTCAAGCCATATTACCAAACATTTCCTGGTTTCAGCTTTTTCTGTTTTATATCATCTTACATTAATTGTCTTTGGGTTTTGGGGTGTTGAAAAAATAAGACATATGAAGATGGTACCCTGGACTGTAGGAAATAGTAGCATGCATGTGTTCAGTATATGATAAAGTGTAATCATCTAAACAATTATTTGCAACAAATTGAGATAAGAAATTGGCCTAATTGTTCGTTCCAGCCCCACTTTATACTGAAGAAATCGATTACTGTTCTCATTGCAACATTTGCCTTTTAAATCCTTCAATTTATTATTACAAGCTTCACTTTAAGAGTGTGGGTGTCCAAGGCCAATGGAAGAAGGGGCTATAAATACATGATTCAGTATTTATTTACTCTGAGATGTTTTGAGCTGTTGTCAGAGGGTGATTACAACAGGTTTGAACAAAGGTATAGTTAAGAGTGTTATTTGTTTTACCTCCATTATTTTGCTTAGTAAAACAGAGTGCTGCCAGTATTTTTTCTCATCCTGTTACCCTGTGAACCATTTAATAGCTCGAAACAGATGTTGGTGCGGATTGCAGCTCCTGCTGTTGCTCAGAGAAAACCCGATTTGAAACAGGGTGCTGTTTTGTTAAAAGTTGAATTATGTTAACTTCTAACCCTCTGTGGTCTGAGCTCGAACAATATGCTGAGCTTTAAATCTGAATCTAAATACACACAACAGAAGGTTGCTTATTTTCCACTGAGCAGAAAAGACAAAAACGGAAGCATCGAGTGGAAATGCAGCCTTGCTGCTTTGGGAACTTTTGAAGGAAATGATTGTTGGAGAGAGGATTGCTTGTGCATTTGACCGATTGTTGCTTACCCGTTAAATTAGAGGCTGTAGTTAACCACAACTTTTACTTCAGGTGGCATATAAAGGCTATACTTTTAAAAACATCTAATGGAAGCCTTGCTTTTTTGTCCAAGCGCAATAATATTTTCTATTTAAAAGATGAATGCACAGTCAAAAACCTGCACACCTCATATGAAAACGTTGCAAACAACATTATCAAAGCAACCAATATTCTTTTCTCATAAGAATTATTAAAGAGTTTATGCCTCGATGTACTTTCAGTTTTTGCATAACGAGATTGAAAACACACAGATGTTTTGCAGTGGTAGTAAATACTTTGTTTAAAAATGTCTTCTATTTAGTTTTTTACTCCAGCGCTAACACTGGTTTGCAATTCATTTATTTCCCAGTGTATGTTGTAAAGCAGTTCCTAGCAAAGGAGGGCAAATGAGAGCACCTCTCTTTTTGTCATTCTTGCAAGTACAAGACCCTTGATTATTTAATTTTGTTTTTAGTATATGTATCTAAAGGAACTGTTATTGGTTTCCTTGAATCCTTACTTTATACATCAAGTACAGCAGTACAGGTCTAAAGCTAGATCTCCAACTTGTGCCTGTACCATCTGATTATGGCATGAATATTATAGGCTGCTGTTCATACCTCATACCTCTTCAAGCACAGTGACCATATCGTTACAGCAAAGGCAATGCTCAGGATTTGAGTAGCTTTTACTAAATAAAACTGCTCTTTTACACCCATTGAGAAGTGTCCAGCACAGTAGTGCATGTTTTGATTATATTAAAAATCCTTCTGTGCTGATTTATGGACACCAATGTGCATCAATTTAAACTTAATATACACACCTGCCCTCTCCTGCAGTCTATCTTTGACCAGTAGATGGCAGCCTGACGACACTCAGCTGTAGAAAAGAGCTGTCCATGGTGCTGAATGGAAGCTCTCGCTCTATCTTTCTAATCTATCTCTATACCTCTATCTATCTCTAACTCTCTGTCTACCCACAGTATCATTCCATACGTGCATGTATCTGTTGTCTTCCATCCTGCCTCCTTGTTTGCCTGTCTGTCGAAGAGCAGCAGCAGATGTGTGTCATGTCAAACGACCCTCTTGTCTTGGTTGAGACGACAAGTCTTTTTAGGAGCGTATGTTGTAATGAAGACTCCCACCAGTAGATGTAAAAAAATGTTTTTTTAGAAATATATATAAAATGACTAAACTAGCCCTATGCACCGAGAGCTACCAGCTTGATGGATGACTCACAGTAATGCTGTGAAATGGCTCAACCCACACAGACACACATACACACACACACACACACACACACACACACACACACACACACACACACACACACACACACACGACACACACTCATACTAACAAATGCAGAACAACACTCAAGCACACACATACTGTATTACACGTGACACACACATGCATTGACATGCTCACACACAGAGGATGTGATATACAAGTTCAGATGGTTAACTATCTTTAAAAAGAGGAAGAAGGTTGCCAAGTGGAACAAAATATGTGTGGATTAACATTGTGGGCAATCAATTATTGCATTTATTTAAAGCAAAAACAAGCTGTTGTAGCTTATGAATCCTAACAGTAGCATGTGGCCATATGACCCAAGAGCCCCTTGGGGAGGGGTCTGAAGCAAAATGAGAATTAGCTCAAATTCATTGTTCATGGTGTAGTAGCTAGCAGCGAGAGTACTCGGACAGCTAGCTAAAAATCCATTACAACAATGCTAAAATACAATTCTGTCCAGGACATTTCCTCTATGGTGTTCTATAATCATATTTAAAAAAAAAAATACGATTAAGACTACATTCAAGGTACATTTAACATGGTGTTTATAGGCCCGGGAACTGCCATAATGGCAACAAGTGGTAAATCCTCATCTAAGTCTGAAAAATCGTGTGGTCATGCTACAAAAGCTAGGTCAGTTTTCAGTTTCTATATTTTTGGCTCCCACTCTCTCTCTTTCCAATATGTGACAGTGTTGGGTGACACTTTCTGTGAAATACTGTAATGGACCAAATTTGGAGTGACGTGTAATTTGCATTTGCCTCTAAACGCTGCTGCTGTTGGTCGTCTCGGTGGATCAGCGGGCTAAGTCTCCACGTCGTGTTTGTAGCGTTGTAATCTTGTTAGTGTGATCCTCTGCACATGCCACCAGGGACCGAGGATCAATAACTGGCCCGTGGTTCTGTTTGGGACGTACGCACGTGCACACACACACACACACACACACACACACACACACACACACACACACACACACACACACCCCTCCTCCTCTCCGCCCACACACACACTCAAGGAGATGAGAGAATCAGAGTGTTGTTCATATGGCACTGAGATTGATTGGCAAGAGGGAAAGGGTGACAATTTTTTTGTGTTTAACACCATGTCACCTTCTCAAAATCACAGTCTATTCTTGAAAGTATATTTTGTGTGTTTGTACACACACACACACACACACACACACACACACACACACACACACACACACACACACACACACACACACACAATGCAGCCCATTCTTCTCTCTTTTCTCTCTCCTCCGTCTCTTTGTCTCCTTTTATTGAAATCCCTTTTTTCTTCCTGTTTCTTTCATTTCATCCATCACATCTTGCTCCACCTCTCCCTCGGTCCTCCCTATATCCTTTTCATGCATCCTTCTCTCATTCGCTCAGCCTGAAATTCCTGTCCTTCTCTCTCTCTGTTTCCTTTTATTCACCTTTCCTAAACCTGTCTGACCTTCCTCCTTCCTCTCTTCTTCATCCGTTTTTTCCTCTCCCACTCATTACTTTACTCTTTTCTCCTCTATCTTCCTCATCCTTGTTACATGTCATCCCTTCCTCCCTGTCTCTCCCCTTCTGCTCCCTTAGGTCACTCTGCCTTTACTTCTCACGTTTTTCTCCCACATTCTCTCCTCTTCCACTATCTTCCACTTTTCCTCTTTCTCTTTTACTTGCCCGACTAACACCTCGCACTCTTTCCCTCTCATGTGGTCTACCCCCTCCTCTCTCTCTCTCTCTTTCTCTCTCTCTCTCTTTCTTTCTCTCTCTCTCTCTCTCTCTCTCTCTCTCTCTCTCTCTCTCTCTCTCTCTCTCTCTCCCCCTCCCTCTGACTCAGTCGTCGCTCGCTCGCTGTGCTGTGCGGACCTACCAACCAACTCTCTCCTCTCATTCACTGAATCTCTTAATCTCTCTCCTCCGGTCCTCCGGTCTCTGCTATGACAGCTCACACCAGCAGCGTGTTGCCCGATCTCAGACCAACAACCCGTCACCGGTTATCCTGTCCAAACGTTAACATGGACATGTGTGTGTGGGGTATTCGTGATTGATCTTAGGGTGCAATTCTTTTTTTTTATAAAAACGAAAGGAAAAGGAGGAGGGGGGCGGCCGTCCTCTTTCACCCCCCTCCGCTTCCTTCAACCAAGCAGAGCGGCAAGGTGGGGAGAAGGCTTTAACATTAAGCCAGCTTGGATTTATTTAACAGCAAAATGACGGATTTGGGAGCGCCGGACATGCTGTTGATGGGGAGGAGGCTTAATGTAAAGAAAACGGGCAGGCTGAGACGCGACCTCCCGCTTCTCGTCCTTCTGGGGCTTCTCTTCGGGGATTTATCCTCCTCCAAGGGTGAGTTTAGGAGGTTTTCGGTTTGTCTGCGTGTTTGTCTGCGTGCCTGGGCGCTTGCATGCCCGCATATGTGTGTGCGCGCATGTGTTGGAAGGGATCCGAATATTCGCAGGTTGGTTTGTTTGCGTGTGAGCGCGCACACGAGAGTGAGTGGAAAAGAAAGGTGGTTAATTCGTTTCGTTTCGTTGCTGCGGCCAACGTAGTGCATGGGTCTATGTGAGTGTGTAATGGAGAGAGAGTTACGTGTATAAGGGTATGTGTATGCGCGCTCGTCTCTCTGGGGATGGCGTCTGTGTGTCCTTTTGTGCGTGCGTGTTTGAGATGGCGAGAATGAGAGCGAGCCTACATGCGCGGTGGATTATTGTGTGTGTATGTGTGCTTGTGCGCGGGAGTGAGAGAGAGAGAGAGTGCAGTGCCCAATTTGGACACAATATTACATCTGGGGAACAGTGTAGGCATGCTCATTTTTGGGCCTCTATGCTGTGCAGATATTGTTATCAAAACCAACAAACCGACTTTAAAACAAATCACATATCACCAAAACCAGACTTTATGCAGTTTCTCCAAATGTAGATGACATCAGGGGGATCACATCTGAAACAGAAACAGTTAAAATAGTGTTTGGTATGAGGCAACATCGTGGCAACTAACTTAATCACGTGTGTTACTGTCTACAATTGAGCAGACTGAGACAGGGGGAGATGAGGTGACATTTCTCCTGGAGGGCATTTAGAGAGGAAATCCCATGATCACTGTATAACATGGTTTTGTGGAGTCACCACACACAGAGGAGCAGTTGTCTCAGTGGCTGTAGAAAGTCTGATGGTATGACAGGGAATTGATGCTGTGTGTCAGCAGCCCAGCAGGTCTTTGTTGGTGGGGATTTAGTCACCAAGGAGGTTTCTCGTGTGAAACATGGATAGAGAAGAGAGTGTTAACATTCTCCTCGTTTGGTGGGAGCGTCACTGTTACTTTCTATTTATCAATAGCTTCTCTGTGTGCACTTCTCCTCCCTCTCTTTCTCAATGCTTGTCCCTCTGCATTTCTCTCTCAGTCCCTCTCTCAATCCTCTCTCTCTCTCTCTCTCTCTCACACACACGTCTGTCAGATTTTCCTTCTCTGCGAAACACAACAAAATTTGTCCTTGTGTAGAGTCCCTGCGTTTCCCTTATCACCGATCTATCTCTGGGTGTTACATACAGTGCATTTATTTTGTGTGTTTGGTGGTGTTATCTTTATCTATATTCCCCTGGAAATGGAGAAATTGGAGTAAAAGTGTGATTGTAGGAGAATTGTGCATGTTGATGAATATGATGATGGCTTGTTTAAGCTGTTTGTGATTGACTGCGTCTTCTTATCACCTGCGCTTCATCTTTCACTCCAATCTGTGTGTGCACTTGTTTGTGTCTGTGTTACCTACATTTTTTTCCTTAAGTCATACGCAGCTTTATAGTTACACTCTGTATGATGTAGATTATCTATTACATGATTCTTTTCAATTTAAGAAAATGTAGAATATGTCAAATATAATTTACTTTTTAATGCATCCTCCAAAAACCCTTACAATGACCACAAATACAGCTTTTCTGTGTCACATTAGTACATTAGGATGAGTGGCATACCTGCAGCTATTTTAGTTCTCGAAGAGTTAAACACACAGAAAGACAAATTAAGAAAATGAAAAGGCAGACTGACATCTGGAAAGACATAAGGAGGGTGGCAATAATTTATTTCGTCAAACGTCAAACCCCAGATGGTTGCCAGCCTTTTAAATCTGATGTCACACTTTAAATTCCAACACACAACTAATTATTGATTCTCTGAAAATGCCATTCAAAAATGTCATAAAAAGTCAAGGTATCTTCAGACATGAACTGAAGTGCAAAATATACAACCCAGGCAGCATGTAGATGAATTAAAAAAGGTATATTAATACAGTTTTTGTTTTTGATCCTGGGAATTTTTTTTTTATGTTTTTGACAATTATATTAGGGGCTCTTTATATCATCACCACATTCGTTATTTCTATAATTAAAATGTAGTCGTAAGTACATCATGGTAATAATACATACATAATAAAATAGAAAGTAAAGCGTCTAATTCCAAATGAAAAAAAAACAAAAATCAAGATTTTGGATTGAGCAACATTAGCTCATTCATACAAAGTAGATACAAAAATCATGTTAATCCTGAATCAGCATTTTTCTCTTTGATTAACTATACACTACAGGGGACTGTACACACACATTTCACTCACACACACGAATGACATGTCTGAGAAATTAATTTTAGTCCCCCGCTGGGACCAGGACTCACTTGTTCACTTAGAGGCATAAACAGCCACTCACAGACACATAGGACATTTCAGTACTAAGAGACATTTTATCATTTAATCAGAAACGGAATGACAATGTTTCCAGAGCTGTTGCAATGTTTTATCTTCACATTAAAACCTTGAACTCACACACACACACACACACACACACACACACACACACACACACACACACACACACACACACACACACACACACACACACACGCACACACAGTGACAATTAGCTGACATTGAATCAATGCCAAACAACAAGACATTGGGACTAGCTGTCTGTCCCTCTGCCTGGCATACCAATATCACACACATGGGAAATTGACACACACACACACACACACACACACACACACACACACACACACACACACACACACACACACACACACACACACACACACACACACACACACACACACACACACACACACACACACACACACAGTTCCTGTGGATGAGAAGAGGGCTAATTAAACAGAGCTATTTGCCGAATTCAAATTCACTGTAGGTGCGTACACTGAGGGTATTAGATAGAAGAAGTGTGAAATTTTAGAAAGCATAATAACGTGAAATGAAAAGAGTGTATATGTCAGAGATGATTATATCCTCCTCATATAAATTGGCTGTTATCATATGATAGGGGTCCTGCACTTGGGTCACATGCCAACTCCATGTAGATCTGCTTATAATATAACTACATTATAGTGAGTTAAAAACATTTTTTTAAATGCGTGTATATTGTTTTCAAATGCTAAATAGGGTGACTCAAAATATAATGTTACTGAATGTGTTGAATGGTAGCTTACCTGGGATTCAGCATAAGTTTTCCATCTGAAACAAAACAGAAGACTTCAGATAATTACAGGATATATTCTGATCAATAGTTAACATGCTCCCCAGGTGCTCTGAGATTCTCGTGAGTACAACGCCTATGCATAAGTAGAAGCATATGTGTGCCTCTGCCCATTTGTGTGTATACATTTCTTTGCAGCTTCATTTTAAATTCATAAAGCTGTGTGTGGTAAGGTGTGTCTGCATGCACATTAATGTGAGATTCACTTTGGAAGTGTGTTTAAATAATGTTCTGCTCCCTATGTATGAGCAGCATGGGAGCACTTATAACTTTCACCTCTACGTGGGAGAGACGGACTAAAAGGCACACACACCTGCACAGACAGAGACATTTTGGTCAATGTTTTCAGGTGCTTGTATAATAATTGAATTCCCACAGTCGCACCAAATTTGAAACACAGTTCAAACAATCTGAGTTTGACATAAGATCATGAAACCCTGTATGTGTGTTTCTGTGTCCACGCATGGGCATCAGAAAAAGTGAGACATCTTACTGAGTACTGATGAGGGTCCTTCAAAGTGTCCATTGAAACTAAAGAAAACACACACACTTCAATACAGTTAACTACCATAGAGGTTATTGTAATATACGGTAAGTGCAGAACATGTGAAGTGAAACTCTTACTGTCTGTGTCATAAAGTAGAGTCAACTATCAAAGAAAACGCACACATGTAAAGTGTGCATGGTTCATTATTCTCATGATGCTGGAAAGAAAAAGTATTTTTTAGCCATCCTTGCTGGCTTGAAAATGAGCGAGTAATCTATCTTTATCATGTTCAAATGACAGAACTTTTAAAAGAGCCATGGCCTACATACATTACACTAATGCAGTGGGAGAGAGCAGAGACTTTGTGTGAAGACAGAGAGAGAGATTGAGATAGAGTCAGAGATCAGAGCAAGTGTGTTAAAGAGACATTGGGATAGAGAGGAAAGAGAGTCCCTGCTATGCACTGGGAGACAAAGTGAAAGAGAAAATGAAAATGTATTCCCCAGCAGATCCGATTAATCAGGAATGACTTTTCCATCTTGTGCTGCTCGGCTAGTAATGTCTGGCATTAAGTAATGACATCATAACCCTGTCTGCCCTGAATTTATACCTCAGATATTGAGGGAAATCCACCGAGCTGACCTAAAGACACGAGCAAACAGGGCTCTAAAATCGTTTATTAATGTCTGGACTCAAATATTTCATGTTTGCAGTAAATACTGCATCACACAGCAGAATTGTACATCTATCTGTCATTTCAAATCAGAGCGGACAGCATGAAAAAAGGAAATAAAAGAGCACGTGTATATCATATGAAATAGCACGACAGAGCTTGAAATTATGAACATCATAAAAGTGCTGTTGCATAGCGGGTCCAATTGTGTTTTACCACCCATTAGTATGCTTGAGGCTGGTGTCAGGCTTTTTTTCTGAACCACCATTTTTTTCCCACTGAAATCTTTAAACCAAACTAATGGAGACTATGACATTCATATTTTTTACTGTTAGCTTTGCCTGTAACATCCAGCATCTAAATAAAGATGCTATTAAAATTCAAAATGCCAGATGAGCTACGGGCTGTAGCTGGCTATAAACAATTATGATTTGCATCATGGGTTAAAACTTTTATTTGATCAGTTATAGAGCTTTAATGCGGCCAATTTGGCATAGCAGTTTGTTGCTGTTTTGCTGTACTTTGTGGTGCAGACGCCTCGCTGTGGTGGGAGCTGAGGGTTATTTCATAACACTGGATTAATCAGCCAGCAAGCTCTAAAAATAAGCATGAAATGAGCCTCTCAACTAGAGTTTGTAATGAAAGATCAGTCGGTGTGGCTACGAGACATTCACGACAACCAATATCCCAATTTAAGTTGACAAATTATTCAAAACATCAACAGCTGTAGTACATTTTTAACGGCAATGCCGTTATTTTGGTCGTGGCGTAGTGTGTTCAAGAAATGATGCTATGCATTTACCGTTCAATGTTTGCATTAAATTGAAGTTGAGTAATTTTTTCCAAACATCTCTATCAACACAAAAAGATGTTGTCTTAGGCAGACTGACTGTTGTATATTCGTGCCTCCATTTATTTCGAGCTATTTAGTATTTGTTAGGCCTTGTTAAGGGTGACAATGTTGTTGCAAAACATAACCTAGCATTTGTTGTTTGTGTTTCTCCAAGAGTACAGTTTGAAGGCTTGTCAGAAATAGATCAAATACATTAGCAAGTGAATCGGTCATCCCACTTGTTTGGCACTGATTGTTGTTTAGTGCTACATTCCGTAAGAAATACAGGCCTATAAACCCATTTACAACCAACGTCATGATTACGTCACGGTGTTAGCTTGATTCTAACAGAGGAAGAACTGGAGGCAAACACCTATCACCTCAAAGTAGTGTACTGAAAATACACATTGAAAATGTCATCTTGCTATATTGTTGGGTGCCATAATTGATATTGCATACATTTGAGATCCTAAACTGATTCTAGATTCTAGCGAGTTAAAGAATAGGCAAACATTTTCAGAGCTGGAGAGAAAATGTTGCTTATAGGAAGCATTAAGTAATTAATTTCAACAAATTTATTGCTGGCTAGTTAGCTAGCTATCTTGCTAACTCTACTATGCTTTCACGCTGGGTCTCCGGTTCCTCTGCCTCATTCCTTGCTGCTAGGAGACTGTTTCTTGGAGTAGAGCACGCGAGAGCTACCGAGACTAGCTACCGAGATTATCTACCTAACTAGCCAGCTCTGGAGATGGGCAAGCTAACGAGCCAGCCGTCTTCTCTGGAGCTCCTGTCTGATCTCCTTAGGGTCAAATGGTTTGCTAACAGTGTAGGGATCGGCTAATATCTTCATGTCCTGTTAGTTGATGTTAACTTTCTCAAGTAACACTCGTGGTTCCGGAGTGTGAGTGACTGTAATGAGCGAAACTTTTAAATTTTTTTAATATAGGGCCATTGCCGGTATGAATGTAAAACTGTGCCGTACTATGGCGTATCCCAGGGCTAGCAAGCTAAAATAACACAGATAAAAGTAATATGGTAATTACTGATACAGGTAGGGAAAGTCACTTTTTGATGAGAGTGCAGGCTCAGCTTTTAGAAGCTGGTTTGGATTCAGTGTTTTGCTTAAAGACACATAAGCAGAGTGGACATTTTTAGCTTGAATAAATATCCTGTACGCAGCTGAATGATAATGGCTATCTGCTGTACCACCCTGCAGCTTTAAGCCTGAGTATCTGTTGGTTTGCTGCTGCTGTCCACTGAATATAGAGGCTAATGTATCTGTTAATGTAGCGCTTTTTCCTGTTATATTATTTTCACTTTGGCTTTCCGTTAGCATTACATTTTGTATAAGCTGTAGGCTAATGCTGGCTAGCGGGCTAACATTAATGGGCTAATGTGTCTGTTAATGTTACATTAGTGTTATTTCAGTTATTCTCTTGCTTAGTTCCATGGTTTAAGGGCATAGTGTATGTGTGTGAGAGAGAGAGACACAATTGTATAGCACACCTACACTGTGTGTGTGTGTGTGTGTGTGTGTGTGTGTGTGTGTGTGTGTGTGTGTGTGTGTGTGTGTGTGTGCGCACTCTACATATGGAGCCGATGAGTTCCATTTCCATTTCAAAGCAACGAGTCAGCAGCAGCAGAAGCTACTTTCATCCATTAATGTGATTTTAGGGAGAGAATGAGACAGTGAGACACACAGAAAGAAATACATAGAGCCACAGTAATAATTACTCTCCAGGTTGGCAAAGGGTTCAGATTTTTTTGTAGTTTGTGTTTCTCTCTCACTGACGGTCTTTCCTTGTGTTTTTAGTCAAATGATGTGTACTCCATTTATCTGCTGAGCAGTCCAGTGTTTTAATGCAGCTGTCACTCACATTAACGGGTTCACTGCTCTGTAAGATGTGTGTTGTTGTTGTACTACTTTATCTGTAAAAAGTTGAAAAGTCTGCAGAAGATGAATTACTTTAAATAGTCTGCTAGAGTGAGTGTTTGTCTCGGCCTTCAAGAGAAAACATTATTTGTGTGTGTGTGTGTGTGTGTTAAGGGGGAGTACAGATGGGATTAATTTGTGCATGAGTGCCCTTTTGTGTGTAAATGTCCATGCGTTAGCTAAAAGTGTGTGTGCCACTGTATGTAGACATCATGTGTGTGTACACATCTTTTCATAGTGCAGTCATGCAAACGCTGTACAAGCTGTGTGTCATATAAATGTAGTGTTGCAAGTTGAAAGTAAATCTGTTAGTCTTGAAGTTGTTTCTGTATGTGTATTAGTGTTTGCTTGTTTACACAAGTTTGCATGAGTGAGTGCATTTGCTTGTATGAGTGTGTCCATGCAAAGGAATTTAAACTGTGTTTCCATGAAGTGTGGAAGTTTGTATATGCAAATGAGCTCAGGCAGAGCCCTGTGTACGAACATATACAATATATGCTATCAGTAAGGGCTTGTTTATAGTTGGAGCCCATGCATATGTGGTATTTGGAAGATTTTTGATGTGTGTCCACATTGACAGCCGGTATGTTTGTGTGTAAATCAGTGTTTATGCATTTTGGACTAAGCATGTGTGTCTGTACGTCTGATAAATGCATTAGCCACAGGCTATCGTTGTTTCTGTAGCATCGTTCTTATTCTATCCATTTTTAATGATCAGTAATGGTCGCTAGCAGTGTTGAACCTACATCGTAAGGACACGGCAAAAAAAATGGTCCCGTGGTGCACAAAGTGAAGAAGGCAGAGGAAGGGAGGCTGAAAAATAGATTGGGAGAGATATAAACCGGGAGGGTGTTAATAGATGTTAGCTTGTTGGAAACCAACATCATAGGGGTGCTGCTGAAAAGGTCCCACGATACACTGTGCCACTGCAGTACAGCCCTACAAGGAAGGCAGCAGGAGAGGGAGGGATGGAGGGAAGGGGGAGGTGAGAAACTGGCCAGCAGGCTCGCTGACAGACTGACTGTCAGTTTGATTTTCCAACTAAATGATGGACTGGTTGTTAAGTTGATTGACTGACTTGCTGGCTGATTGGTTGTGTTACAGGCTGGCTATGTGACTCACTGAGGCAATTGCTGATTTGTTGAAGGCTTTTTACAAGGTACCGTGGTAATGGCAGAGCAGGAGAGGAAAGAAGGAGAGGAGAGAGAGCAGATGGAGAGTTGGAGGGAGGCCTCTTAAATGTGTTTAAACTCTACAAAAAGGTTTGAAATTAGTTTCCAGGGTCCAAAGGCCAAGAAACGTACTAAGCACATAATGGTTGTTAAATTGTTTCTTGTTGAATTTAGTTTTTATTTGTTTCCATTAAAGACCACAATGTGCTTTATTACCAATGCTTCCTTGTTCCATCCTTTGGGGAAATAGCAGGATTTTATCCAACAAAATCCAGTAGAATCAAATTAAACTAAATCAAATCAAATTGAATTGTATTAAACCAAATTAAATAACATAGGGCAATGGAAACATTTGAAACAATTCATCAATTCAAGTAAAACAAGAAGATTAAAATGATTTAAGGCTGAAGCTCTGGGGTTTTAATGCCACATGCTGACATCTCGAAGTATAAACTGAACAATATTGCCCTGTCATCTGGATAAGAAAGAGAGATTGATGGAGAGACTGAGAGAAATGATGAGGAGTTGCAAAGGAGGAGTGAGTAAGGGAGGACAGGAGGGGGTTGAGGAGGAAGGAAGGAAGGCCTTAAGCCGTGTGATAAGGCAATAATAAAGGAAAGGTTGTAAAAGACTCTAAGACTATAGCGTAGCAATATCAGCTACACACACTCGCACTACTCTCACTCACACACACATTCTCGCTCTTTTTCTTGCTCTTTTTCTCTCAAACACAAAAACACACTCACAGCTGTATGAAAATTGATGTTGCAGTGTCCTTTACAGGCCATTAAATCTGAACAACGGCAATCGCTTACTTCTGTCTGACAAATGATGGCGAAATAGCAGAGCCTCTTTATCTGCCTCCCTGTCTGTCTGCCCACCTGTCTTAAGTCCTGCTCTGAAATGTAAGTTTATGTGTTTGTCTAACTTTGTTTTTCAGGCAAGTTATAGGTGTTTTGAACAATGTTCTTGACTCAAATTTGTTCTAATGCTTCCACATTTTGCCAGCGAGACATTATCAGGACCCTTCAGCACATCTCCACCACATTAGACAATAAGCTGCTTCTATGAGGAGTTTCAAGTAGTGCTTCTTGAATGTCAAAAAGCAAGTCTCTCTCTCTCTCTCTCTTCCTCTCTCTCCCTCTCTCTCTCCCTCCCTCTCCCTCTCTCTCCCCTACCTCCCTCCCTCTCTCCCTCTCCCTCTCTCTCTCTCCTTTTCCTCCTCCTAATAGTTCTCAATTGTATTCATTTTCTCTCATCCTCTCTCCTTTTAACTGCCCTACTTCATTTCCCCATCTATTCCCTCACTTTTTGACCTCCCTCTCTTCCTCCACATCTCTCCATCTTTCTGTCCTTCCTCTCTCGACAACTTCCTCCACCTCGCTCCTTCTCATTCTCCTCTTTGATTTTGTTCGCCGTCTCTTTCTCCTTCTCTCTCTCTCTCTCTCTTTCTGCCCTTTCGAGTCCTTTGATTAGGTTGTTGGCATTTTCATTGAGATGTCTATATGACCACTGAAATAACTCTCCTGTCACAGTCTCATCTGCCCTCTATCTATTTCTTCTCCTCTGTCTCTTCATTCTCCACTTCTACTCCGCAGCATTTCCTTCGCTCTTTACCAACCTTTTATTTTTGTACTCCATTTTATCCTCATCCTGTGCTGCTCTCTTGCTTCCCTGCCTACATTCCTCTCAGTTTCTCCTCTCTCTTTCTCTCTCAGTATCTCTGACTGTCTCATTCTCCACCCTTTTCACAAATCTGCTCCTCAGCTTCGCTATCTTTAGCCCCTCTTTCTTGTTTTTGTCTACTGTTTCATTCTTTTTTCTTTCTACTTTCATTTGCCCCTCTCTTTCCATGGCCGTTTCCGTAGATCGTTTGTCTAAATGTCAGCCACTGTTGGTATTATACACAGCTTTCTGTTCGCTATCACTGAACGGGGACACAGGGAGGAAGAGCGAGGTAGGGTGAGTGTGGTTGTGGTGGTGGGGAGGGCCTTGGCTGACGCTGCAGTTTTCTTGTGTTTCTGGCAGTGAAGAGAACGAAGATGATGTCTGAAAATAGAGAGAACATGTTAAAAAATGGTATGATGTGTGGGGTGGATGAAAGAGGAGGGAGAGAGTGAGTCGGCTTATAGAGAAGAATAATTAGATAAGAGGAGTAGAGGGAGAGAGGTGAGAAGAAGAAAAACGGGAGGAGTAGAGAAATAAAGAGAAAGGGAGAGGGAGAGCCTTCATGTCTACACGCCTCTAATCTGTTGATGGTCGAGGGGAAGCAGACAATAAGCCATTATCTCTCTCAGACTTAGCTTTAGCTGCAGCAGTATGGCACTGCATGCTGCTAGTGCCAAAGCAGCTTACAGCACAGTTGCGTACCCTGGATGCACCAACACCCATAGGGAAACTGGATGGCACCTCAAGACAGTGTTTAAAGAAGGAAGATGATAAGATATGAACACACACAGCTTCATTATAACATTACATATAATATGACTATCCAAGAGGAGAGTGATCAATGCCAAGTGTGGAGTTATCATCTCTAATGAAGAAGAGAACTTCAGACTTTTAGTTTTGACTAACTCAACCAAACTCTCTACAAATGAACTTGAAGTAACTCGCTGGCATAGCAACATTTAAAAGGGCATGTAACGTGAAGATTTTGGCACTCAAATATATTTAATAAAACCTCCAAAATCTGATTCATAAAAGTTCTTTAAAACACAGATATGACAAATGTATTATCGTAATTTCTACCGAGCTATCTAGCAAGCAAGCCATCATGTTGGAGGGACAATAATGCATATATGTGACTTAGTTTGACAAACCAACCAGGTTTGGAAGCCTCGAGTTCGCCATTTTGGCCATCACCATCTTTGATTTTGTCTGTCGCCATCTTGTTTTTTACAACCATTAAATGTGGAGCAGTGACGTAGAGATGCCGTACGGCACGTCTGCATTGGCTTCACTTTTCAGAACACGGGGGTTTCTGCTTGCTCTAACCTTAACCGAAGTGTTATGCTGCCTCAATCAAGGAGCTTTGTGTCTGGCATCAAGGTCCTGCTCTTGGTATGGTCGCCACCCTGACAACTGGATGTGGAATTACAAGTCCTTTCCATGTTGTCTTCTTATTTAAGTCGCACAAACAAAATTGTTTCATGATGAGTCTACAAGGGCTGTTTTTTTCATCTATTATGGACCCCTCTTTCTGGGCTCCTCTCTTCATCGCACTGTGTGTGTGAGTGTAGTCAACGTCCCTCAAAGTCACGTTTACATGCCCGCTCCCCCCTAACAGCGTTGTTTTGAAGCTGCTGTCTCTGGGCATTACACACTGCCTCCTCTGCGGAAAAACACTTCCAAGACGACACAGCGTAGTTTACCAGTAGGCTGTGGCTGCACTTTTGGAAACACCATGGCTACTGCCACAGACGGAGATGACAAACATTAGAACTTGAAAATCCTCCTGCTTTCCTGAAGTCACCGTTGTGGTATTATTTTTGCCGTGAGTTATTAAAACAACGAATGTGTCATTGACAGAACTAGAGTTTTTTTGCTTGTTAAAAATATGGCAAGACATTTCAAAAGGCATCATGAACAATTTGTCACTCAGGAAAGACAAGTTTACGAAGAGAAGATAATTGTTTACTCTTACTGTAACAGATGATGTGTGATAAAGTCTTGACAGAAAGTTGTTGGAGATTTGTCGTCTGCCCTGAGCTGCAGCAAGCCATGGAGTCCAGACACTAGTGGTGGGTAAGGAGGCTTCTGCTGAGGCTGAAATGAGGAATCTGCAAAGAATAGGCATCAGTGGGGTGGTGGAGCGATGCATGTCACAGTAGCATAAATGTACTACTAATCCTAACCTTAAGGCAGAGTGAGAGTCTTATTTTAAAAGTAGACAGCAGCCAGATGATAGGCTAACAATGTAGATGTGTCGCTGTGCTATAGGATGGATGAGACCAGCTGATGAGAACAGCTGATACCAGGATTAACAGACCCAAACAATGACAGCAAAGGCATCATGAGTGAGCATACGTGAGAGGTGGGAATGGCAGGATGCATGAGATGAAAATGTCTGACTTCCTCTTCATTTAGAGATACATTTCCCACAAAATACTACCAGGTTCTGGTGTCTTTTTGCAGCGGAGGAAACTCAAGCTGTTGTTGGAACATAACCTTCTGCCATTTATTGGCACTTGTTTTTGTTTCTGTGTTTAACAGTTTGTTCCCAATTGACTGGTGAAATAACATTTAATCAAAAGTCTAATGGAATTGTGGATTTAAAGAATCGTCCCCTCCCCTTGTGAGGAATCCTGAATACATTACCAGTCTCTTGGTTAAAGGTGCTAAATACAAAATGTACAGCATATCTAATGCCTCCACATGGCTCTTAACAACGCGAAGGCTGATCCGACATCTCACATCTCTAACAATGCTAAGTAGGGATGGGTATCGTTTGGGTACCGATACTTTTAAAGCGATACCGGTGCCTAAACGGTGCCTGAGCCGATACGTTTTTATTGCCAAGGCAATTTTTTTTCTTCTTCAAATTGAACAATATATAAACAGTTTAAAGTATACTATAAATATAAATAAATAAATAAATACATACAAAACACTTGACTTCAAACTACAGTTTCAAACCTTTTAACTTCAAACTATAAACAATATATATTTAAAAAAAGAACAGACACAAGCATCAGGTGGCCTGATTGGGACCGTGTGCAATAGAACTCAGACACTGTTGGATTCTACAAACTGCTGCTTTACTGGACTACACGTCATCATTAATATCAACTGGGAGAGATTTGTTCCAGCAAGCCGAGGACGGGCGTTCAAAAGCTCGTGCTCGTGTCTCCAGCGATCTCTGTGTGCGTGTGCTGCGGGTGTGTGAGCGCTGGAAGCCCCGCCCCCTTAAGCTGCGCTCTGCATGCAGACGAACGACAGAGAGCGGAGCAGCGAGTGCGCTCTACTGCGGTCAAGTGAGCCCACATCCGCCGAGTGAGCCGCAGTTGCAATTCTAAATGCACCTCTATTCAAGGTGTTACGGTACGGGGGCCAGCTCAATGTCACAATATTCAAACAGCTATAAAATCAGATCCATAGACTTGTACATAAATATTCCACTGCAGGCTTGTTCAAGGGGACCTCTGCTATGCCCATGTGTATGGCCTCAAAATATTACTGTACAGTTTTGGATAAAATTTAATTCAAAGTCAGCTTGAATTTCATAATGATGATATTCACAGTTTCACAATATCACAATATTCAAACAGCTATAAAATCAGATCCATAGACTTGTACATACAAATTCCACAATATTGGGGTTTTTCCATGTGTCTCGTGTCTCCTGTTGGTCTCTGTTACGTGTGTGTTTGTGCGTGCCGTGGGCGTGGCTTACAGCACCTGGGCTCATCTCCACACCTGCACATCATCTTCAGCACCTGTCATCTCATCAAATCCTTCCTGTTAAATACCCCTGGCTTCCATCTTTCCAGTTGCCAGATTATTTCACCATTTCAATGAGTATGTTGACTCTGGGCCTCTTTTAGTCCTTGCAATGATTTAGACTACTCTTATGCTTTACATTGTTTTTGACTGTTACTAACTCCTGTTCCCTGTGCCCAGGATTCCGTGCCGGCATTCCTGCCCAGCCGCCCCGTCACTTCACCGCTCAACATGCATTCAACTCCTGCTATACCCAAATCACCTGTGTTTAGTAAATGAAGTCCATTTCGTCACCCTACCTTGACGTCCCTGTGTCTGCGCTTGGGCTCAGCCAAAGCCGAACCCTAACAATATAACTATTAATATTAATGTATCTTTATACAAAATGACTAAAAAGACAAACGCTTCCATTAAGTGTCAATTCTCAATTTCGATGATCAATTTGATAATGTCTACGTAATATTATATGACGTCTTAATGGGCATAGCAGAGGTCCCCCTGAACAGTACTGCAGTGGAATTTCAATATACAATCTAAGGATCAGTTTCTATAGCTGTTTGAATATTGGGGAATTATGAATATCATTATGAAATTTAAGCAGGCTTTGAATTCAATTTTCTCAAACTGTACAGTAATATTTGGAGGCCATGTACATGGACATAGCAGAGGTCATCCTGAACAAGACTGCAGTGGATTTTTGATATACAAGTTAATGGAACTGTTTTTATTGCTGTTTGAATATTGTGAAATTTAGGCAGAATTTGAATTCACTTTTCTCAAAAACTGCACAGTAATATTTGGAGGCCATGCACATGGGCATAGCAAAGGTCACCCTAAACAAGACTGCAGTGGAATATTTATGTCCAAGTCTATGGAACTGATTTTATAGCTGTTTGAATATTGTGAAATTGTGAATATCATTATGAAATTCAAGCTGACTTTGAATTCAATTTTCTCAAAAACTGTACAGTAATATTTTGAGGCCATGTACATGGATATAGCATAGGTCATCCTGAACAAGCCTGCAGAGGAATATTTATATACAAGTCTATGGATCTGTTTTTATAGCTGTTTGAATATTGCAATATTGTGAAATTGTGAATATTATTATGAAATTCAAGCAGACTTTGAATTAAATTTTCTCCAAAACTGTACAGTAATATTTTGAAGAAGTCTATGGAACTGTTTTTATAGCTGTTTGAATATTGTGACATTGAGCTGGCCCCCGTACCGTAACACCTTGAATAGAGGTGCATTTAGAATTGCAACTGCGGCTCACTCGGCGGATGTGGGCTCACTTGACCGCAGTTGCGCTCTGATCTGTGCTATTTTAATAGAGTATCGATACATCACAATCTTAGCGTTTTTAACGTACGGGTACCGCGCAACCTTTTTAGTATCTATATACTGTCCAACTTTGCAGAGTAGTGTAAAAAAACACTTTAGGGCGACGTCTGTCAGGACGGAGTTCTACGT
This sequence comes from Taurulus bubalis, assembly GCF_910589615.1. Lineage (NCBI taxonomy): Eukaryota > Metazoa > Chordata > Actinopteri > Perciformes > Cottidae > Taurulus > Taurulus bubalis. Next base: position 17,813,142 of record NC_136592.1, on the reverse strand, counting down.
TTTTATCTCCATATGAACGCAGTTCAGTGTGGCGTCCGTAAGTTAGCCAGTGGAGCACTCGCTAAACATCACACGAGGCCAGCCTGGCTACTGTATATTAACACACCCAGATGGAGAACGACTTCAGTCATTACTTCACTTTATGGCAAATAGTTGTATGCTGTTCTATTAAGACTCTGAATGACATACAGAGAACCATAATTTCCACTGTGGGGCTCTGATATCGCTTTTCTTCTTTACTCTGATTGCAGAGTTGTGAACATGCAAAGCAAAATGGTATTTGGGGAAGGAAGTGAACATTTTAAGCTTCATAAAGGTAGCATTGAATTATACAGGTGTTCTTGATATTGTGTCCACCCTCTGAAGGATGCACTAGTAATGAAAAAGGAAAAAATATACATGAAAACTTTCTAATAATCTCTTTCAGACTGTCTTCCTGGCGCTAGAAACAGGAGGAAGGCCAGATTTGACACCAATGCTGTTAAAAAGCTGACGTCACTGCACTGACTAAGACAGAGAACAGAGAGAGGTGTCACATAGCAAGCCTGCTCCTCTTTTCTCTTCTCTTCTCCTCTCCTAATTTCTTTTAGCAGGCATTTTGTGGCATACAGTAGCCTGCTAGCGTGGAGCTTTTTAGGGGGCATGAAGAGCTTTCTAAATGATGGCTAAATTTAACTAAATGACTTCCTCTACTCAGATCTGGTATAATGTTCTCCCCTGCTCCTCTCCGCTCTCTGGTTCTTTCTCTCACTGCCTCATCCTTTTTAGCTGTTGTCGTTTCTCTCCTCCTTCCTCTTGCTCTCTCTTTCTGTCCTGAAGTGTGATTTATATTTCTCAATCTCCCTCCTCACTACTCCCTCCCTCATCTGCATTTTTTTCATCTCAGTCTGTCTACTGCTCCAACCACTCCTTCCTCAACCTCTTGCTTCCTTTCTGCTAATACCTTTGTTTTGTTTATTTCTTACTTAAGTCTGACGGTTTTCTTTTTAAATCTTTTGTCAGTCTGAAGTCTTAATAAGATGTCTTTGGAGACATTTTCCTTTAACATATTGGATTGGTCAGCTGGCAGTCGTCTGCCTGATTGATCCACTTTGTCCCTGTTTCTGTCTGCAATAATGGGCTTTTGATTGCAAGCTGCAACTAATTACAGAATAGATCTTTAACCTGAGAATTATGGTCAGAAAATTGGAAAAGGATAATTGCTTGTAGATCAGCATTCAATGGTGACTCAGGCAGCCAACCAGCATGCATACTCTATTCATCCAGTAATAACCTCTCTGCAATATAGCCTAATCGCCTAATTTATATGTTGAAAGTATATCCCTCATTAGATTCCCATGTATATCATGTTTGCCATATAATTGTCATAATACAATGTTATATTATGTTATGTTGAAGCTATAATTTATGTTACCTAATTTGCTGTATCCAATTCTCATATTTATGAGTTTGGGATTTATATATTCATACTTTACATATTATAAATGTCTCGATAATGTAATAATACATCAACACAAAATTTGTGTTAAATATACAATATCTCATGGACCCAATGCACCACAAAAACAAATGAAGAATTATTCTATTAAACACAAGTTCCGTATTATGGATGAATATAATATGACATAATTTCCATAATTTTCTATATGATATAATGTAATATGATTAAATATTAAAGCTTTCTTATGAACCAATGTTTTTGCCATCCTGTCCTTTATATATAATATCTGAGATTGAATTATACTGCAAATATGAGAGTTTACTGGTTATTTTTTTCAAAAGGCAGCTGTAACTCACAACCAAAACCTTAATGAGTCTATTTGTTAATTTCTCTTCGCCACAAGTCCCCAGTGTATCCGACAAAAAGTCAGCAAAGTCTTTTGCAGTCGCCTTGAACCATTGTTCCATGCCATTTCTTCTCTTAAACCTAATGTCCCACACCACACACTTTTTAGGTTTAATGGAAAAATGACCCAAAGTAAATAGCACCTCCAAAAAGACTGTGAAACCAAAAAGGTCCTAGTCACAATATTAAATCAAAACAGAAAAAAATGGAAAATGACCCTGAAATCTTAAATCAGAGTAGCCACCAATTGCCAGCTCACATTCTCCAGCTCTTCCTCACAACATGAAAGGATATCAAAAAAAGTAGTACTAGTAAGATAGTATGGCCTTTTCTCAGTACAGTATTTTACAGATGTCTTGATAGATTTTTACAATGAAATGAAGATAAATACTGTTAACACAGCTCTCTTTTTGTGAAACAAAACCTGCCTGAAAGCTGTTTATTTGTCTTTTCATTCACATTTTTGTATACATTTTCATATATAAGGTTAAGAAGCACTGGTCTAGAGTCTAACGTTAGCTAGCTTCCTCCACGCCAATCTAGTTTCCATGTTTCGATGATGGCTGGGTGTGTGTATTTTATCTTTCGAACTTGAGATGGTGACGGAGCCTGTGCTGCTGGTCCTCATAAATCCTCACACTCGCAGTCACAGGTCTGATCAAGGAGCGCTCCATTTTTTTCCTCTTTCTTTTTCTTCACGCTCACGCAACATCAGTCAAGGCGGAAATCAAAAACATTCTATGGTAACTGGTACGGGTCATATAGGCTACGATGTTTTTGACAAGTTCATTAAATTATCATAATTATTAGAGTAAATCATGGGGGCATGTTTTGCCCCTCTCCTAGTGATATCAGGGGCAACATCATATTTCTTAGGGACAGTTTTGCCCTCGTGTATTTCCGACGCTGAGTTGAACAGGTGTACCTAATCTAGCTAGCTATGAAATACATGCTATAGCTTTGATCTAAACTATTATTTAAATAGATTGAACTCCAATCAGTAACGCATTCTTGCTTATTATAATACGGGTAGATCAAATCAAGCATTCTGATTGGTTGAGAGTGAGTCACGAGGTGTAGTTTATTCAGCCATAAAGTACTGTACAGCCTGTTTACATTTAGAGCGTTCCATATCAGTGCGCACTTAAAAATAACAGGTAGATTTAAATTGCGTGACCGTTAGTTGTCATTTCAAGCTTGACAGTTACCAAACATGTTGGTGTAAACTTTGATATTGTAACGTCCGCAGTAACGACTTGCAGACGTTGGTTTCCTTAACTTGCAGGTGTATTGCTTGAGTGTTCACAGTATTGCAACGGGGCTCTTCGCTAACAGTAACGTTAGCTCAAACGGAACAGCTAACAAGCTCACGTAGCATCCCCCACACTAGCATAACGAACGACAACACAATGTCAATTCCTCCCTAAAATGAGGTGAGGAATGAAAAGGGTTTGACCACAAAATCGTGATAATTTCCAGTGAGAGATAATTACGTCGGTAATTTCCCGACGCGAGGCAAGTTCTCTAAACATCATGGAGGAGAAAAATGACGGAGAAAAGACGGACAGAAGCAGCGAGAGCACTTCTTTACATCGGTGCCTGCGTGTCATCCTCCACCCTGCTTCCAACCGACCTACCAGGCAGTCAGTTTTATAGTCCCGTATGTGCGTCCCGGATGTGTATGGCGGTTGCCATGCACAATATTGAGAGTCAGTGAGCTGCTGGACAAACAAATCGAAGACACTATTTCTAAATTATACCAAAGCATCTTTTTCAATCTATCTCTGTAAGGACTCACCGCTACTGCAGCGGAATACAGCACAAGAATATAACCAGCTGCCAATTTATGTATCTGTTATATCCAGTGAATATTAGCCAATCAGCGGTATAGTGGTTAAATCTTTGCTGCTGTGAGTCTTCTCATATTCAGTGCCTTTGACTTAAAGGATAGTTTTACCATTCTCCGTCCTGAACCCTATTAGCATGTTGCTATTAATCAGTTATGATTGCACATAGGTCAGACTAAGCGCTAGCTTTTGTTATAATCAACTAAAAAGGTTCAGTATGCTTATGATTTTCTATGTCGCACAATGTAACGTCATCATCTGAAGGAAAGAGTGCTTGTACGTGTTCCAAATGTCGAAAACTTGGAGGCAGGAGAGAAAGTGCCATGATAATCTCCTCTTGGCTGAATCATACTGCCTCCCTGGTCACACTTCCCACTTTCTCTTTTGCATGTCTTTGTACTATCAACTCAATGATTTGGAAAAAATGACAATAAAGGGAGATACTTTTGTACGGTCTCTCCTCAAAGGCATTTATGGTGTTGCACTCGGTCATACACCCGCAAGTGACAGAAGAAATTGTGGAAAGAGAGACAAAAGATCTGTTGAGAGAGAAGTTTAAATCTTGTTTTACTTTTGGAACTCAGCGTGTTGAGTAGGATTTTTGTTTTACTGTTGTATCTTGTTGTGTATGTTATCAACTGTAGCCCCTAAATTTCAGTGGGAAAGAGGGTTTCAGACACTGACAAACACGCATTGCATTAAAAACCTTAACCATTCTGCTGCAGCTGCTCCCTGGGCTTTAACAGTCACAGTAGAGTGAAACCTTTCATTTTCTTCTCTTCTAATAAGTCTAGGAGTCTATTTTATTCATAGTTCTGATGACAGAAAAAGTTGTAACCTCTGTCTTTCACTCCACTGCATGACCTGGAACTTACATTTAACACAGCTTCACGTTCCTTCCGACAACCTTGCGCCTTCACAGGAAGCAGCTACATAGAAGTTTCCATCCAGGATGCTATGTATATGTGGACGTGGTGTGATAGTTATGTAGCTGACATGTTCTGTCATGGTTATCTTGCCATTCTACATCTCCAGGGCCCACGCATGACAGCATCAGTAATTGTTTCACAAATGTAAAGCAAAATATCTTTAGGATTGAGGGTGTTGCATGGTTTGTAATTGATAGCATTACCAAAGTAATACAATATACCTTGGATGTTACAGTGGGCATTCAATAGGGAAATGCGATCTATCTTATGTTGTCCCAAAGTGACAAGGTCATATATTTTCATCTTCTCTTCTGTTCCCTTCTCTTCTCACAGCCAACTTGTCACCCTTGTCAGTGATTTACTGACTCTACATGCATTTGTTCAGTGACGAGCAACAAATCAAGCTTCTTTTCAGGTGTATCTCAGAAAATCTCATTGAATGTGTGCTGACTTGATTAATATGCTTAACTAACATATGATGGCCTCAAAGCAACTCAAGTACAGAATGGTAAAACATTAACATTGCCCCTCTTCCTTGTTTGTAAATGTAATGAAATGTAACTCAAATGCAGCACACAGGATGATATTTTTATAGCCGGGAGGGAGAGCTCTGGTACCTTGGACGATGATTATAATTCAAATTTAAGTTGGTTCAAATGTTTGCTTCTAATATTCCTGAGTAAAGTGATTATGGAGGTAATTCAATCTATGAGATTACATTATTGTGCCTAATTAAGTGTATTACTTAACTGATTTCAATTTTCAACAAGAAAGTAGATTACATTACATTTTTTTACCTATTTCTTTTCATTAGAACAAGAGGACAGTTATCCTATCGTGGAAGGTGACTGTAACAGTGCCCGGGATGTTTTTCTGTAATATCGCCTCTGCAGCACCATGGTACTCATACAGTTGGCAAGCCTGGCATGTTGCTAGCCTACTTCTGGTGAATCCTCACATCATAAGATTAGTGATCTGATTTCATGCTTCTCTCCTCATTCTCCTCTTCTGGCTTTTTCTTTCCTCTCTAGCAAATGCTAAATTATGTATTGTGATATTGCTTGTTGACGCAGAGCTCAGCACATGGGCAGACGATAACACTAACACAGTTCATGAAATAGATTCAAATTAATTGCTCTACAGTCAGATTTAAAGGACTATCTTTTGTGTATCCATGCGTACTATTCTTTTCTGTCTGCCACAACTTTCTCACAACTATCAGTCGATTTAAAAGAGGATGCTCAGACGTGCCATGGGCTCTGACCTGGAAGAGCTTAGCATTTGACACGTACAGTATTTGCAGTGTGGCTTGTCTCATGACTGTACCAGTGACTGGTGTAACCACAGTTTTAATGCCCTACTCCATAATTCAGCTAGTCACTTACATTTTATATATACAGAGATTGATGCAACATTTTGACTTCTGCTGAACACTGAAATCCTTTTTGCAGCTGTCATACTGCATCGTAACTCAAAATAGAGATCAGTCACTGTTAGCAAACAAATATGACTAAACAAACCTTTTACATCTTCATCTTACATAACCACCACATTTAACTGCCATGTTTAGCTTTTTAACAGGAACTCTATCAACAATTTTGGGATTGAATATCTCTGTAATGCATTACATTTGTGTATAAAACAAGCCAAACAGTGTAGTGATGATGTAATAAAAAGAGATGCAACGGATACCAAATCCTGGGCTTTGGGTATCAGCCGATACCAAGTAGCAGTCCGATACCAGTGTTTGATTAATAAGCTGTATGCCTCAGTGTGTTGAAGTGACTGCAATCATTATTCTATGTGTAAGGCAACATCAGGCTTGATTTAAATGCTTTCCTAACTTTGCAAAACAAAATGTATCAAAAAAACACATAGATATTATTTTTCTTTATTATTATTCCTTACTACAATAATAAATTGCACACCAGCAACTTGGTAAACAATTATCATAATTGGCTGAAATTACAATTTGAGTGAAATACACTGTTACTATCAGTAACAAACTACCAGTTTTATTCTTTTGTGTAGCATTGGAGCCTGAGCAATTGTTGATACATGTGTGATGACATACTGTAGCTGTCTTTGGTTTAATGCACAGTTGAGCAATCAAAACAAACAAGCATGCATTTGTGAGTTGTGACCTCGTCCTGAATGATATCTGAAGAGGTTGTGAGAAGCAGTTTGGAGAAGACATACAATACGGTTTTCAGACCATTTTATTATCATACCTGTGCAGTGGTTACTTTCAGTTTCAGCTATCCATGCACCCATTATTAACACAAGTAGAAAGAAAACTAATTAGACTGATTTAACTTCCCTATGTAATAGGCCAGCCTCTGGCCACTCTGTTGGACATTTATTTAAGCTTTCCTGATGGCCTGCTGGTACACGGTTCACAAATCTGTTATTTATCTGGCATTAGATTTTCAAACTGGTAAAATATAAAGCCTTTGTTGACTGTCTGGAATAGAGGAAAACACCTTCAAAAATAACTCTTCATTACATGCTTGGTTAGGTTGCATAAATAAATACACAAGAAGCCGTCTTGCATGAAAAACCCGGATGTGAAAGGCATTGTACAAATTCAGAGATGGTCCTTTTTGAATGTGCAACTTTAATCACAAATCATTATATTTTTCCAACCAGCTCAGGGGGTCATTGATAGATAGATAGATAGATAGATAGATAGATAGATAGATAGATAGATAGGTAGATAGATAGATAGGTAGGTAGGTAGGGTATGAGACAACACTGTCTCAACACTCTGACCACTAGCTCTTTCTCTTCAGTGAAAGATGGAGGGACGGAGAGGAGACAGAACCCATATTAAAACTAATTTCTTCCTGTACCCAATATGATTTTTAATGCCTGGAAGTAATACTCCCGGGTGCTGGCGGATGCAGTAAGTCACCACAGTACTTTTTAAATGTAAAAGCTTTTAGACGGGCTGTACTCTTGGTTGCAGTTGTGTGATGTCTTGAATCAGCAACTTTGTTGTCTGTCGTTTTTTTGAGTGCATTGTTGGGAGGATTTTCTCTTTTCACTTATTTCCATACAATTAAAGTGTTGTCTGAGACATGTTTTTTCTTCTAAAAAAAAAAGAGGCTAAAAACCGTTAGACAAGAACAGACGGTCTGAATTTTTCGGAAATATTTCTCTGAATATTTCTCAGAGCGCCTGAAAAATATTTCTGACATTTCTGATGGCGGAATAACATTTAAATAAAACTCAACCTCTGGTTTTATTCACTGAGGACATTTTCTATTCCAACTCAGCATCACACTAGGCAGCAGCTGAGGAAATATTACTGGGAATATGAAACTGACATAAGATCACAAACCCATCAATATACTGTAATTGGCAGAAATCCGAGCATCCCTATACTGTAGTTTGGGAAAGGTTTTTTAAATAGCTTAATCCTTAATTTGACAAGGGGAAACCTGCGAGAACACTCCCATTATTTCCAACATTGTTCTACTGTTACCTTTGTTGTGTTAGGATACGTGTGTTTGTCGGTTTGTCCATCTCTGTAAGTCTGTTCTTCAGGTAATTGCTGTGTTGCATATTCTCTTAATAGAATGGCAGTGATTTTCTCTAATGTTTTTTTTCATCATGGGGTGGTAATAGGGGGCATTTAGCCAGCACTTTGCTATGTGTCTCAACCCATTAACTAGTAGCTTAGATATAACGCAGCATACCTCAATTTGTAGGTGCCTCAACCCATTGCCTGGCAACGTAACATATTAGACAGCTTTGCTCACTTGTATGTGTCTGAATTTATTACTGGTCTCTTACGATATAGAGCTGCATTTGGTATCTGCTTGTCTTGCTAAGGATTTTCTTCTTCAAGAGGTCGCATTTAGCCAATGAACGAAGAAAAAGTCTGAACTTGAAGACAAGAGAGGATTTCATTCTGTCTTTCTCTAACTTACTTTGTGTTTAAGTTCATTACTGATCAGCCCGTATTTGTACGTATATATAAAGCCCACAACGACATAACTACATAGGCCCTATTTTATGGGTTGCCCAAAGCATCATCCCGACACTTTTTATAATTGCACTGGTTAATGTCCTATTTTGTGCAATACCGTATTCGTAGTGTATTTATAATTAGTTTTACAACACTTATTGCTTTAATACTTTTTTATTTTGTGGGCTTTTTGTTTCTACAATAAAAACAATCTCAAATACATGAAGCTTGGCAGTTTCTAAATATGAGAAGCTGAAACCTGAATGTTTTGTATACAGCTACTCTTTACCATTGTCCTTTGCAAATTTGCAAATTTTTCACTTTAACCAATTTTCTAGCATATGCAGTGAAAAGCTGTATTGTAGGCTGATGTAAAGGAGCGCAGTGCTGCAACACGGCTGCATTTTATCAAATATAAAATGCAGCCGGGCGAGCGTGCGAGCGTATTGGAATAAAAGAACGAGAGAGAAAAAAAGGGAAAGGAAAAGGGGGAATGGAGTCATAATAGTCAGATTTTAAGACTAATACGATTTACGAGATTTACTGTCGTAAAATGTAAACAACCCAGAAAGTTATTATAACTTAGAGTAATAGCTGTAAAGCTTAAATAGATAGAGCCGAACAGAAATCCCCTAAAATGACAGAAATCGAATGTCAGTTCATAAGCCTCATCTGAAAAGATCGACATTACTGGCAGGGAAGTAACTGACTGTTTCAAAGCAGCTGTGTCTCTTCATCAGCTCAGCAGTGAAATATGGGTTCCCTCTACTAAGCAATTCATTCTTTTCCCTAGCAAGGCCATGTTTTTTTTATCCTGAAAGTCAAGGAGTTTAATCCGGATGGGACGAGGCTCTGTCATCAGGCTCAGTGTTACGACTGTGGTGAGCTCTTTCAATCACTGGTGGCTGCAGAAAATTGTCTCGCCCCGGGAAATGATGTGTTTGTTTCAAACAAATTAACGTTGATTGGAACTATGGAGATTCTGTGAGACTGCTCGGTCACTAATACCTTTCAGGATCGGATAGAAGTTTGTATATCTATTCAATGTTGTTGACTGACCTGAGCTTTTGGTGGGTTAAGTCACGGCACGGGCAGCCATTTTAGCTGTCCGTGTCTTGTCATTGTCATTTTTCTGAGCCCCAAGTCCCCGCCTATGGGAGAGAAGCCTTCTAGAGGCCTTAGTGAGGTCTGTGCAAGTAGTCTTATAAACCCCAAATGAGTCTAATACTTGTGTTAATTTATATAGATATTTCAGAATCTTATTTTGAAAAAAAATATATATTTCCAAAAATGAAACTTTTATACAAATATTTTGATCATAACTATCAACATCTAGCATGATCTGAGCATAATGTGATCAATATTCCCCAAAAAGGCCTTCTCAAGCCGCCCCCGAGTTTTTCCAGATATGCTTCAAGGTCTAAACAACAACCTACCGAGTTGAAAGACTCTTTGCAAAGGTAATGACCTAAAGAATCACAATAAAACAAAGCAGTGGGGTGTTACGAAGGAGTTTCAGTCAAAAATTGGGGTCGTTTGGTTCAACAATTAAAAAGTTATAACCTTTATGCCAAAACGTGGTCAGATTGGTGCATGCTGGGTATGCAAATACATTTAGCTTAAGACGCGTGACGCATTCTAAGAAACCTCCCACGAGCAGGGAAGCCTGCGCAGTCGAAAATGTCGAAGGAGAGTATACGAGGGAAAAAAAGTCTGGCGGCATTTGGATTGTTCAGGTACTAATATACTACCCAGTACCCACAAGCATATACCATACTTTATTAGACTCCTACAAGCTTGTAGGATTAGGAAGAGGTGTCTTTTATTGAAATCCGACTTTGTAAAGTGTACTTATTAACGATCTAGTGAAACGTTACGGCCACCGTCCGGAGGTTACGGCAAGGTTACAGGGTTTATGCAATTACATAAACTTAACGGTAAGTTTAATTTTTTTCTGAGACAATAGAACTCTTCCCACAAGGCTTTACTGTTTTTCAGCAATTTAAATGAAGTTAATCAACGTTGTGGTTCTGGAGATCTGTTAGATAACGTCACTTGACTCTCTCTTCTTGTCCGATAATGGGAGGCGCGGGTCTTGGGGCTAAAAAGGTTAATATTCAATGATAAACAGTCTAGTGATATGATTTAAGGGGTAATAGATTAAAAAGACAGTGGCACATTCAGTAACGGACAGAACGAGGGAATGACAGCCTTTATTACTTTCCAGGCAGTGGTCCGATTTTCCTTCAGTGTTACCTTAAGCAAATGAGAAATAGAGAGAAAGAGAAAATGGGGGTGGAGGAAGCCAAAGGCAATGAGGGGGGTTAGTCAAAAAGAAAGGGCGTGCGAGAGAGATGAAGAGGAAGAGTGAGTGTGAAGAGCAAACGGAGAGGGTTGAATAAAGCTTCCGGGCCCCAGAAGGCCGAGCTCTCAGACGTTTTAATCAATAACCGCAGCTCTATCAAAGGACGGCTGATAGGCCAGAGACGGAGGGATTGTTCTGCACTCACTGCCTCACCCCTAAGGAGTGACTCAACACTCTGGGCCAGGGTGAGGAGGAAGAGGGCAGCAGAGACAGATGGATGAGGAGAATGACAAGGAATAAGGGAAGGACAGATAGCAAGGCAGAGGGAGCGAGTAAAGAGCAGACAATATAGACACAATTATAGAGACACGGGGAGGCAGAAAAGGGTGAGGTTTTTTTTTGATAGATGTTAGTTATTTTTCTACCATTATGTCACAGGCAGAACATTGTTTGTGTGCATGTGTAAAGTCAAAATCTTTTCTGTGACTTGATAGACTGCTGCAGCTCAGATATAAAGACTCTCTGTGAAATGTTATGTATTTATTTAACTGTGTGTGTGGGAAAGAGAGAGAGGGAGATGCTGTTATCTGATTATAGCTCAGCGCAGTGTCTGATACAGAGAAGTAGAGATGGGGACAAGAGAATATGTGTGCATGTGCTCGGTTGTGTGCTAACATACAGTGATGTCAAAATAAAAAATAAATGTTGTAAATAAATTTAACCAACACTCCACGGTAAATTGGCTGGATTCTCGGGTTATACACATGGGTGTAAGTATTGCAACATTGATTTGGACATAAGTGTAAGAGAAAAAAAGAAAAAAATCACTCTAGCTGCTGAACGTAAAGTGAGAGGGGGTCCAGTGCCCCCCTTGCCACTTCCTACCCCCTTACCTTTAACTCCTTTGCTCAAAACACACCCATCTTCATACTGTGCCTTGATTTTGATCTCAACTTCAAGTTTCAGGACCACAGCTTGCACAGTTCACGTTGACAAAATCTGTCCACAGACAGACAGACAGACATAAAAATGTCTGGCAAAGTACTGATGTCGCCTTTGTGATAGTTCCCGCCACAGTAGATGTCTCCAGGACCACATTTGTCCATGATGGCACATGCACAGACTCACAAGGTGAAAAATAATACCAGCCTCACGCCGTCACAGCTGGTAAAAACTGTGGTGTCTGGATCTGAAATTTTTAGCATTGTTATTGTTTCCCTTGATAGTGTGCATTCACTGTTTATCAGATCATATTTCTGAAATGTGTGTAAAAAAGCTGCCAATCTTTATATTTTACCCTTAATTTGTTCTATTTAAGTGCTTAGTATATTATATGTTTTCAATATTTTTGGCTGAATGATATTCCTTCACTTCATAAATATGATTTATGTTTTAGACATTGAAATGAATAAAAACAATGTACTTTTTAGGTAGATATCTGGTCAGGGCTCTAGTTTGGCCACTATGAATAATATCCTCTATTATGATGGATATCATTTTACATAGCCCTGTATTTCTCCCTCTCTCGCTCTCGCTATCTATTTACCCACCCTGTGGATCAGTGATTATTGAAGCTGAAGCGGTTGTAATGCAGCCTGAAATCAGCTGTCCTGAAGCTGTAAGAAAATGTTCTGCAAATCTGGTGCACTTAGAGAGCAAAATAACGAAGCTAAATCTATTGCAGAACTGTTGTGCTCTTGTAAACAATTGTGTGCATTTGTTTTAGCAGTCGTTGAATGTAGCGTTTACCCAAGTACGTTACTTTAGTACATTTTTAGCTACTTGTAGCCTACTTTTCTTGGGTGTATGTAAATGTCTACCTCTTGTCCACAGAGGGAAAGATTGTACTTTTAACTTAACTACATTATTAGATTTACAATATTACATTAGTTACTGGTTAATCTACTTTGTAAATTCAAATTCTTAATACAAAATATAAATCTGCTAATAAACTACAAAATTGCACACTGAGGACAATCTGCCCTTGTTAACAGTCACGCTCCGTCACTCCCTACAGGGTGTCAGGGCACAACAAGCCCTAAGTTGATGGCCAAGGGAAGTGGTACAGTCCGGGCGAGGTGAGCTGCCACAGTCACGAGCCACTTTTACTCTCACTTTCCAAATGAACTAGAGCCAGTTGCTGCACAGCGCTTTGGAGGTATTGCGCACAGAGAGGCCCAACCAGTCCACCCCTTGAAAAGTGTACAAATATTTTCGGTTCATTGTTAAATTGGGCCATAGTAAAATAGAATATGGCAGGCTGCCACAGTCTAGGTAATTCATGGGAAACACTGCTCTTATATCATGATCATATCATAATTGTTAGGTCATGAAAACATGTAGCCTTTTTGGGGGACTTGGTCTGGTTAGATTCTCAGTGTGACACGGCAGTCCACTGGTCTCTCTCCCTTTCTGAGCTCAGGCACTTCATTAACATCACAGCGTTCTTTTTGTCCACACTCAGAGGCCGTCTGTATGTCATCCACAGGCTTCCTTGTCCTCTGAGTGTAAGAAGCTGTTTAATGTCACAGACAACACAGACTACATCCATTTTTTGAAAGCATTGTGTGTATACAGATAAAAACAGCAAAAACAGTTAACGGGTCATAAATCGGTCAGAAAACCAGTCATAGATGGCTTCGGGATGAGAGATAGGGGAGAAAAAGAGCAATACATCAAGGATATTTATATTTGAGGGAATAGTGCCATAAATATATGGAGTGTTTGGTTTAAATATTCACTCAGTGTTAACATCCTGATTTCAATGAAGAGCTGGAACAAGCGGATACACAATATAGCCTCTATGAGATACTGTCAGACAGTGGGTTTTTATGTGCACTTTAAAGTCATTAAGGTGAAATGGAAAATCAGCTGTGGTGTGTGTTTTGTCTCATTGCAACCAGAGATATTAAAAGCACAACTTTCTCAATATGAACCGTATAGCAAAAATGATGACCAAATATGATTCTTGTCATAGTATATATCGTCATATTACCCACCCTTTGACTAGTTTTGTTTTGTGAAACTACCTGATAATAATTAAAACTGGAGGCAGGAAACCAGCCACGAAGGAAGAGGGCTAACCTCAATAATGTTTTAAAGGTGTGACTTGTGACCTTTACAACCTTTCCTCTGCCCTTCCTCTTGTGGTTGTGACATGACAGTCTGTTTTGCAAAAATACTGACTGAAAAATAAATATTGTAACCCTGATAGAAAACAATTAAGTTAAAACCAGTCAGAGCCACAGTTTGGTTTCTGGAGGGAGGCATGCAGGCTCTGTAACTCTCCAAGGATTCAGAGTGTGGAGTGTTGTTCAAGAACCATGTGCTAAGCATTGTAAAGCTCCAAGCACTTAAAATGCTTTCTATTTAAACTCTGCAACCGTGTGTGTGTGTGTGTGTATGTGTGTGTGTGTGTGTGTGTGTGTGTGTGTGTGTGTGAGACTGAAAGTATATCTGTGAGCAAGTGTGGAAGTGTAACAATCAAGTTATTAAAATGCACACTGCTCATCGTGTGCATGCTCAGCTCCAAATGAGCTGCACATGTGTGCCTGTGCTAGTGTGTGCAAATTCTTGACTTACACTGTCCTGGTTCTTTGATCAATCTATACCAGAAAAACCAGAGCTCATATTACCAATAATTAATGTGCAAGTATCTAATTTATCAGCAATGCCATTTCTTCATTTTTTTACTATCAGAGCTGTAGTTTGCAATTAAAACATACCAAACTCTGCATCATGCCAGCTATACATTTAAAAGGACGCTATAATAGGTCTTGGGAGTGCTGCATTTAAATACTAAATCTTTTTATCCTATTGAAATTAATCCAATCAGGGAGTAATTGTAAGTGCAAAGCCTCTATCTCACTTTTTTACTCAAATAATACAACTTGACAAATCGACCATCAAACTCTTATTTGCTTATATTCTTGACATGATACAAACTTTGTTGAACTTGCTGGAAAAAAAGAAGTGAAAGCCAGTTTGCTCCATTCCTGTCACCACTGTTCAATTGTCAAGGTGTTTGTTCCGCATGTCAGAATCTCACAAAAAGCTAATTATTTCCTCCATGCTCCATTACCAGCAAGCTTCACATCAGGAGATGCACACATTTATCAGTGTGTCTGAAATTCAAGCCCGTTTTTAAACATTTTGGCTGATAATCAAACCACCATGGGCCTAATCAGCACTGTATTTACTTGGACTCTCGGTCACCTGTTACCTCTGGCTCTTATAAAGAGATATGAGAGCAACTTGTGACCTCTAGTCATTCGGGTGTTTAATTTTCCTGCCAGCAATTTTGTTGTTATATGAACAGTGTTTGGTAGGTAGTTTGATTTTGTACCTGGACTAAACATACAAAGCTGCTGCTGAAAAGAGCAGCAGCTTTTCATTAGATGTTATGTTATTAGATGGTACGAAATATAATTCCCTTTCACATTCAGAGTAGCTTTTTACCCCAATCGTATTAATATATTTCAGGAAATTAGTGTCTTAAAGGGCCAGTAGTGTGTCACATCCAACTATGGATAGATGGTGTCCAATGCCCTACACATGTTAATCCCTGTGGCATACAAAAATCTTTGGGACACATTTATTTTTAGGGTAGATACATAAAGTGGACTATATATATATATATATATATATATATATATATATATATATATATATATATATATATATATATATATATATATGTATATATATATATATATACATATGTATATATATATACATATATACATATATATATATATATATATATATATATATATATATATATATATATATATATATATATATATATATATATATGTATATATATATATACACATACATAACGTTCTAATGTAGCCAGATGTAGCCAGATCACTAATTGTTCTTGATCGTGCTATTTGTTATCATGTGTGATTTTACCTTTGAAATGGCTTCTATAGTAAAGGTTTACTGAGAGTGGATCTTTAAAAGCCGATATAATAACGACCGTGTGGAACAGGAAAAAGCCGATGGCGAACTTATCGACTGTTTATATCTAAAAGGAAATGTAATAATGTCTTTTGTGCTGAGTGCCAGTCTCTAAAATGCGAGTTCTATTTCATGAGATCTTTACCAGGAGTTAATAACATTATGTACAAAAATATTTTCAGCAAAAATGTCTGTCATTATGTTAAATAGTAATGTACGTCTATGCATAACTGGTGGTGACTGCACAGCCATGGTCCGCTATCAGAGACCACTTACGCCTATTGCAAAAACGTCCTATCAGCATTGACCTTTACACTATAATATGGTATAGCTGGGCAATGTGGTGATGTATAGAGAGAGGGAGAACACACTCACTGCAAGGGAGAGAGAGAAAGAGAGTGAGAGAGGGTCAGGCAGAGGGTCAGGCATATAGGCAGTGAAAAGAAAGGATGTATAAGAGAGCAAGAGAGGGGGAATGGTGAAGAGAAGTGGAGGCAGATAAAAAAACAGGGACTAATAGATGCACACCCTCTTGACATGAAAGAAGAGGAGAGAGAATAAAAGAGAATATTAAAAGAACTGTAAGCAGGCACTTATATCTACACACACAGTGCACTCTGTGTGTGTACATGTAGTGCCTGCTCTGTGTGAGACTGTGTGCTTGTGTTTTTAGATGTGATTTTCAAGCTGGAATAAAAAGGGAAAAGCGTGAGAAAAAATGCACAAGAGCCTCCGAGATCAAAAGGGAAAATCTGGCACAGTGTCATGTGTGTTTTAAGACATAGAGAGAGAGGGGGAGACACAGAGGAAGGAAGGGAGAAAAGATGGACAGATTTGAGGATAGAGGAAGACAGGGAAGGAAAATTGGAGAGGGGAAAAGGTAAGTGGAGGTGAAAGAGAGACTTTTCTTGTTGTGCTCCGGATTTTTTTTCTCCACTCATTAAGTGTGTAGCCTTGATAACATCTACTGAGGCGCACACACAGTAACACACTGCAGAGTAGCTGCATGTATTAGAGGAGACTATGTATTGCTGTAATGTGTGACAGCAGGCCCAGCTTTACCGCTCACTGACAAATAGCCCAAGGCAAAACACACAAAAGCACAAGGTTATATTCAATTCACATCCATGTGAATGCATATGCATTTGTGAGTAGAGTTGGATAGTTTAAAGGCCATTGCATATCCTGTGCACCATACATATACCGTATGTTGCCTCTTCAAAGGAATACTTTCACGTCCTTACAGATGAGCTCCTCTGTGAACTTGGGAAGAAGATTTAAATCTGTGCAGAGTGGAGAACGCGGGGTGGATGGAGAGATGAGCAGACAAGTTGAAACTATTCTTAGACTGCTGCTGTTAACTGTCTTGGCATCCTCAAAAGCGCGCACACAAGCATGACACACACTGAGGGAAGAACATACTGTGCATCCGTCGTCCGTATAGACCTGCCAAATAAGGGGAGGTGTGTGTGAGAAGGAGATGGAACGGCTACTAAAGTGGAAGACTAGAGACGCAAATATCATAGAATGGGAATAAAGGACGCAACACACATATAGAGGAAAGGATACAGGACAAGGGGAGGAAAAAGAAGAGGTAACCGATGTTCTCGTCCTTGTATTAGCTCTAAGTCCCCTAAATGTACCTGGTATTAAAGAGGGAGTTCACCCATTTTCTCTGACCTTGTCTATAGCACTCTGAGAAGCTATGGAGATACAGAGCTGGAAGAGATAGTCTGGCTCTGTGCCAGCAGTTCATCTCCACGTCATTCTATGAAGAAAAATAAATACTCCTCCTTTATTGCTGCATATTTGACCTTTTCTGTCATTTATTCTTTATTCTTTATTCAGGGATATTTACGGCATATAGAATTTTTGAATGTAAATTACATTTTTTGATTGGATGCGATTATCAGTAGCCAAAGTTAAAGTGAATTGGCTGCTTTGCTTTCATGAGCCATGATGATCAAGTAGCCAGCTTATTTGAGGCAAAACTTTCAGGTATGGTTATTTGGTCTTAAGTGATCACTGACAGAATAGTTCAATATTTTAGGGCTGTCAAAATGGAACAAAAATGACTTTAGAAGATTCTCCTAAAAAATACACATGGGTTGAAACTCTTTTTTTCTATCATAACTTCCCTAGAGTGGTATAGCCATTTTGAGCTGAAGTTTTGTGAGACGCCCTGTTTCTATCTTCTTGTCACTCGCTTTTTACATGATCTAATGGCCTGGCCTGGCGCCAGGACAGGATGTGACTGTCTGCCGCCGAGTTCACTGCCATCATTATAGTTACTGCTTTTGAATGATTCCTTGTTCAGTTTGACCTAATTTTACATTTATTTTTCAATCAATGAAAGTGCCGTTGTGTGACTCCCCTGATGCGCTGCATTCCATGCGAGCGAAGTAGACAGTAGTGCAGACCGAATATTTATTTGTGTATTTGAACATCTGTTTGTTTGGTTATTTTATCATTGGCACGTTGTATATTGTTTGAAATCTGTATAAAACACTTTTGTAGAGATTATGATTATTCTTGGGCACAATCACATTGCCATTTTTTAGTTTTTTAACTGCCCATGGGAACAATGAACACGTAAGAGTCAGAATCAGAATCAGAACCATTTATTGACATGTATATTTTCACATACAAGGAATTTGTCCTGACAGGAGGTGCATAACATTGAACATTTAACAATAAACAAAAAAACATTTAACAATAAACAAATGGGTGTAACAAATGGGAGCATGAATATTTACCATTGAGTCTACAGTAGAATTTAAAGTTAAAATAAAGTGCATGGAATGTAAGTGTTATGTGGAAGTGACAAGTGTTTGATAAAGTGACAAGTGTATTTAAATATTAGGTGTGGAGGGATGTGCAGGGGAGTGACAAGTAGGAACTTATCTGGGGGTGATTTCGCTATCCACTTTTCTCTTTTTTGAGTACACCATGAAATCACTTCTGACTCAAGTACTAGACTATTTGATTTATATTTAAAAGTTCAACAAATTGTGAAATATTTTATAAAATTATTTAGTTTTTAATTCATCTCATTTCCTGTCAAACAATGATAGATCAAGATTACAATTTTTAACACAACGTTTATTAGTTTATCTGTTTATTCGTTTAGCATAGTATTTCTAGACCAACAGAGTTTCTATCTACATCCCAAAGACAAGACAATTAATAAAGTGAAAGGTTTCTTAGTGGGCTAACTTGTGCTCCATTGAGAATGTTCTGCAAATTGCAGCGAAAATAGGCACCTTCAAACCCTTAACAAATGTTTTTTACAGTCCTGGCTTGATATATGGTAGTGCTACAAAGTGCAGAACCTTGACACAGCAAGGTTCTTGCCCATAATCTTTCCCTTTTCCCTTACAAATACTGCCAGTGCCTACACATAACCATAATCTTTTATAATGCTCTGGCACACCCATTATATCCTGTCTGATCATGGTTTTCTGTACTGATACAGATTGTTATGTTTCTTATCTTCTATCTGTGGTAATTGTCTGGCACGTTGGATGTGTGGAGCTTGTCTGTGCTGCTTATTGTGTCAAACTATAGTTCGTTCATGTATGGCACCCAAGCTATAGTAGTGGGACACACTAATACCGTGACTATCTAAACATAATTGATAATTCAAATTTTCTTCATCCGTAGCACAGATGGAGTTTCATAATGGACATTGCTGAGGAACAAGGCTGATAACAAATACAGCATCTGTTATTCACAGCATATTCTCCATAATATTAGCTACAAATGCATTTGCATTATACTAACTGTGTTGTTAAGTGGTATTTGCTTGTTGCAAACCAATTTTATTCGTTGCAACCCAATCCAGTGGGGGAGTGTGTGTGTGTGTGTGTCTGTGTGTGTGTGTCTGTGTGCATCACGGTCAGTACTACCAGCTGCTATCTGCCATTCTAAATCAATTCGATGGAATACACACACGCACAGACATACGCACATACACATAGTAATCACCTTATCACTAAGATTGCATCGTCCAAGTACTTAGTTCTGTCTCAGTGAGTAAAAAAACCCCACATAACCTTTAAATGTAGCGTTCATTGTATCCTGGAGAACTGGAGAGAGGAGGAAATAGAAATAGTAGATTTGGGTGATGATCAGATCAGGCAGCAGAGGGACAGTGAAAGGAGAAGATTAAAGGAGGAGAAATTGAAGAATTGGAGACACGGTGTTCTTCTTTGCAAAATGGTCAAGACCGCTTTCATTCAAAACGAATCAAAAAGAAATTGTAGGTCCACAAGGCCTCTCCTGGCACTTGAAGGGCAAAGCCAGCTGCTCATTGCAACCAGCCATCTTTCTTGATGTCTCTTACTCCGAGAGCTATTAGTATTTACTATTGCACATCTGTCCATAGCTCAGAGACCTAAACAAGTAAAAGATCCATCCATCAACTTTTTATACTTGCTTTTTGCGGCTCAGGGTCAAGGTGGGGGATGGTGTATATCCCCACATGCAAGCAGCTAAAGACGCACCATGTAATACAATGAAACTCATACTAACAGCTACAGGAAATGTACAGTAAGTGCTAAAAAATAGGCCACTTGTACAATGTTATTTAAGATAATACAACCAAATAGAGCATAAACTACATTGTCAGTTTTGACCATTAATTTGAATCATGTGGAATAACTATTTGCATTAAAAATAACTCTTTTGTTTTGCAAAACATCTTGAAAGCTGATGAAGAGCACTGCAAATGCGTTTTCTATACATAAGAAGTGGTCCATTTATTTATAGCACACAGAGCATACTATAAAGGTTGCATTTGCTTATGTTAAATTACAGTATATGGTAATTAATGATGGTATCGACCACTTTGTGTGATCATGCTTAACATTTTGAAAAACAGGCACTTTTCTTGATACAACTGTGTGTCCAATTCAAGACACAGCCGGGCGCTGTTTTGTCCTACTTCAGTGTTCATATGCTGAACATATCTTTGATTAAATATAGTATCCTACCATTCTGAATTTTAAAAGTGATGAAATGTAAATGTAGTTTGAGATACGGATTTGTCAGTAAACAAGAGGCAATGTTTTCTCTTTTCACAGAGGATACAATGATGTGCTCTAAAACTGTCACCTGTAATGAATCTAAGCTCATCGTGATAAACAGCGTCAAGGGGCCTGAGAGTATGGGGCTGCTGTATCCATGTAAATCACATCAGAGCAGTCGAATACTAATAAGGAATGGTATCTGCTGTCGTCAGGCAGTGAGTTCACAGTTAGACGTTAAAAAATTTGGTAAAAGTATCCTAATTTAAACCTTAGCTTCCTGCTGAATTCAAGTTTCGACATTTAAAAGATTTTTAGCACAGATATTAAAATATTGAGAGTGTGTGTGTGTGTGTGTGTGTGTGTCTCTCTCTGTTTTTTTGCGCTTTCATGTCGGTAATTTGTGTAAATGTACAGTAGGGCTGCAACTAACGATTATTTTAATAATCGATTAATCGGTTGATTATTTTTTCGATTAATCGATGAATCGGATAAAAAAAAATAAAAAATAAAAAAAGCGTTAATTTCCAACCCTTTATTCAAAAACAGAAGTGACAGTGCAAAACATCTTCAGAAAGTGCACAAACAGGTTGCTCCTTGAACATCCCTGAGCTGTTAATTAAAACAATAAAATGGACTAACACTAAAAACATACACATCTATGCTTTACATCTGCCAAATGTGAGCCCTTTTTACTGTAATTGATCCCTCCAGAGGCTGCATTTAGCATACCCTGCTTTATCAATATGTATGAAATACTGGGACAGAGGGAAGCTGTACTGCTCCATATAGAGCGTCCTCTTCCTTAAACTCTTTCATTCTGGGTCTCTTATGACCACGACGTCGGCACGATGTTGGCTAAGCCCAACTTCGTGATTTGCTTCATTCTACTTTGAGTAAAAAAAACAAAAACCTGCAGCCAAATCCGCCGGTGTGCCGGTTTAACGTTAACGAGTGACAGCGTGAACTGAACCAGACCGGGGGGGGGGGGGGGGGGGGCGGCATGTTTCATCACGTTTTGTTTTTTTACAAGCAAGACTGAACTGTAACGGAACATAAAGTAACTTTAACGACAATACACAACCCAAACACGTTAGCTAACGTGATAGCAAGCTGACTAGTAGCTTCCATTAAAATAAGTTTAAGGAACATGAAGATGCCGATTTGGCCAAGACTCGTCAAAGATCTTCTATTTTTGAGAAGATCACGACCTCAGCTTTTCTCGTGTCTCACTCCAATCTCAGAAATGCTGGCCGGCCAGTTGCTCTGCTCCGCTCTTTTTTTTCTTCTCCGCAACGTATTGCCCGGCGTAATAATCACGCGACACAACGAATCGATAATGAAATTCGTTGCCAACACTTTTGATAATCGATTTTTATCGATTTTATCGATTCGTTGTTGCAGCCCTAATGTACAGTATATTTGTGAATAAGAATTGCATTTTTTGTGATAGCAGATTACAAACATTGGTTTGTTGATATACGCCTAAAACCTTTTACTGACAAGTGACCTCTTGTGGTGATGCAGTTAATGACTGTTCTCTCAGGAGGAAAAGTACTGAGAGACGTTGCTAAAGCTTTGCAAATCCTCATTGGGAGTGTCTGATTTTGATAGTAGAGGTCATAACACAACAAATGATGTTGCTCTATATATGTGTGACTATGATGATGAGGGTCCAACCAGTATCAGTAGGTGAAGACATTAAGAGTCTTGTAAGATTCCCACATTCACTTAGTAGGGCTGAAAATGAATATTCTAAATTTAAATGTGTATTTGAATAGTAAAACAAGCAGCTATTCCAGTATACAAATGAATATTTGATTGCAGCACTTCCGTTACTGAGAGCAGGAGTTAAGTCACTTTCATTAAATAAAAATGAAATGTAAAGTTTTACTAGAAATCCCCACTGGAAGGGAGCCTTAAGCGCTTCGTCATCCAATCCACAATGACCCTCTTCAGTAAACGTCTCTGTCTGTCAGCAGCAGCTCCTAGGGCGCGGAGTGGTCAGCGGCTTGCTAACCGGCCTTCACCAGGCTGACTGACAGCAGACATTTACTGAACATAAATAGTTTTCCTGTCGGATCCACAGGAAGAAATCAACAATGTTAGTAGGCCAATGTATGGATTTATTGATTTTTATTTCCCCGCCCATCGTAGGGAGTGAAGGGAATCTACCTGTAGTGAAACAGGTGAGCTCACAGATAGACTGGGAGCCCTGATCAATGAATATATATACTGTTAATACTACTTCTTGAAATTTCATGCAGCCACTGTTTTCATTTAATCTTAGGATGCAATTAAAATCAAGTTGCAAAGACTTGAAAGTTGCTTAATATGATGATCCATCACAGTGAACAGCTCCTTTGTTTATTTATTTTTGTTGAAGTGACATTTTGTGTTTTACTAATGCAGTTGTAAGCGGGAGCAAAAATAAATATAAAAAACTCTCTTCAAAGGTTAATTCAACAATGCTTTAAAAGGCCAATTAGTCATCTGCCACAATTGCACTCTCCAGAAGACAACAATCAACAATAATTGTATTGGTATGAAAAGGTATAGTGTGCAATTGGTCTTTTCTTGTACTGAAGTGCATATGGTTTGAAAAACAGTCCTTGCTCCAGCTGCATCAATATAAACCCATATTGTTACATTGATAAAAAAAATGAAAAACTGTTACTACTGTATATTGTTCAATGTGTGATGGATTACCCAACTCACAAATCTGAAGTTGACTGAGATGAACTGAAAAAGCATGTTTTAAAATCACAAAAAAAACCACATTTGGGAGTAAAGTACAAGAACCTTATAATTGTACTAAAGTTCAGTACTTGAGTAAATGTAATTACTTTCTACAAATGTATACATCGAAAAATATCCTAACACATAAGAAAGTGTTTTATCTGAGGTTGTTTTGGAGGTCATAGATTGCCCACCTTTTTATAATGTGCTCCATCCCTGTTGCACTGCTGACTGTTAAGGTGGTCCGTCTAGATAGAGGACAGGGCGGTGTGTGAATGTGTGTCTGATCTTGCTGAGCGAGAGAGAGTGTGTGAGAGAAAAGAAGGATGAACGAAGGGAGTGGTGCAGATAATAGGTGACTATCTGGAGGTGAGAGACAGAGAGGTGGAGAGGGAAGTGAAAGAGGAGAGATGGATGGACTGCAGCAGTGGGATGAGTGTAGATAATGGCTAGACATACTATCTGGCAGAGACTGGAGGGAAGAGGGACAGAGAGGGACGAAGAAGGGAGAGACAGGTAAACAGGTAAAGTGCGGCAAACACGCATGGCGGGAGGGATGGATGGAAAGGTTGGGGGGACACGGGGAGAGGAATGAGTGCAGATAATGGGGTCAGATCTCATGTCTGGAAGGAAGAGTCAAAGATATGGTTATGCTTGCAGGAGTAGAGCAATAGAGTGGAGATAATGGGCTCCATCTAATGTCTGGAGGGAAAAGAGGTTACAGAGATTAGGGGATGGAGAGACCGATGGACAGGAGTGGAAGGACAGCCCTATCTTCCTACCTGTGTACCATGTGGCTTGAACAATCAGTGATAATGAATGCGATATGTGGATACTCTGTGTGTTGTGTATCCTGTAAGTGACCTATTGGATGTGAATACTGTCGACCATGTGACCCCGTACTGTGACGCTGGCACGCTCTCCATCAGTGTCATCGAGACAGATTCCTGCACATGTCCTGTCCGTGACTGATTCCTGTGAGTGTACTATATGCACTGCAGGTAATGGGCTTGAGCTAATGTCTGCTGGAGAGGAGAGGAGAGCAGATGAGAGGAGAGGAGATGGATGTGTTGATTGAGAGGACTGGAGGGATGAGTTTAAAATATGGTTAGATGTGATGTCTGGAGACAGAGAGGAAGGGAGAGACAGGAGTGGATACAGGAATGGAAGAGCTGGGCATAAATGATGAGATAGGTCTAATGTGTGGAGGAGTGGCGAGAGGACACGGGGGAGGAAAAAGGGGGAGTATGGATGGATGGTGGGACATGACACAAGGATGAATTTGATGGAGAGGGGAGAGTGAGAGGGAAAGGGAGAGATGGATAGATGGACAGTGGAGGGATGAGTGCAGATAATGGCTAAATCTAATGTCTGGAGGGCAGACATCCATCTGACTGACCGCATTATAGTCCAGCTCACTTTCTACAGGCTAATTACTGAAACACAGGGTTGTCTCTGTCTGTCTCTCTCTGTGGCTTTGTCTTCCTGATGGTGATTTTGGGTTTATGAGGGGGGAGGCTGCCCATGCTGATAGCACAAATCTATGTTCAGCTCGTAGATCAGCTCACCTGCCCTCTTTTCCACTGGTAAGCACATATGCTGCTCACATACCCTC
>NC_136592.1:17747896-17785396 GCF_910589615.1 Taurulus bubalis | reverse complement strand
GTAGCGAGGGTAACCACGGTTGTCTCTTAACTTTACTTCTGTCTACATAATTAAAGTTTAGGATTGTGATTACCCAACTATTTTTTTGAATATTTGGATAAACCTATGCTATAACTTCACCATTACCTCTGTTTTATTCTGCCTGTTTACATTTATTTTCTATGTATTTTACATTTGCAAGTTTTCTGAGAATAGTTGATTATCTTTCTTATAAAACAAGACAAAACAAAGCTTTCCCATAAAAGCTGCATGTACATGCTGTGCTTGCTGCTGGTTTAGATTAAATTCTAGCACTAACTAAAGAATATTCTGAGCTGTGCTCACCACAATAAAGCCTTGTTTACTGTACACGGCATGAACACTGTCCCCTTGGAGCAGAGAATACTACAACTCTTGGATAACTGGAGAAATATAATTTGGGAAAATCAGTTTAAAACTATCTGCTGCTTTTTCAGAAAAACAATTATAATATGAGAAAATCTGTAAAAACTGGAAAGAGTTGCCTGAATCTTACTAATCCAACAGAGTAAGTGTACAGGCCAATATGTTTGAAGACCTACTGTGCCTATCATTTTTGCCGACAGTGTTTAAGCATGATTTTCACAACACAGGAAAATAACCAGTCTTTGCCTACTTTGTATCCAACAATTTACAGCCAAAATAACCTATATATTATTATAGCCAGTTTAGTATTTATTAGCGGTATCAGCATTCATGTATCAATACACAACACATTAGCTGCATTTTCCAAGAAAGTATTAATTACAAAATAATTCTGTTTAAATATCATTAGAAGACATCTGAAATAGGCTAATGCAATTTCTCTTTTTGCCATCCTGTTAAACACTTTTTGAAATGTAATTGATTGAATAAATATGCGGTTCAATCTCAATGTGTCTGGGGACACAAGGCAACAAATGATTTAATCCTATTATACTATTGAACAGATACAGAACACAACACTGAACAACACAACACTTGTATGATTTTACCTCAGATAGAGATGCATCCATACCTGCTTTCTGGTAGGTTTTTGTGTGTGTGCTTGTGTCTGTGAGAGAGATGAAAGAAAAAATATGGAGCAAAACAACGAAAGCTTTGCCCCTGCACTGTCAGATTTTGGTCTGTATTGGCTGCTAGCAGACCTTGGCCGCCCTAGCATTGCAGTTAAGGCCAACTCTTTCAGGTTAGCTATCACCTTTATTATTGTAGCCCTGAGCAATACACACACACACACACACACACACACACACACACACACACACACACACACACACACACACACGCACACACACACACACGCACACACGCACACACGCACACGTATACACAAGTAAATCCTGCAACCTTGTACCTCCCTAACTAAAGGTACACTCCCACCCGCACACACATACAGGTGAGTTATCATTGCTTTGCCCTCAAGAGCACTATCAGTCAAAATGTAATTCAGTCACAACTTGATATACTAGTGTGTGTGTTTGTTTGTGTGTGTAAGTATCCACATGTGTTTGTGCATATATGTGTGTGTGTGTGTGTGTGTGTGTGTGTGTGTGTGTGTGTGTGTGTGTGTGTGTGTGTGTGTGTGTGTGTGTGTGCGCTACAATGGCAGGCCAAAGGGTCCCAAGAGAAATAGAGGGAGTCGAAACTCAAAGGTATTCTTTAGCTTTTATTATCACGATATTGCCAGAGGCAGAGAGAGGCAAAGACAGATGGAAAGAAGACAAAGTTAACCAGTGAACAGCAGAGGAAAAAGAGGGAGAAAGAGACAGCAATCTCTTTTTCCTTTGGGCTTGAGAAGTACTCCTCTCTGGCCAACACTTTTTTGTGTGTGTATGCTTGGCATATTTCATGTGCATTGCATTGTTTTTGTGTACTGGAAGTAGCCTCTTCAACTGAATCTGCTTTCTGTCCATCGATTATTTTTTATTATTTTAAACAAGCAGTCGAGAACGATCTAGAAATGTGTTGGCTCATGGCAAGAAAGGAATACGACTGCTTTTCAACCAAATTGGGTTGGGCCGTCTTCACCATCTTCATCGGAATAAAGATACACACATTTTGGTAGCAGGACACGCTTGAGGATGTGGGAAGTACAACAGACGATGACCTACGTCAGTTCGATACAGTTTATAGTGCAGGCTACCACTGTTCTGTTTTGTCACACCTGAACTGCTCAGGCTCGCACACTATGGGCCTGCGTATGCCAGCCCTCAAGAGATACTTTTTACTGTCAGTGTTCTTTTAGAAAAAATTGGTGACACATGATACATTTTGAGATAAGCCACCTGCAGCATATTTTCTTCATGTGGGTTAAGATGGAAAAGGTTAAGTCAACTTTCGGTTCCTTCAGAGATGTACATTTGTTCTGGTGAAATGTAATTCCCATTTTGGCTGTGGTAAAGATGCATTTTCATTTGTATTGCGAGCCAATAAAGACTTTTTTCTTTTTCTTCTTTCTCAAGATATGTTCCTTCACATTGCCAATGAGTGCACATTAGTCGTTTTGAGGGAAGTATCCCTTTTCATTTTGTAATACTGTGATATATTCCTGTCACTGCAAACAAAAACAAAAAAAACATTTGAGGTCGTATTTCCCATCCCTTCATCGAAAACAGGAGACATGGACAAATAGATTTTTGCATTGACATATGCTAGAACCATGGACATACTAATGGTTCCCTCCACCAAAGCCCTGCTCTGATTTCAAACACAGACTGAGTGATGGAAGACCATAGTCAATATCACATGCAGCATGATGATGAGCACGTCATTCACCAAATGTCAAGGCCTGCTGCAGATTCTATGATCCAGACAGGATTCGTGAGATTTTCTGCTTCTCCTTCACTGTCAGTGCATGTTGTTTACCAAATTGTAATAAGCCTGATGGAACTGAAATAAAGCTTTGCCGTGGCTAATTTAACCGGTCACTCAGGCAGAATATTTGGCCAAGGATGCCAAGATCTCATTCTTTTGCTCAAGGTCATTATGCGACAACATTTTAAAACAGTATGACGTCTTGTTTACTAAATTGTGTTGAGACTGTCTGAAAGAAACCCCAAACATAGACCACCAAGAGAATTCAATAGGCACTACAAATATAAAAAAAAATACTTTTGAATCCAGCAGCCACTGCTCCCTCTGGAGCCATAATGTTCATTTTAGATGTTTCGAGCAGTAAATGCAGTGATAACGACATAACACAGGAAACAGAGTTTTAAAATATGTGCACATGTTGGGTATGATGGGCCTCATGGGAGAACCACAGAGAACCTGCAACCATGAAGGTCTGAAGATGTACTGTGAATGAAATGCTGAAGCTTGGATTTGGTCTTAACAATTATTGTATGTCATTTGTAGTGAAATGTTCGTATTATAACATCTGCAAATTGAGACAAATACTGATATTGTCAGTACCTACCAGTTTGTTACTTGTCAGGCAGAGAAGACATTTTTTCATTTTTCAAAACCCTTATAACTATGTGGCTGACTCAGAAGCTCAGCAAGTGATCATCGGAGGACACTTAACCTCCAGGAGCTGCAATAAAGGGTGCACCAGTAGACTTTTCTCTCCACAACATTCTCTCTGCATTCTAATAGCTGGAATTGCTTTGTTCTTATTCTTGTGGCCCTAGTTTCAGCGTTGCTCTAGGAAAATTGGTTCATTCATAAGTATTGATTAAGAAACCTTTCTGGGTTTGTAGAGTTTTTTTCCCGCTTTAAGCTGCAAACGTCCTCGTATCATCGGGCTCTGATCCACTTTGTATTTCTTCTTCTCAACTTGGTTACGGGTTAATCTAGCACAGGCCTTGTACAAACCACAACACTTCTGACAGGTCAGTGTGGTGCCATGTGCAGTGTGGGGCATCTGTGGATCAAAAGATAGGTCACATTGTCTCTGTGACTGCTACTGTTCTCGACATCTGCTCCATAATAGAGCTGAAGGAGACCATCTGTCTGCAGCTGAAAATGCAGAATAACACAGAAGAATCAACAGAGCTTTTTAAGTGTTGCTTAACATCTGAATAGTTCAGTCAAAGAAATTGAAAATTGAAATTTGAAAAGGATCAGCTCTTTAGGAACGCTCTTACAACAATCTGAGCAGCAACAAGGATTCAGCAGGGGAAACAAATATCTTTATAAACACAAAAAAAAAACCTTTAAGTCATAGTCAAATGATCAACTATGAAACAAATATGGCATACAATGTGATGAGGGAGGGAGATGTGGCAGCAAATATATCTGGCACAAATGAATAAACAGAGTAATAAAGTTAAAATAAAGAAATGGTAGGTTATAATGGCCTGGCCTGCATGACTGATTGGACGTCAGCTAGTAACCACACATCTAGTAAGTGTGCCAGTGATTGTGAAGCATGAAAGAAGCCACTAATGTCAATCAGCTAACACAAACACTAACACTGTTGTGCACTCAAGATGTTAATGTTCCGCTTAGTTGTGTGACCTTTGGGATTTCAGTTGTTTAAAAGCAACTTCACCCCCAATTTTAACTTGAACATTTCCCTGTCTCAAATTAGAAAAAGCTTTCTGAACCCACACCCATTCAAAAAAATAACTAATAATAATAAAAAAACTGGTTTATTCAGTCGGTATATCCACACTGTTGTGATCTTCCCCAATACCTTTTGATTTATACATTAGTACCATGACTATTCTGCCGTCTGTTTATTCTGATAAGATCACAAAACCAATGCTTAGTGAAGTGGCAGGACCAGGTTCTTAAGATCAGATGAGATTCAGCTTCAACTTTATTGTCATTGCACATGGTACAAGTACTGTAAATTACACCATGAACATTCATGTTAAGTGGGGGGACTTAACATACATGTTCAAGGGGAAACCTACACATATGCCACAGCTGCACAGTATGAATCAAAGTCCAAAGTTCAGAAGTAGCAGTATACGCCTCAGAGATTAATATTGCCCAAAGCTACACATTCAAGTTCACTAATACCAAAACCTAAATATCCATAACAATAACAAAAAAATAGAGAAAAATATTCACCAACAAAATAAAGAAGGACCTCTCACTGTTATCAAACAGCTTAATATTTACTGTAGAATATTTACAACAAAGTGACACAAGTAGGTCAACATTTCTGACACTGACTATAAGTCTATACATGTTCCTGTTCGTAGTCAGAAAACTGCTACACTGCTTCAAGAAACTCACTGCAATACACACTGAATTCAATTCTGACTTAAATTGTAGGAAGGAGGAGAGCCGTCCCATCAAAAAGGATGGTGTCATCAGCTCGCCCAATGCGGAGGCAGCCATCCCATCAAACAGATCTATTATGGGGCGCAACCTGTTGCTCATCACCCAAACACAAGAGAGAGGGAGATCTGTCAAATCAAACATGAAAACAAATATGAAGCAGGATCGGAACAATAGTCAATCTTAAGACACATGGAAGGGAATAGACAGTGAGTGTGTGTTCCCTGCTGGTGTGATATTCCCAATTAGACTCATCTGTCGTGGTGAATCCGTAGTTAAAGTTATCTACACTGCTCATTAAGTCTTCCCGAGCTTTGTGTGCCATCAACATCAAACACAGTCGGTCTCATAGCGCGTATCTTCTCTTCCCCCCCATATCTTTTGGATATGGAAGAGGGTGTGTCTCCTGTCTCTGTGTTTAACAGTCTAGTAATTAACTAGTGGTCTCTTATCTCCTTGTGTTGACAGAGTTGTCAAGAAAGCTATGAGTCACATAGACAGTGAGGGAAAGTTGGAAGATGACACATGCAAATGCGGTTACATACAGGGACCTGTGAAAAAATTGTGTGTTTTTGTAAATACTCTGTGAGTCTCCTCTCACTTGATGTTGACAGGGACTTGAAACTGTGTCTGAACACATGAGTCATCCAGTTAAATACTGGAGAAAAAAAAGAGAGAGAGAAAGAGAGAGAGAGAGAGAGAGAGAGAGATTAATGGTTGCTGTGAGATTGCATTTAAGCATTGTTTATTGTTTCACATGCCATCGTCATGTGCTCTTGTCTCACTATTACTTCAAATTCATTGCCAGTACATTTATTTTTTTTAGCTGTCCAACACAGAGAAAGACAGAAAACCAGAGTGGAGAAGGGGAGACAGAGGTCAGAATTTAGTGACAGCGGGAGGGATGGAAAGAGAGAGAAGTGAGTGGGATTTCAGATGACAGAGAGAGAGATGTTGGAAAGAAAGAAGAAGAAAAAAGAGAGAGGGAGAAATTGAATGGGATATCAGATGAGTGGGCCATTAGTCACTGCCTTCTTGCTGCCTGCTGTGACTGTGTTTCCATGGCGATAATTAGCATATCAGACATTAACCCCGCCTCCACAGACCTCAGTGTCTTGTTAACCAATTAACTTCTGAGTCAGTGAGGACTAAACCAGAAAGAACAGAAACTGAATATTAAAGTCAATCATCAACAGGAACAAAATCAGGTCCAACACCTTCCTTTGCTTCATCACATGAAAGGTTAAGCTCCCAAATCACAGAACAGTTTCTATTTCAGTCATGTCATCGAACAACAAACAAGATGTTGGCAAGAAAGGAACGTTCATGATGAAATACTACTTCAAAACACTGTTAATTCTGATGTTATGTGATGTATTCTAAACTGAATATGAACACTTTTAGCATGGATGATAGATGATTATCATAAATTCAAACTGATCTGATGAAATTTGCATAAATTGAGGATAATGTAAACATTATCGCTGTGGTTGATAGCTTTTATGATGATCTCAGACTTCATGGAGTTGTAGATGTTAAAATTACCATTTTTATTTATGTATTGATCATTTTAAGCACTCTTTGTCTATGTTGTCTAAGCTGAGGTTTAAAGTTATTCTTGACCTTGTTTAGCGGTTACTAGTACCGGGACACAGGAACCCAAAAGCACGACACGGAGACAGATAGACCAGGACAGTTCAGTTTACTCAAGTTCAGGCAGGGTCAACACCGGGAGATCAATCACCAAGGGTCCAAAAGGGGCAAGCAGAGAATCCGTAGTCGAGAACAGGCAGGGTCAGAACAGGCAGATAAGGGATAGTAATTGTGAATAACACTTTGACAGGAAACAAGTGGAAGTGGAAGGGCTTAAATAGTGAAGGAATGATGTGGAAATGTGCTGCAGGTGAGATGGGCGGAGAGAACCAGGTGAGGGGAATGAAAGCGGATGCGGGGAGAGTGGGAGGATCTGAAATGACATGAGAGTTAGCAAACAGACAGATGGGGTGAAAACAATCTATGATGTGGTGGAATGGGTGACACCTTGGAGTTGATGAAACAATTCAAGGTCCATTTAGTAGGTGTTCTGTAGGCCTCAATCATATTACATGATCTTCATCAGCACCTGGGTATGATACAGTAATGATGCGTTCACACCAAAAGCGTTACAAATCTTTCGCGCGAGTAGATTACATGCAAAGCTGGGCGGCGCGAATGACCTGTAGCGCTGGAAGTGGCCGTCATTCAGACGCTGTTCCTGGACGAGTCAGTGAAAACCCCCGAGCTGTGTGCGCTACAGATGATATTATGAACAGCCATAAAGTACTGTACAGCCTGTTTACATTTAGAGCGTTCCATATCAGTGCGCACTTAAAATAACAGGTAGATTTAAATTGCGCGACCGTTAGTTGTCATTTCAAGCTTAACAGTTACCAAACATGTTTCGTGTAAACTTTGATATTTTGGGGGGAATGACTTTTGATGAGAATGTCAGCGATGAATAATGTATTTGTGGTCCCTGTTCCTGCTGTACAGTCAAACGTTGATACGGCTCACAATCAGACTGGTTGGTGGCTGCCTGTTAATGTACCCTTGAACAAGGCACTGATTCACAAACTAGTATGGTGACACTGTACTGACTTGAAGCCCTTCTGAGCTCTCCCTTCTGAAGAAAAGTTTGTGAAAGGACGGTGCATTCTGCAATGAAAGGTGTCTGCTCACAAAACAATTCAAAAGTGCCCTTGAACAAGGCACTGCATTTCAAATTCCTCTAGGGGTGTTGCATCGCTGCCAACCCTGTGCTCTGTGAATAAATGTGTGTGTGTGTGTGTGCATATATATACTATATATAGGAGGTGTATGCAGAATAAGGCATTTAAGAAGGTATCTTACCATAAAGGTGAGGGCCCTAATTCAGAGTTTTGCCTTCAATCCTGCAGAAATTAAATTGGAAATTTAAAATTATTCTTTCATGTCTAAACTCTATTCACGCATGAATGGCAAATCTGTGTTTGTGTGCAAGACAATGCAAGTTTATTTGTAGAGCATCTTTCAACAACAAAGCAATTCACAGCACTTTACATGAGGCATGAGGCATGAGGCATAACAAAAGAAACACAAGGCAGTATAGAAAGAACAATGCACATTTTAGGGTTTAAAGGGGCAAACTGAATATCCTAAATTAAAATTTAACAGATAAAACAGGATAATAATAAGTATAGTGCAGTGTAAGATATTAATTAATATCCCAAATGACATTCATTAAAAGTCAGTGGCAGAAAAGCTAAAGACCAAGTCTTGATTTTATAGTTTTTATAGTTGGAGCAGACCTACATTTCTCTGGGAGTTTGTCCCAGATATCTGGTGCATACAAACTAAATGCTGCTTCTTCATGTTTAGTTTTGTCTCTGGGGTCAGTAAGCAGACCTTACCCTGACAATCTGAGAGGTCTGGAAGGTTCATAAGAGAGCGGCAGATAGAAAAATCTATTTCGGCCCTGTACCTTTCAGTGGTTTATAACCAATCATAGTCAATTATTTGACACACAGCCAGTGTAAAGATCTGAGAACTGGACGGATTTTATCCCCCTGCCTGACAGAAGGGAAGTGTTGACTATTTGCAGAAGATCAGATTCCAATTAAAACATTTCTGAAAAAAACCTGTAGGGAGCATATCAAGGCAGCAAGAGGAGGATTTCAAATGCTGCACAATTTCTTCAAAAGTCTTTTATAGTTAATAACATTGTGTCGTGCTAACTTAATTGATTTGAATTGATCACAATACATACCCTATGGAACTGACAGCTTGTCTAATTGTCTGAATTGTGTCAGTGAAGGAGGCAAATTCATTGCATGACTTAATGCATACAAGTTAAAGGGCTACTAACCCAGAGGGGTTTTCAGCCTGTCAACAGCAGTAAATAAGGCATGTTCATTATTGTTGTTTTTTGGAAGTAACGTCAGAAGAAGGCTTTTTCTCAGTTACAAAATTAGAAAATAAAAAATGTGTTATTTTTTTGAATGATCAGAACGAGCACAATCAGTCATAACGACCTTCAAAATGTTAATTGTTAATGTTAAATGTTCAAGATGATTAAGTCCTGGCATTGTCTCTTCTAGTGTGTGTGGTCTCCATCACATGTTAAGTTGGTCCATAGTTATCCAGAATACTATACAGTTCTTTACTTCTGCTGTCCTAGGGCTTGTCAACATTGTTAAAATCACCAACCATAACTACTCAGTCAAGTCAATGTAGATGATAGACAGCAGTTCAGCAGACTCACATTGGACATTTAGGTGGCCTATAGATGTTTTATGTTTAAATACAGCGCAACAAGATGAAGTTAATTGAAGAGCAACATATTCAAAAAGAGTATTTTTTCATTAGGCACCCACTTGCATTGGAATTATAAAAATAAAAATAACTCCATCTCCTTTTTATGTACTCAGTACTTATGTATGATTTCACTGTTTTCTTAGTCTAACCGAGTTTGAAGGAGCCTGCCGCATGATGCAAATCTGATTCAAGTTGTACACTTGTTGGGGATGTTTGTCGCTAGTGCTCCCTATCACAGCTGTTCACGGCTGTGTCCTACTAAGCACAGGGGTTGATCAGGTGTTCTGCCTGTATGGTAGTGAAGGCCAGCAGTGCAAATCTCAGGGTGCTGGGCTCTGGCGTTCCAGAGAGGACTACTACTTGCCTAGTTGTTTCCTGACAGTCGGGCCTACTGTTTCTTGGTGGTGCTTATTAGCTTTTTAGTTTTGATTATGATTAGGTTATAGAATATTTTTTTACAAGAAAATAATTTATATAATTAGAAGTGATGCATT
Organism: Taurulus bubalis; assembly: GCF_910589615.1. NCBI lineage: Eukaryota > Metazoa > Chordata > Actinopteri > Perciformes > Cottidae > Taurulus > Taurulus bubalis. The sequence continues at coordinate 17,775,335 of NC_136592.1, read as the reverse complement.
GCATAAACAAAACATTGCAATGATACAGTGTGGTTCTTCATAAATTGTGACCCATACGCACGTTTGAATTGTGCACTCTCTCTTGCAGTTGCTAAATTAACAACTTGGTCAGTGATTGATGTTATGGTTTAATCGCAGTTGTATTATTTTTTATTGTCACACAACAGACGGCACTCTGTTAGAGCCCACCATGGTTCAGGGCAAAAGGCTTTTGCTGTTGGTAGGCCACACTTGCATTTTACTAAAGAAGTAATAAAGTGTTGAAAAATATGGTAATAGGCGACTTTGTTTTTTGTAAAAGAAAGTCCCTGTAAATTATAATTTTCCAGAGCCACTGTCCATCATTTGTACCAAGAATACCAAAGAATGTAAGCCATTCGTAGAGTAGGCAGCAAAGACTCTGCCTGGGAAGCAATAGTGAACTATTATTTGCAAGCACAAAGGTATATGTTTGTAAACAGAACAATTTTTTATGAAGGCTCCAATTATCAATATTTTTATATGAGCAATGGGTCAAATGAGAATGTTTAATGTTTGAGTGGCCGCTCGTTGACCCCTGACTCTGCAGTTACTTGGTGTGGTACAAAGCCTTTCAGCTCATTGTTTTGGTTTTACAGCCTGCAGCCTGTTTTTGTGTCAGTCCCACAATAACAGTTGTTTGCTACTGTTAGTTTCAGCCTCACATCGAGTAAATACATGTGAATTGCTGTAATTGAGTTAATTAATTAATTCAATTAAGTTTAGATACTGTGTTCAAGCCAGAAACAAACTATATACACACACGCAGGCACTCACGCACGGAAGGACGCACACACGCATGCAATGCACTCACTCACACACGCACACACATCCATGTGTGCATGCACATACATGCACGCATGTGTGCACAAGCCTACATTAATGACGGGACACAAAGATCAGAGAGCAGGATTTCAACTTTAGATCAGTAACCATAGCAACAGAACAGAATGCACCGGAGACCTGTCACCATAGGAACCAATAGCAAGAGAGGGAGAGAGAGACCGATACAGACGGAGAAAGAGAGATGTAAACAGAAGACAGACACAGAGATACAGTAGGGAGATGGAAAAAGTGAGCCAAAAAGAAAAAGCGAGACATAATCAAAGTCACGAAGACAGAGAAAAGGAGGAGGAGAGGAGACGGCTCAGAAAGGTGTGACTGTATCCACTGTACCCCCATACAACATGCGCAAACCACCATGTTGCAGTGATGATGAAGGGTCTTTAAGGAAGTTAATCTCCGGGACCCACGGGTGGTCACTTGAGTGGGTCCCAGGGAACTTCTTATCTCAGTGGCTTTGTCTCTCTCTCACACATTTACCAAATCAGAAAATCTATATATAATTCAAGAATAACTTTTTTCAAAAATGTTGTAAATATCTCGATATATATATCTACAGATATTTATATATATATATACATATATATGTATATATACGTATATATATACGTATATATATATATATATATATATATATATATATATATATATATATATATATATATATATATATATATATATATATACGTATATATATATATATATATATATATATATATATATATATATATATATATATAAATCTATAAAATGTATCATTATTCTGCTCTTGCTTCTATAAATTAGCTTAGCAGATAGCTAACAGCAGCTCAATGGAATAAAAACCCAGGAATCCGGAGTCGAGTTTCGGGTTTTTAGTGAGAATCTTGAATTTGTAAAACTGTGGAAACAGAACATAAAATGAGCTTACAAACATTCCATACGTACATGAATATTAAGCTCTGATTCAACATAAAGCCATTATGCCAGAAAAGGTAAGTAACCATTAACACAATTTTAACATGGACGTCAACGCAGAAATGCTAATCGCGATTAGCATCTATACAACACAAGGTTGTACTAAAACGGTAAACACACAGAGAATATAGCGTAGAAGATATTTACATGATACATACATAAGTACTTTCAGACTTAGATATTTAGAGGCTACCAGACAGTGAGTGTAAAAAGTAGCTGCAGCATGTCTTCTCAGTAGAATCAGAACTAACATTACATTCTGCACCACTTGGCGTCTCGAATGCAAAACATGAAAATGTGGGGCAGAACAATCATCATTTTGATAAGCATTGATCTTGTTGCAGCAAGGGCATTTAGTCTCTCCCACGATGATTGGGACAATGAACATGGGTTACTCATCTATGCGAGATAGATGCCCAGATGGTAAGAAAATGGTGCCGCAGAACGCGTATTTAGCAACATCACTGATGTTCGGGACAAATGGAAGTGGTCACATCAAGAATGTGTCAAGTGCAGCTTGCACGTCAGCACAATATACAACATGCAAGACTTGAAATGATAAACTGGTTTCTTTATTCCCCAAACAAGACCTGCACACTGTTGGGTTGCGTTCTTCAGTGGTATAATGTCCAATATGTTTCTCCCTCTCTCAAGGTCAGTGCGATTGTAGCATTATTCAAAGAAAATTCCTGCTTGGTCAGTGTTTTATAAACAGTGACCTTTGAATCACAACATTGAGGTAGCTGCTGGAGTAAAGTCACAGTAAAAAAAGATGTTGAGACTCCAGCTGTTCCTGTTGGTTTAGCTATAGAGAGATCAACTGTGAGCTTTCACTCCAACGTTAAAAGGACCCGCTGCAGGCTGCTTCTAGCTTATGCTTGTCACTTCTGCACTTCTTATAGTACAATATTTATGGCTATTAGTCCATCAATAAAATAACTTCTTCAACAACTTTCATGCATGAATGAAACTTATTTCTTAATAGATGAAAGAAAGGAAAGGGGCAGCACTTATGCACAGCTTTTAGCATGATGCTTACTGGCAGCTGTTCATAGTAATTTGCAGCCTGCTTAAAATACATAGTTTATTGTTGCCTGTTGCCTGATGTTCATAATGTATAGTTGGATACTTGTGCATACTTATGCTTTAGCCCTCTCCTAAAAAACAAGAAAAACATGGCAGCTGCATCCACTTGTGGGCACAACATCCTAATGTGATTTGCATGAGCATTTTTGTCTGAGCTCTTGGAGAAAATTATAGAAAATTCATAGAAGTTTTCTCGAATACAGTGAGCATCATGAGTTTATGATCATTCAGTGTAATCTAAACTTAGTCCTCTACTACTACTGTGTGGCAATCTGGATAAATTAGTGCACCACATGCTATGTTTAGAATCTCAAGATAGTCTTTGGTCCATTTTTTATATATTTTTTATGGAGATTTTACTAGCCATAATGGAAGCATTTAAATGGTGATATCGTAGTAAAGAGACGGCAAGACATACAGTTGAGAGAAAGAGTCAGAGACTCACAGGAAGTGAAAGAGACAGCGGGAGACAACAAGAGGGAACAAAAATAAGAACAAACTGTAGAAAGACTGAGAAAGGACAAACGGAGACAAAGGGAGACAAAGGAAAAATGTGTGTGTGTGCCACAGTCTAGAGATTTGTGCTACCTTAGTTCTTATTCCAATCACACACACGCCTAATGAGCTAATGGGCCTAACAACCAGACACACACAGAGTGAGGGACAAGGAGAGGGAGGCGGATGGATGGAAAGTCACTATGCTAGTCAGCCAGCCATTCATCCATTCAGGCGGCCAGTCAGCTAGTCAACCTATTAGCCCCTCGTTCCAGTGAGGTTTGTGTGACTGCTGCAGATAAGAGATGCATAGTATTCCTGTGGCATTTTATGAAAAGCATACTCTTTTCTTCTCTTGACCCTCTCATCTCTTCTTGTCTCTCACTCCTTCAGCTCTTTTTCCCTAAACACAAGCAGGTTTTTACATCAGCTGAAACTATCTTTGTTAATGGGACTCACAAAGAAACAGAAACTCTGGTTATGTTGAGTAAGACATCCAGCAATCAGCAACAGCTTCATGATTAGCGCATCCTGTGGTGCCAAGTTCTGGCTCTCCCGGCAATTATCCATATGTGTTAAAGAAATCTAAATCACAAAAATAATTAGGAATTTGGCCTCAGGTAGGAAATATTAAAATTAAATCACTGAAATGCAAAAATGAAAAGATAAAGTTAGCTTGCTTCTTTTAATGCAGACAATTGCAGATTGCTTTGGCCTTAAACAAAATGGTATCATTATGGTTATCATTATCATTATTCCCTAATTATCTTTCCAATTATAATCAAAGCTTTTCCCACATGGATACCCTGGTCTCTTTTTCTATCTTTCACACTCTCTCTCTATTCCTTCTTTCTGTGTTTCGGTCTGTTTGCGGCTGTATTCTGTTTGTGTTTGGAATATGCTGTCATTAATTTTGCAGATCGCTCCCTTTCTATCATTAAATCATTTCTCAGGTTTAATCCATTTCCAGAGGGCATCCGTGTTTCCAGAGCAGGTCAGCAATTTAATGTGGCCGTGCATATTGGTAATGTCAGTCAGTCACTCCTCGAAATGCTAAAGTGAGTAACCACAGTAGCACATTAAACAACATCACCCTGAGTGTAGAAAAAACAGATAAAAATAATTTCCAGTGGCCCTTGTTTAAAGATTCACCACGAATTGCATGGTTCTTATAATCTAGGTATGATGCTCAGAAGTAGATAAATGCACAAATCCTCAGCTGGCTACCTGGATACAATACACATTATCCACAGATATAAATCACAATACAGTTGGTGTTTTAATCCATAGCTGGAACATCAAGAGAAGATCAGTGATATGTTCACTTCATATGTTAAAACTGCTGAGGTCATCAGTTAGTAATTAAGCCGACTAATCTTCAGAATCCCCATGGTAATGCCGTCCACAGAGAGCTCTAAGATTTGAAGTATATTAATGATACAAAAAACAGGGTCAGAGGGAATAATAGGAATTCATAAATACCCTTTAAAATACATATACATAGAGGGACATTAACAGCATCTCCTTCTTGTTGCGGAAAAGACATTTTGAATGTGTATGGACAATATAAACCTGGTGAAACCTAGCTTAAACTGATCTTCTTCAGATCATTGTCGTTTTTTAAATCTTTGTAAGCCAGAAATGCCTCACGAGTAGTACAGTCACACTTTTATAAACATCTGCTTTTTGTCACATAACAGCTATACTAACTATTCACAAATGGTTTTGTTGTCTTTTATGTGATGTTTCCATCATATTTTGTAATTTTCATGTGTACTTCAAGTTTGCGTATTTGTGAATGTGCATGTGTTTACTCGCCCTCATGGATTGACAGGCCCAACTGTTGTGAAATTTACTGGGCATCTGGACCAGTGTTCATTATTGCTGATGGTTGAGAGAGAGAGAGAGAGAGAGAGAGAGAGAGAGAGAGAGAGAGAGAGAGAGAGAGAGAGAGATATCAATCACCTTGTCAACGAGCATCCACCATTTCACTACTGGGGGACAGATGTTTGGCTGAGTGTGTGTGTGTCTGTGTGCATGGCTGCATTTAGCTGTTAGACAGCTGTGTGGTCAACTACAACTCTGCCACACACATGGAGTAGATTTTAGTTTTGTTCCTGCAATAGAATTTTATTAGGCGCTTGGTGACCTATTAAACCCCGGGTGAAGCGTCTGTCGTTAGCAGCGTTGAAGTTTGAACAAGCAAGTTAATGTATTGCAGCTCAACAGCAGCTAGGTGTAACAGCTGTACGGTCAAGGGCGCTGTCAGTGCGCCATGTGTATACTGTCATTGTCTTAAAGCGACTCGAGGTGTTTCCTGTTGGACGGCCAGCAATAACAACTGAAGGCTGTTCACTTATTAATTTTTGTGACAAACATCAGCATTAGTGGTTGGGCTGTCAAAATTGGCTGAAAATGACGTTTGAATGTCCGTTCTTAAAAAAACACAGAGATTCAAACTATTCAAATATCTATTCCTGCACATTGATCAAGTCTCCTAGCTGTCTGTTCACTCACCTGTTTATTTTCAGGCAGATTCCCATCACTTGCTTAGATGGGCGGGGAAATGCATTTAATTAATCAATACATCGACCAACTAACACTGTTGATTTCTTCCCGTGGAGCTGACAGAAAAAATATTTTGGTTCAGTAAATGTCTGCTGCCAGTCAGCCTGGTGAAGGCCGGTTAGCGAGCCGCTGACCACTCCGCTCCCCAGGATGACTGCTGATGACGGAGCGCAAATCTCACTTCCATTCAATTAATGAAGTGACGTTGTTTGTCGTCTGTCATGAGGTGCACTCAGTGTGTGCAAGGCAGGCAAACATACATAGTCATGCTGTTTTTTATTCGTAATCAAATATCAATTTATATATTCAAATATATTCTGTGTTTGTACTGAAACCAAAATATGCTTTCTTACAAAACCCATTTTGCTCATTCAAAAGAAGAAGCCAAAGTTCTCAAATGTTACTGGTTGTTGAATCACAAACAGCCATTTTCAATTAGAAATCTGACCAGATGGACTGATGCCAGCTTTTTGTATTTCATTGTTTTTGAGAATACTGTATTGACATATTTTGGTTGGTTCCAAAAAAGCTTCAAATTAATTTACATCAGCAAACATTTACAATTCTGAAACACACTTAAAACGCATGTTCCAACATCGCTACTGTTATGTATCAGTAATGCCGGTAATCAATCTGAAACAATATCTTCAAAGCAACATAAAAACAGTCTAAAATCCCAACTCCAGATTAAATTATGACTGCCGACAGTGTTTTTAAGGTATGGTTTGTCCTACCATTTTTGTGAGGAAATGCTTTTTGAATATGCAAACAATCACACTCCCATACCCCCAGTTGCTTCCTATTTGTTTTCATTCAGCTCTTTGATTATTTTCTTTTCTTCCATTTCTCATTTTCACTCTTTCAGTTCGTACAGATTAATTGCAAAGTCTGTGTCTGATGTTTGGAAAGCTAAGTGCAGTTTATGTAACATTTCAACATGAAAATGCAAAATTGGGTTTTTGAAGAGGTAGCGGTTTAAATGTAAACAACCAAAACATATTTCAATTGCAAATCCGCCATACACAGATTTTATTTCTCGCAAACATTGAAAAAGCCTGCATGGCATTGTATACAATTTGACTTGGTATTTACCAGCAAGGAACACAAACACAATTGTTGGAAAAGGCACTGTAAATACATGAAGCCTGATTTCATTCACTTTCCTGTGTCACTTCCTCTGTGTCTCTCTTCCCCCACAATGTCTTTATCCTCTCTGCCTCTCTTTCTCCCCCCCACCTGTATTCCCTCTCTCTCTGTAAATTAGACTACACAAAAGGATTCAGTCGTTTGGAGAGAGAACATACTATTCTCCAACCTGTAATGGGAAAATATAGTGTTGTAATGTTGTGGGTTTTCTCCTGAACCAAATGCTTTGACTGACGAGGCATGCACACAATAAGACATAAATACTTTCTTAACTTAATCAACACACACACATACACACGCACACACACACACACACACACACACACACACACACACACACACACACACACACACACACACACACACACTCTGACGTCTTCATCCCGGCTGTTCCTGTGAATCATCAAGCTAGCCTTCAGCTTTACAGCATGCACCAGCCTTGGTCTCTTCCTGCCTCTCTAAAGTGAATTGACAAAGCCCACGAGCTAATCCAGTGTGTGTGGAGTGTTCCTGGAGACGGAATTAGGTGGATAACATTGGATTGCCCACACACACACACACACACACACGCACACACACACACACACACACACACACACACACACACACACACACACACACACACACACACACACACACACACACACACCACCTTACCTCAACAATTCCCACTAGCTTCCAAGTCTGTGTTTATGTGTCCTCCATGTATGCTTAGATGTGTGCACATCAAGATAGTGTGTGTATGTGTGTGCTCTCTATAGGAGAGCTAGATTAGATCCCCCACAGTGCCACAAGTAGAGAACTTTAAAAGTCTCGTTTTATACAGAAAACCACATGAGGCCCCTCTGTGACTCCCGATGTTCGGCTTATCCAGATTATTCAGTATTCCTGAAGCCATTTCTCCTCAGTTTGAGAGCTACACTTTGCAGCAGCTACACCTTCATACACTTTTAATTTTGTAATTATATATGCTAAACTTGCTAACCAAAAGTCTCTAATTTGTTTTTCTGATGATCAGAGTTCAAGGGCGATCAACTTCCAATATTACAGTAGCAGCCCCGGGGAACTATCACAACTGACACTAAGGTGCTTTCCTAGCGCTCAATATCAATAATTGCAAACTTGTAAAATAACCAGCAGAAACAATGATTCCCAAGGTAAGTGAAGTAATATATCCTGGATCAACGTCTCCTTTGTGTCACAGTGTTTTAGGGAGAATTATCAAACACTTGAAAATTTGATTTTTGAAGTTTGAACAACTATGTGCACTAACAAATTAAAATGTCCATTCAAACCATCCATCATTTGTGATGCAGTACATCACTTTAATATAATCACTGAAACTCACTTTGAGGTGCTTGATAGCACAATGATATGCAGGCCTTATTGTGCGTGTGTATGTGTGTGTGTGTTGGTGTTTAATATTGGGCTATAAATACATATTTAGAATTTCTGCAGCCATCACCATCCAAATTATTTTTTTTCACCGGTGCTTAAAGGCTTTATTATATAGCCAGAGGGCAGCTTACATGTGCAGCTCAAAGAAGGGTGAACTAGAAGTATTCAGCATGTCAGTAACTGGAAGGGAAGAGAGACAGGGAGAAAACAGGCTGGGAAGAAGAGACAAAGAGGATAACAGAAGCATAAGTTAGTTTTTTACGCACAATTCAGGTTATTTCAACAGTAATTCATTCATGTATCATATGTTTTTTTCGGGGGCAAAATTGCACGAGCGCTATACAAACAGAGAATAGGCTTTTCTCAAAGGTTTGAATACATTTTTTTATCATGCTATGTGTGTTGATACGGGAACGAGCATATGATTGAGTGCATATTCGGTAGGTGAGTAGAACATCTTCAAAGGCCAGGTTCAGTGAGTTCAATAATATCATTCATATATTTGGGTCACACGTAGGACTTACGGTCGTGACGCTCATTACAGAAACATATATACCCCATAATAAGGACAGACCATCTGGACAACAGTGTCAGGCTGCTGTACTGAATTGCCCTTTGGACTGGTGCCCTGTTCTCTCTCTCTCTCTCTCTCTTTCTCTCTCTCTCTCTCTCTCTCTCTCTCTCACTCTCACTCTCATTCCCGCTCTCTCTCCTTCTCATATGTCTTGCCAGGTTTGTTGTCTGAGTATGTTTTGCCCTAAAATCAGTCACTTCTGTTGGGAATAGAAAGTTGGAGTGAACTGAATGTGTTCAGCTGCTTGTTTACTGTAAGATCTCGGCTGTTTACTTTAATAACGTTATTCATAAACAGAAATGATGTAGACTTTACTTTCAGTCTCCTTTTGTTTTAGCCTTTTTTTTAGAGCATTATCAATCACTTGGCCTGCTTGACAGTGATACAACAGAGACTAACTGGCATGTGGCTAGACACTGATGATAAACATCGTGTGTGTCAATTATACTCGTCCCAGAGTGGAGCTTATTGTAAAGTTGAGTCCCCTAAAATTACGCAGAAGTTTGAGATAAGTTGAAATCCTGTCTCCTTCAAGCTATTGCTTCTGTTCCACCAGCTTCTTAAACTCAATACTATCTCTCACTCAGTAATTTGTTAGCATAGAAAAAACTACGAACCCTTCTAAATATAGCAGCACAACGGTGCATGTACTTGTATCATTGTTGATTTTGTCCATACAAATGATATCCACCAATGCTCTCGATTAAAGCCATTTTTCCAGTCATTTCGCTGTTATCATTCCTGTCTAAAAATGTATACTGTCCAATCCTCTCTGCAGCTGCAGTTTAAGTTTAACTCAAACTACCATCCTTTGCATTAATATGATTAATACAGATTTCTTCAGGAACCAAATCCAGATAGTACAGTTTCTCATTGACTCTCTGCTGGACTTGAAATTTAGACAAAAATTGTCTGAGGACAAATACAATATTTAACTGGAGCAGATAATTTATTTTTGTCATGCTAAAAAAATGATAGTTGACTTGGTATTCACCAGTGTAAAATAAACCATTTATGTCATTGTGAAATATATCACACTGGCAACAAAGTGTTTTCGTGCATTCAACACTAGAAGCATTTGTCAGGTCATACTAACAACAAAATATCCACCGGTGAACATGCGATTGTAATAGCTTTCGGGTTTCTTTCAAAAAAAAAAAAATGTTTTTACTCCCTGCTTTGCAAATAGTACAAAAAGAAACAACTTGCTACTCCCTTCACTTTCTCTCTGTCACTTCACACTAGCAACAAAAGTTCCAGGAGTCAATATGGAATTTTAATGGGTCACACTTTTGACAGCCTGCATAGTAAATCTGCTCATCGAGGCCGGTGAGAACAGTTGAGGACATCCATGATTTAACGTGTCCTCAGCACCCACCACCACAGGCAGATGTAGCGCACACCCTCTCACCTCACATAGCTGTGAGCTTAAACTGAAACAAACTCCGATCTCAGATGCCCATACAGTTTCAACAGTCTTAGTGGTGCTGAAACAATTCTCTTCAATCTGTATAATTTAATAGGCCTTGTGGTACAAACTGTATTCAGTTCTAAATGAATAATCGTCTGACAACATCAAAAACAAGCCAGCACTGTCAACAAGCTGTCAAACTAAATAAAACAAACACTGACGTAGACACTCCTTCTTTCTTTTTTTCTCTTCCCTTCATGCTGGTATTGGTAGTGATTCCTCCTCTGCGCTGCTGCATGTTTATGGATCCATAAAATACACACATGTAAATGACAATGATCATAGGCATGTACATTTTAGTGCTCTTTTTTATTTCACCACTGAAATAGTAGGAAGCAGGATGAATAGGAAAATAAGGCAAACCCACAGGATGGTGGGCTAACAATATATGTATTATCACAAACACAAGATATGTACGTTGAGATGTTGATTCACTCAGGTATTGGATTGTAAGGATAGGATTTAACATACTTTTTTGAGACTATCCCCTCAAAGAGAAACCAACTGGATGTTTTACTAATTAGCAGGTTGGATGACTAACTGACCAGATAACAGATTTAGTGCTAGTTGACTGATTGGCTGGCTGGTTAATGGAATAGCTTACTGGATGACTGGATGACTGAGTGGCTGAGCATAATGCAGACTCACAACTAAAAGCCAATCAACACACACACACACACACACACACACACACACACACACACACACACACACACACACACACACACACACACACACACACACACTCACGCACACACACTCACGTGGGTCTTTAAAATTGGACTACAGACCTGTACGGTTCCATGGGTTGAGAATAAGAGATCAAATAAATTCTGATCTTTTTTCAGTATTGTAAATTACTTTTAATTTGAAATAGCACTGCACTGATACAGAAATAAAAAAGGGAATATCAGCAGAAGGTAATGAAGTGATTGAAGTGTTGACAGGTGCCTACAAACAAACTTCCTCAAAACTGGTCTCCAAACTGTACAGTAGTTTACAAAAACGAAACAGCAGAAACACACTATATGTAAAACTGAAATGGGAAGTAGAACTGAACATTACATTTTTGAAGAGTGATTAGCATTCCATGTGTAGAACGCAACAAACTTCCACTGGTTGGAAGAACTTAATCCGCTTTTTCATTACACCCCACACAAAATATAAACAATTAGGTAAAGAGCAGCCATGCTGGAGAGAGTGTGGGCAGATGAATGCCAACCACTCACACATTTTTTGGACATGTATTAAAATTCAAACATTCTGGGACAGAGTTATTCAGACTCTGGAGGAGATTTTATGCTACAAGATCCCCAGAGACCCACGGACTGTTAATCTGGGACTGATACATGTCGATATAATTCAGAAGAAGGACATCTACCTCTTTAAAATTCTGCCACTCTCATGTAAAAAGGCCATCACAAGAAGCTTGCTGAAAAGTGATCCTCCAAGCACAGGACAGTGGCTGGACATTGTAGAGGAGATATATTACATGGAAAAACTGACTTATTTTTTAAGGATCAAAGCAGGGACCCATGAACAACGCTGGGTAAAGATGAGTAATGTTCTCAGCTGACCTGTAAAATTATAATGAACGATTGGTGACCCCCTATTAATTAAATTACTTTTATTTATTTATTTATTTTGTCCACTGTTTTGTCATTTACAATGTTTTGTCGCGTTTTTTGTTAACAGAAAAAAAAAAAGACTACCAAATATTAACATATTTGGCAGTGCTATTTATGCCCTGCAGTGCAATGGATTAAAAAGTCTGGTTTGACACCAAAATGTGGGATTAAGCTGGTATGAACGTTTAACACGTAAGACATTTTTTCCAAACGATTTTATCTTTTATAAATGAGTAATTACCTACAACTATTTTATATACTGTATATTTTGTCCCTGTGCAGCAGAGCAAGGATTTCTTGTCACATGCTGCTATTTGATAATTCATATTTGTTTTTGTTGCATCATTAATAACGAATGATTAGAACTGCTTTGATGTACATTATTTAAAACCAAAATCAATATTTTGTATGGGCTGCAAGGATCTACAATATGTGTGTTGATTGACGATTAAATTGTGTAGAAGCATCAATAAAGATATAAGCAGATATGAGGACTTACTAAATAGTAAAACCCTTGTAGTAGCGGCCCAGGAGAACGTCTGCTTTCTTTACCACAGTAAAAAGCAAGTATGTCCTCCTTCAACAAATGTAAATGCTCTTCTATCTGACCTTTACTCTTTGGGATTTGGCCTTTTTTCTTCTTTGAGATACTATACTTCCAAAACAGCATGATAAACTGAGTACAGCACCAATAACAATGAGTACACTATCATAATTCACCTGAGCTGGTAAAACTGTTGCAGGTTGTACTGAAATATCGACTAAGCAAACAAAACACAGCTTTTCACTTCCTATTTACTGAGTCCATATAAATGTTAAGATGTATTCAGCCAGCTATGAAGAACATCTAGTAACTCTTTAACATGTTCCTCCAATATAAGGTTTAGTATGACAAGATAAGTGATGTCCCAGAATCTTTAATGACATAACACTTTTGTGCTCTAGCATTATGGATCACACAATGGAATCGTAATTGTTTGGTCTCACAGACTGGGGTGTTTTTAGAAGAATAGTTGTTGCTCAAGTGAAGTTCCAAATAAACGGTTCAAAATAAGGAAACACTGAGAAACTCTGAGAAATTTCTTCATTATATATTAGAGTGGGAATCACCAACATACAGCAATTTTACAATTATTACTCCATTGCAATATGATTGCATGAGATATACTCTCTTTCATTTGACCACAGTAAAAAAAATGAATAAATGTCCCTGAGGAAAATGTAATATTGGAATCAATTATACATAGGAGTTAAATTCTCTGAATCAATTACGAGACAAAAATCAAGTAATCTAAAACTTGAAAAGGACCATTTCTTTCCATTTTCATGAGGCGGGAGTGCAGAGAGAATTTAAATATCAAAATGTAGGATTTTTTCATTAAGCCAGATGACAGATTATACCATTAAATAACTTCTGAAATGTTGCCTATAATTATTAGCTATTAAGGTGTGAGTTAATGACATTATTTGACCTACTTTTCAACTTCTCAGTCTGCTTCGTGTGATATGTTGTGAAGCAGGATTACCCTCCATTCCAGATATTTTATTATTTTGTTGTTGTCTCTTCAATAACTACATAACATATTGTTCAGTGACATTAACAAGTACACTTATAATTTTTTAACTAGTTATCAGTACAATATAAAAACAATTTGCACTCACTTTTATTTCACTCTCACAGTAGACTTATTTAGGATACTAAATATTTGTGATGTAGTGGTCCCCTCAGAGCTCTTGATTCACCATCTCATCTATCCCTCTTTGTCCTTTCACTCATTAATGAGAACTCTATGATCAGGTTTTTCTTTTCTTTTTTCTTTCATTTCTTTAAGTACCAATCTTTCTTCCATGGATCCATTCCACCTTTCTCCTTTTACCCCCCTGCTCTCACTCATCTTTCTCCTTCTCACTATCAATGATCAATAAAAATACATCTTTTAACTATAATCCCTTATATGGACATATAGTCTTCTTGCTGTATTTATCTAAAACACACACAATATAATAATAATCTGAAGCTTATTTCATTCAATACAGTATGTAAATGCTCTTTCTGGCAAGCACACACATGTTCATCACACACCTACACTAAACACAGCAGTTTGTATGTGGCTAAGGAGGCCGTGTTGATGCGTCAGCCTGTAACAAGCAATCCAGCATCACATATAAATGAAACACCAGTCTGATTTACTGAATACTGAACGACATTTTGATTTTTTTAATTATTGTTGTAGCAATGCTTGCAGTTTCCAGCTGCTAACACTCTTTGAGCCAAGTTCGCCTAAATAGGTCTTTCCTCTTATCTCTATAGTGGAAACATGGGGATGAAAAACAAACCTTCTAATCAGTGTTGGTAAAATGTCAAACAAATGTACTTAAATACTATGCTTTTTAACGTATGATTCTGAGTTTGAAATTACCAACGTATTGCTATTTTAAAAATGTGTACAATCGACTGCAAACTACAAATACATGATGCTCCAGTATATTAACGTCATACTCAATACACATGAGTTGAATGCTTGATTGAATGAAGTTAAGGAATTAAACAGGCTGTAACATTGTCGTCAAAGACCTACGGTATGCATGTAAGGGTACAATTTGCATTACTGATCTTTAGACAAACCATGGATGATGTCATACACTATCATATTAAAGTCATAATATATGAATGTAGTTGATTTTGTCGTAAAAAAACAAACAAACAAATGCATAACCAAACAAACCAATGACAAATGAAAGGACAACTAGTAACGTTTGAAGCATTATTGCAATGCTTACCTTTTGTTTTTGGCTCCTTACTTTTGGTGTGTGTTGTGCAGTTTTGGTTTGTGTTCCTGAGTTTGGCCTTTGAGTTTCTTTGGGTGGGGCTTTACTGCTTTTTTTTTGGTCAGATGAGGTTACTGTCATTCAGGCTGAAAAACTGAACTCAGGAAAATAAATAAAACCACAAATGCCAGCGTTGTTTGTGTGTGTGTGTGTGTGTGCGTGTGTGTGTGTGTGTGTGTGTGTGTGTGTGTGTGTGTGTGTGTGTGTGTGAGTGTGTGTGAAAAAAAAGAGGGACAGAGAGAGAGAGTTTGTGCATAATGCTGAGGGTGGCGATGGTGACAGGATGTCATGCTCCTCAGGAGTCAGACCCCCCTGAGACCAAAATCACAGGACGGCTGAAGCAGACTGCCTTGAGTTTACTCCATTCTTTCTTTTTGATGTTGTCATTGTTTGCTAATTTACAATTTAAGACATTTTGCAGTTTCTTGATTCTGTTTTTTACGGAGCTAATGCTACGTTAGAACTTTGTATTTGTAAGAATACAATTTACGAAACGTATCATGATACAGGGGTTACAATTCAATATATTGTAAGATATTACGATACTGTAAGCAAGGTAACATATTGTGATTTTTTTTCAATGTAATCTTTGTATAGCTTTTAGTAGTGTATAGTAGTATCATAGTATAAAGAACACACCACCATATGCGGACCTGCTTTAGCACATATCACAGTTTCTGTAACATCCAAAATCATAGCACTTTGAGACTGCACATACACTTAGAGGGCACATGTTATTGCCAGAGTTCATTTTTGCATGTCAACTATAAATTAAAAAGCAATAGTTTTTTAGAATTGTTAAAGTATCACAAAAGATAAAATTGCAACTTTTTCAATATTTTTTACAGCCCTAGTCAAAGCCATAGTGCTTCAATATCTTGAACATTGTAGCAGCTATTTCATTCATTCTGTTTAATCTCAATAGAAACCCATTTATGGTAATGTGATTACTGTCCATATAATAGGCTAATGACAATAGCACGGAGAACGATTTATGCTGAGTAGACGCAATGTATTTGACCTGCGAGAGAATGTATGTCTCTTACATCCCTCCCTCCCTCCTCTCATACACTGCATTCACAGCTTCACCCACATCAGTCCCTCTCTATCTCCCTGCTCGACTTTTTCTTGTCTTTCTAACAGATTGTTAATCTGTGATTACTGCAGCAACAAAAGGTTAGGTGAAAGTGTTGATGGGATTCTGCTCTCATGGGAAGTGCTTAAGGCAAAAGGCAGCATCTACTGAGTTTAATGATCCTGCGCATGTGTGTGCATGTTTAAAATCCCTTGCTAAATCATGCATGAACATGACGTAGTTTGATAAAGAGCTGTGAGCTTTTGCACACACACACACACACACACACACGCACACACACACACACACACACACACACACACACACACACACACACACACACACACACACACACTAGAAGATGGATGTCCTCGGTTCTGCCTCTCTGTCTCAATTTGTCTTCCTGAAAATGACAACGTGCCACGATCATGCCAAATATTTAGCTACACACATATTTACAAACAAATGCACACACAAGTACAGATACATGTAGATATGAACACACAGAGAGACACAATGAGCCAGGGATAGTCAGGCAGAGTGACAGAAAAGTAAAGAAACAGGAAGCTACACGCACGCATACATCCAAATGCCATTTTTTTCAATTCTCAATTTCAGTTTTTTGTACTCCCTGTTACCTGTAAATCCTTTTTCACTTCCCTGTTTTTGAGGAAGCCCTACAGGCAACATGCCATGTCATCTTAAAGCTGTCCCATGCACCAGTATGTGTTCTCTTGTTTCTGCATGTGCATCAGCCTGTGCGTATCCGTACAGTATGGGGCGTTCACAAATGACATCTGTCTCTGCCTGATTGCTAATAATCATATTGTTTCTGGCATTTGTGGGTTTTTTTTCCACACATTGCATAATAATAACTGCAGTTCGGTAAAATGAGCACATAGAAACAGTTGCTATAGAAACACCAGAATAAAAGCACCCTCCCTGGTAACGACACAAGTTTTCATTTCTTCCTATGAGATGGGAAAGGGGGTTTCACTCTTTGTGTTCTCGCTCTTTCTCCCTTTTTCCCCTCTCCCTTAGAAAGGAGACAACAGTTTCTCCCTCTTCTCTCTCCATGTTCCACTTTCATTCCATTTCTCACTCCCTCTCCTCCTCATTTCAACCTCCCCTTCTACTTCCTCAGAGAGCCTATTTCTGTGAGTCAAATTTCCTGCACTAGTGCACTTGGCCATGACTGACAGCTTTTTGGTAATTTCATGACTCTGGCAGTGCACCTGCAGCGCTAATGTAAAAGAGGCTGGATTAGGAGGAATACATTATCGGTATCACTCATAAACAATCAGATCAGCTCCTCTCATCCCATTTAAGCAGCGTGCTGTGCTCCCACCACACACTGACATTTTGTAATGGAGAAAAGAGCCCAGAACTCTCCCACAAGGAAACTGATGTGCTTTATCAGGAAGTGCGGTCTCAAAGCATATATACACACTATTTGGAATAATGCAACAAGTGTGTATCAGTTTTGGCGCTGGTTCAGCAAGATTTCTTTAAGGAGGAGGATTGTGAGCTGTCTAAAAAAATATGCACTATCCTTTAACTGATATGCCACAGATGAAGTGCACATTCCTGTATTGCTGCCTTCAGATAGTTACAGAATTTCATCAACTGAAAAGGAAAGCCCCTCATACATAATACAAGCACTTGTATAGATGTCAAATCCTGGTAAGAATAATCCATCCCTTCTTGTGAATTGTTGCAGTAATCACATTTTTGGTATGCTTTAGTCTGTGTAAAACAATGCAATAAATAAGATGTTCTCTTGGACAACCAGACAACACTGACCCATAGTTTGGGTTGACTTGGATCTACCTCTGTTGTGTCCTCTCCTGGAAACGTATCAGGAGAGGACCTCCATTTGTTCTCTCTTCCTTTCTTGGATTGCTTGAGCTCCTACACTTTCTCTTCTTCCCATCCTTTATATTGTCTGTCCCTGTAACATTTACAGAATTTTAACACACCTCTGCCTGTCCCCACTGCTGATCTCCTGCACCCCTCTGCCTCTGTTTCTCTTCTGTTTTTTTCACTTTTAACTCTTCTGTCTCTTTTCTCACATGCCATTACCATCTTAATTTATACACTCTCTCTTATAGTCTTTCTCTCTGCCTGTGTGTGTGTATGTGTGTGTCTTTCTCACTCGTATTCGCACAACCTGCAAGCTCATGTGAAACATCAATGTCCCAACAGATGAATAACAAAGCCTACAGCAGTGTATAGAGTATTAGTGCCCCAAGGGTAAATATATAGATGCAAAGAGCTCAGCTGCCTCTCTATCTTTCCCTCTCTTTCACATTTGCATGCTATACCTCTCTATCCATTGTATGTATTCATTTAGGCCTCTCTCCTTGCATTTCTCTTCATGCATCTCTGCGAATGAAATAGTTCAGGTAATTAATAGAAATCTTCCTTTTGATCTTTTTTCTGTATGCATCAGCCTTAAACATATCTAGTCTTAGACACACACCAAGACTTCTGAGACCAAGGCTCTCTCCATTGCTGTGTTGCCAATTGGCCAGCAAACACACCTGGTTGGAATCACAACTATCAGAGAACAGCCATAATACTGCCCTGTTTGTGTGTGTGATGCACATGCATTTTAACTGTGCACTGTGACACACTTAAGGTATCACACAAATTACCCAGCATCTGTCTCTCTCTCCATCTAACTCACCTGTTGTCTCTCTTCTATTTACACAGGAGACACAGAAGTCCTCAAGGACTAATAAACTCAAGAGACACAGAGAAGGAAAACCTATACAGAGAAGCCCTGACAACGTGAATTTACAGTGATATACTTCCCGCTCCTGCTAACTACTTTTTACCTCCAGTAAAAGTCTATTTAGATCAGTAAAATACTGAACTGTTGCAGGTGTAACTAATTAGGAAAATACTAGAAGTTGACACAACCCAATTCATTTTGCTGGAGAAAGGAAGCTTAATTATTTACAACTGAATTACTTGAGTCTGTCTGTGGCCATCAGTTTAAATAACTATGCCATGGTTTAGAACAGCCCAGGCTTTAAGGCATAATTTCTACCAAATTATTTCTTTCTTAAAACTTCCAGTGTATAACTCATCAGTTTAAAGAAAAATGTCCTGGTCCTGAAGGCTTCAATCAGCAATGACCCAAATGTAATTGTGCAAGTTGTAAGAACAGCCCAATTTTGTATGAATTATGGAGGTTTCGGCTTTTTAAAGTGCTAATGAAGTGTTAAAGTGCTAAATAAAGGCCCACTATCATCTTTAATAGCCTCATAATCCACTCTCACCTGCCAGATTCATAAAGCATGTTGATACTTTGATATCTTGTGATGCAATTACAATGTTCAATGTTCATAACCAACGATGCAATGATCTTAGATCATGTTGTCAAGTAATTAAACAAACGAGTCAGGTGAAAACATTTCACATTTGCAACAATGCAACAAACACTTATATATGAGGTAAGACAGTCTTTCAGGTAAATATGTAAACATGCAAAGATGAAAATGGTCAGAATGAATTTATATTACGATTTTTTTTTGTTGCACGCCTATATTCTCTAGGGGAAAGGTTTAAACTGTATTTCATATTTTTCAAGTCCCTGGTTTACTGGTTAGTGGCAATGGATGGCTAAAGTAGAGACTATACAACAATAAAATAGATAAATAAAGCTGAAATAGAAGTTAAAAATCATTTTTTTGCATGACAATTCAAGGATTTTTCAGTTATTACTTAATGACCTTTTGATGAAGAGATACAACAAATAACTAACTATATGTCTCTAAAGTCATGATTATTGTTGAATACATTTTTGAACAAAATTTAATCAGAATAAATATCCCTAGTTAACGAAATAAATACCCAGTGAAAGAAAATGGGAAAGACAAAAAAATTTAAGACAGCTTCCAGATCTTAATTAGATTTGAAAGAATCATTTACTGTGGATATTTCACATACATTTTATGGTTTACTCTATATCACGTTTTAAATATCATTAAGCTACAGGAGGTTAATAAGCGGACATAGCTTTTGTTCAAATGATGTGTTATAGTAACCTCACCTTGAACATTTAGAAGTAATAAAGATACATACCTAAAGATATGAAGTCTACATAATTTACTGAAAAAAATGCATGCTCATATAATGGTTGTTGCCATGAGATCAAAAGGGAAAGTGGCAAGGGAGAAATTGTATTAATTAGTGTCTGAATCTTTTTCACTTATGTTTGCAGATAAATATGCAAGAACACACACATGCACAATCAAAACCAAATAATGAATATGTTAAAAGAAAACACATTTGGCTTTTGATGTAAACTGCCAAGATACCTTCTCATTTTTCAGTTTTAAAGATTCTGGCTACAAACTCCAATAACATTATTATTAAGTAAAAAAGGATGTGAAATTGTTTATAGTGTGACAAGTGTGTGTAGACTTATATTTCTCTCTGTTGGGGCCAGATTATTAACCATAAGCAAAGCTACACATAAAATGTCTTTGTACTGTCTTTGCTAAAGATTGTTGTCAGAAACGTATTCTTCAGCTTTCCAGCCAGCTTGACATTTATATCCTCCAGCACCATATTCTCCAAAGAACAGACATGTTGTTGTAGTTGGCAGAATTTAATGTAGAAAATATGTAATAATATTGTAAAACTGAAAAAGAGCACAAACACATGCCTTTGTAAGTACTACACAACAGCACATCCATATGTAGTTCACAGTAAATAAACATCAAACAATACTGTATTCAACAAAATAAATATTCAGCTAAACATGTTAATATAACTGTAAATAATAGATGATTTACTGATGTGGCCGAATTTGTGGACTTTAAACCAAGGATTGTAAGCTGATATTCCCTCTCTGTGACCTCATGGGCAAACTGAACTTCCTGTTACTTATTAGCTCACTTCCTCTTCAGTGCAGCTATACACGATCGCCACTAGGTGTTGCTATTGAACGTATAGCATGAACCCAATACATTTGTTCCAACACACTCCCCGTCTGACATATTAAGAAATATGTCACTAAGTACATATTAACCCACAGTCCTTTCTAGTCAGAGTCAGTACAGGAGAACAACCGCTATTGTACCAAATGTCTGAATGCGGCTTGCAGTGAGTTGACCACGCTGCTCTGTTATTGACCTCCATGCTGCAGAGACTGATGTGTTGAATGAGAACTTGTTGGCGTTTCCTTGTCTTCCTGGGAGAACAGCAGTACCACCTCAGAAATGGGTCTGGAGAATATCTTGACCGTCTGATTTCTCGTCACTTTTACTTCCACCTTCCTTACCAGTCCATCTTTACTGGGAATAGCAGTCACAATAATTCCCATTGGCCACTGATTTCTTTTTGTCTGGCTGTCCTTCATCAGAACTATGTCTCCTTCTTTGAGATTGGGTTTTGGTGCTTGCCACTTTTGATGTTGTTGTAGCGTGCTCAAATATTCTTGCCGCCACCTAGCCCAAAAAGTCTCTGCCAAGGCCTGAACCCTCTTCCACTGGTTCTTGAGCAAATCTCCTTTTGAAAACTTGCTAGCTGGACAAGGAGATGCGCTCGTTTTCTGCGTCAGTAACATAGCAGGGGTTAGAATGAGGGGAGCCTCTGGGTCGGTAGATACAGGGATTAACGGTCTAGCATTCACGATAGCGCTGACCTCTGCCATAAAGGTGATTAGCACTTTATGTGTGAGTTTCAAAGGTCCAACTTGGAGGAGCATGCAATCTAGAATTCGCCTAGAAACTCCTATCATGCGCTCCCAAGCACCACCCATATGAGAGGAGTGAGGAGGGTTGAAAACCCAGGTGCATTTTTGTTGAAGAAGGTAGTCTTCTATGCTTGTATCTGGATTACACCGTAAATCCATTTTCAGCTCCTTAGATGCTCCAACAAAATTGGTCCCACAGTCTGATCGAAGTTGTTTAGCATGGCCTCTGATGGAGAAAAATCTCCTGAGGGCGTTTATGAAGCTCGAGGAGGTCATTCTTTAGATTACCTTAATATGAATGGCACGTGTGGACATACACGTAAACAGGACTGCCCACCTTTTGTCCCTAGCTTGGCCAGCTCTGGTGCGACGTGCGATGACCTCCCATGGCCCAAAGACGTCAAGTCCCACATAGGAAAATGGAGGGTCTACCCCAAGGCTCCGTTGGACAGGTAAGTCGTCTTCAGAGAGGTTGAGCTCTTTGATGTTGTTTGCTCTTTCCTCTGCCGGAAAGGCATTCATCACTTCTGTTCGATTTGAGGCTATCTTGTGTAGCCTTATGTTTGACATAGCCAACATTTGCTGTGTTCGACGCATCACGTCAATGGCCTCAGCTTCGGTTGCGAATGATTGAAGACCATCATCGACGTAAAAATCCCTCTCAACAAAGTGCCTCGCATCACTGCCATAGCCTTCCTCTTGGTTTTTCGCTGCTCTCCTCAGGCCAAAGATTGCCACTGCAGGTGATGGGCTGTTCCCAAAAACATGAACTCGCATGCGATACTCCACCACTTCTTTGTTGAGATCATTTTCTCGGTACCACAAGAACCGTAGGAAGTCTCTGCAATCTTCACGCACCAAAAAACAGTAGAACATTTGCCGTATATCTGCGGTCACTGCAACAGGTTCTCTTCTGAATCTGAGAAGAACTCCGATGAGACTGTTGTTAAGGTCTGGCCCAGAAAGCAACACCTCATTCAGTGAGATTCCATCATACTGTGCACTGGAATCAAACACCACTCAAATCTGTCCTGGTTTTTGAGGGTGATAGACTCCAAAGGTAGGGAGATACCAACATTCCGTCCCCTTTTTGAGTGGCGGTGCAAGCTCAGCATGCTGATTGTCGAGCATTTTTGCATGAGCTCAATGGAGTGCACTTTCATTCCAGGCTTCTTCTGTAACATCCGCCGCAGCGACATCAGACGGCCGTGAGCTTAATCCCTATTGTTGGTTAGACGTCTCCGTGGATGACGGAAAGGAAGAGGAGCAACCCAGCTGTTTGTGTCATCTTGTGTTACCTCTCGTTCCATGATCTGAAGGAAGGCTAGATTCTCAACAGAGTGAGCGAGCATATTGTCATTCTCTGTTGTACAGAAAACCGTTTTTCCAAGGTTATCCATCTTTGACGCCATAAATGCACTTTGTGTAGGTTTGTGCATTAGAGGATTATTGCCATTACTATCAATACCATAGATTTCTTTCACTCGTATCTGATTCTCACATGGAGTAAGGCAAGTTGGTCTTCCATTTTCAAGGATGCATGTCTTCATGGCACTCACCATGTTTGTCTTGTGTGTGCTTCCTAGGCATACGTCCCCTATGATAACCCACCCAAGGTCTAGCTTTTGTGCATATGGTGCATAGTGAGGGCCATTGTACTGTTTACGAACCTTATGGGCACTTATGATGTCCCTTCCCAATAGCAGCAGGATGTCAGCGTCGGAGTCCAGAGGTGGGATTTCCGTTGCTATCTGTCTTAGGTGTTGGTGGTGATACGCAGCTTCTTGTGTTGGTATCTCTGATCTATTGTTGGGGATTTCATTACACTCAGTTAGTGTAGGTAGTGGGATGTTTATTTTCCCATCTATAGATTCTACTGTGAATCCGTGAGCTTTTCTGCCAGATGTTTCCACCTTCCCTGCACAGGTTTTGAATGTGTATGTCACTGCTGCTCCCTTGATGTTGAACATTTAAAAAAACTCTGATCGAGCTAATGACACATTGCTCTGGTCATCTGAAATGGCATACATTTTTCTCTGTAGGTTGCGATGACCGTTGGGGTACACGCTCACAGAGCAGATCTTTGAGCAGGATTTTCCTTTGAAGTCCTCACCACATACTTTGGTACACCTCGATGTGATATCTGGCTGCCTTGTGTCCTCCCTCTCCCCGCCGTTCTCTGAGTAGGGGAAGAAACCTGGCTGGAATTGCGGAGCAGGACCAGGGTGAAGAGCTGCGAGGTGCTTATCGCTGTCACACTCTGTACATTTGATGTGGGCTTCACACGATTTAGCCATGTGTGTCGTAGAAGCACAGCAGCGAAAGCAGATATTGTTCTCTTTTAAGAATTTCTTTCTTTCATCTAAGAACATTTTCCTGAACCCTCTGCATGTCTTCAGTGGGTGGGGTTTGTTATGTATAGGACACAGTCTGTTGATATTTTCTGTTTTGTTCACTGCATCTGATGATGAAATGCTCGTTTTATGTACAGAGACCGGTTTCATGTGACTTAACCTCTCATTCTTGTAAGAGGTTGGAGCGAGAATGGGAAAGTTAAAGCTTGGGTCATTTCTTTCTTCAGCTTCTCTGCAGATAAAGTCTTTAAAAAAACCGAAAGGAGGAAACGCAACACGACATTCTCTTTTGTATTGGCATCCTCGGGACAGCCACTTATCTTGGAGATATAAGGGCAGCTTCTCGACAATAGGCTGCACTCCCCTTGTTGTGTCAAGGTAAGGTAGCCTGGTAGGTATCCGTCTCTTTTAGCAACATCCAATTCTATCAGTAAGTCTGTCAGATCTTGAAGTTTTTTGCTGTCTCTGTTTTGGATCTTGGAGAAGTTTTCTATTTTACTTAACAGAGCTCTCTCTAATACTTCTGGAGATCCATATGTTTTGTTCAATCTCTCCCAAATTGTTTTGAGACCGAGGGAAGGTTCTCTGACATTTACAGACTTAATCCTAAGTGCCTGCTCACGTGAATCCTTACCCAGCCATTTGATCAGAAAATCCATCTCTTCACTGGTTGACAGCTCAAGGTTTTCAATTGTGTTGATGAAGGTCTCTCTCCAAGCTTGGCAGTGTTCAGGTAAGTCATCAAACTTTGTCAATCCTGAGGACACCAGCTGGTTTTTAGCAAGAAACCTGGCAATATCAGCTGATGCAGTGTTGTTCTTTGTGTTGTCCGAGTGTGATGACTTTGCGGGGGAAGCACTGCACTGATGGTCATAATTCCCTTGTTGTAACACATCTGTGGGACGCTGTTGTGAGTCCCTTTGTTGATACACCGGTCTCCTATTGATGATGTGCAACTGGGTTTGAGCACTGTCGTCGTGCTGGGGTGTGAGTATTGGACGTAAGGGGTAGACATCCTTCTCCTCACTAGGTCCCTGTGGGGCCTGTTGCGTGACATAGTCATACGTTCTTTTTTGTGCATTTTCTTGACAGTAGAATAAATCAAGTTCTTTACTGTGGTGTAGTTCACAGTAAATAAACATCAAACAATACTGTATTCAACAAAATAAATATTCAGCTAAACATGTTAATATAACTGTAAATAATAGATGATTTACTGATGTGGCCGAATTTGTGGACTTTAAACCAAGGATTGCAAGGATTGTAAGCTGATATTCCCTCTCTGTGACCTCATGGGCAAACTGAACTTCCTGTTACTTATTAGCTCACTTCCTCTTCAGTGCAGATATACACGATCGCCACTAGGTGTTGCTATTGAACGCATAGCATGAACCCAATACATTTGTTCCAACACAGTCTTTAAAGAATAAAGCTCTTAACTGTGATGGATTATAGAGAAACAATTGTAACAAATTGGTGATGTTTTTATTCAGTAAAAAGAAAAACAAGGTATCGGCTGCTAACTGTCATGAATTTGGGCGACAGAATCACTTTCATTTGTTATTTGTTTGTAGTAAAACAGCATTGTTGTCAGATGAAACAAGCAATTGATTTCCAATGTCGGAGAGAAAAATATTTATTGAGGAGGAGAGAAAATTAGAGTGCAAGAGAAAGCCAGAAAGTAGTTTATGGAAGAAAAAGATTTAAAGGAAAATGTGAAACTTTCAAACGCTGTGTGTGCGTTCACACAATGAAAGAGTGACCCCATCTTGACCACCAGTTACAGTTTATTTCTCAGCATAATTCGTAAACAGTTTACCACACAGCACACACCATATATATAAAAATATAAATATATATATATATATATATATATATATATATATATATATATATATATATATATATATATATATATATATATATATATATATATAAACACACACACACACACACACACACACACACACACACACAGAGGATTGCTTACCAATGCTTGCTCTCAGCACCCATTTTGCTTTGCTGTGTTCTGACACACATTCAGGAGATTGCTGAGTTCATGGAATTGATATTCCCACCTAGCCTTGAACGCAGAATATCCTAATGTGTGTCTGCCGAAATATGTATGTATGTATGCGTGTGTGTATGTGTGTGTGTGTGTGTGTGTGTGTGTGTCTGCTGACACTTTGCCCTCCGCATCGCATTCACAGGTTCACTTTTCAAGAATGCAAAGGAATTCCCCTCTAAGCTTATCCCAAGGGTAAGTTGAATATTGAGTACACTCCCTCTTTCTTCAGCAATAGCACTGCAAGCAAGTGGGGCATCAGTGATTTTCATTGTCACTTAGTCTCCAGTCAGATCGCTCTGCTTATATCTGTGTGCATCCTCTCCATGAGCAGGAGTGCTGCTGCACGGTGACGAGAAAAACTCAGGCCTAAAGAGTTTGACAGTTTAAACTGCAGTAAACTCTGTCCAGAAAGGGAGAACATAGATATTTCTTATCGTGAAAAGTCATAGCTATGTTGACATAAGTGACCTCTAAGGCTAGTAATGTTTAAAGTAGCTACATTCAATATTTTTATAACAACCAATCAAGTGTTGCAGTAATGAACCCATATTTCATCTTATTGCGACTTTACTGTTTTGTTTCACTCTTAGCTCTGTCTCTCTCAGGCAAGCTGTTTTTAGCAAGAAGCTTTTATACTACCTGCTCAGCACCAAACAGCAGACAGACACAATTAGCAGCTAGCCGGTACTCCTGGTAAAGCATTTAGACAGACATCTCCCTCAGGGCTAAAAGATTACTGAATATTGGACTGAAATTCATCCAAACTCCAAATGTAAACTACTGTTGCTCCATTTGCTGACAAGTTCATCATATGGTTGTCTTTACAGCTTGTTTCCACTGCCCCCAAGTGGCCTAAATATCCAGGGTTGCAGGGTTAAAGGTGCTCAATTCAAAATGCAAAGCATATCTATTGCCTCCACCCAACTCTTTAACATGGGGACGGCTGAGCCAGTGGCTCACAGCTAACAGCGCTAACAGCACTACCAGTGCAAACACTTGTAGTGCTGACAAAGTTCACAGTGCTGACAAAGCTACGTGCCACACTTCCACACCACCACCATTTGAATGCAATGCAAACTCTGTTTAGACTGCTGTGCAATGTAGAACATTAAGCACCAGATGTCACGCCTCACCTCCCTGTCGTAGATATGGCAGCCAGTCATGTCATTTTAAACATTAAACTCTAAAATGACCAATCCACAAGACTACTTGTTTTTTT